>NW_020665065.1:15563024-15626266 GCF_002925995.2 Terrapene triunguis
TAGAGCAGTAGACTGGGAATCAGGAGACCCGGGCTCAATTTCTAGCTCTGCCACGGGCCTGTTGCGCGACTTTGGGCAAGTCACTTCCCCTGTCTGTGCCTCGGGGGTCTGTCTACACGGCATTGTAAACTTAGGTCTATGGGACCCAGGCTTGTGGACTTGATGAGCATCCACACTGCATTGTA
The DNA here is from genome assembly GCF_002925995.2 of Terrapene triunguis. NCBI lineage: Eukaryota > Metazoa > Chordata > Testudines > Emydidae > Terrapene > Terrapene triunguis. The sequence goes on from NW_020665065.1 coordinate 15,563,210, forward strand.
AACCTGGGCTTGCAGTTGCTGGACACGGGTCTCACAGCTGTGCTACTGTGCCTGTAGGCAAGCTGTGATGGGACATACAATCCCTGTACTGGGCGAGGAGGGGTTAAGGAGCAGGTTTGGGCCCAGGCAGCTCCACCCAGTCACACCTGTGGGGAATGCCAGTCTTGGAGGAGAAGCCTTAAAAAGGGAGATGCTGAGCTCAGAAGGGTCCAGCCTGGGGAGGCGGACGGACCTCTTTCATCCTCAGCTCCCAGAGAGTAGCACAGCAGAGACCCAAACTGCCTCCGGCTGCCTGTGAGTACAGAATGGTCGGACATGGGTGCAAAGGGCTCAGGACAGACAGAGTGGTAGGACAGACGGCTGGAGGATCCAGATAGGACAGAGAAGCTCTTTATTTCTATCAATTCAGTTTCTTTTCCTTTGTTACTGTGAGGACTGAGGTTAGGGGTTTGACCCCAGGGCAGATGCCACCCGAGAAGGAGAACACACAGTGGGAAGTAGCCCAGGGAAGAAGCAACAGGTCTGACCCCATAGACCTTAACCACTTGCCACAATGATCTCTGGGCTGGAAGCCAGGGTAGATAGGGAGGGCCGGAGTTCCCCAACAGCCTCATTGGGACAACTATCTGGAAGACCCCAGACACAAGGGGCCAGCAGGGCTCCTGGGCTCAGACCAGGACTGTCTACCTGGTGTGAGGGCCTGGGACTATAGGTGAAAACCCTGGTTTCCCCTGAAAGAAGGTTCTGGGGCCTGACCATGGCTTGGGCCTATCTCACTCCCACCTGTTATATTTGACTAATGGCTTTCCTGAGTCGATGAGTTTGACCTCACTAAGCCCGTTGCATGTACAGTACCCATGGGCTGTGTTCTCAGCACAGCTCTGACGCTTAGCGGAATGGGGTTAAATAAAACTGCACGCCGAATTGTGCTCCAGCTCCTCTTGGGAACCTGAGACAGGTTACATGTTTACCCACAGCTCATTGAAACCTGTTTTTATAGCTGCTGCGCGGAGTCTGAGATTACAGCAAATGAACAATTCTTGTGCCCCACAGGAGCTGGAATCTTCCTGTAGAGATTTCAGTGCTGCACAGATAGACGGCTTTCCTGGCTGCTCTTCATGGCTTGTAGGAGGAGAGCAGGGATGGAGATTGGGATGATTTAGTTGAGGATTGGTCCTGCTCTGAGCAGGGGGTTGGACTAGATGACCTCCAGAGGTCCCTTCCAACCCTGATCTTCTATGATTCTATGTTTTGCTGGTTGTGAGCTACCCACAGGCAAATTCAGTCACAACCTATTCCCTAGAAGGGGGGAACAGAAAATAGGTGGAATTTTGGGGTATTATTGCCCCCCCAAGTCTATGCACCTCTATGCTCTGGCTGGTGGGTTGAGTCAAACTCTCTCTCAAGAGAGGCTGCCATCCAGAAACGTGAAAATTTCATCAGGGAGCCTGCGCCAGTGAGATAGCCAGGCTACTTCTGCAGAGTCATGAGATGGACCCTAACCAAATCCCACCTGGGATCTGGCTGCCTTCCGTCCACCACGCCTTCAAGGAGGGAGGGGTTGGGGATCCAACCCCAGATCTGTCTCTTGGGCCCTGGTCTGAAGAGCTCTGATAAGGGTCATATGAGTGCCCAAGATTTTGGGGACTTCCCTGACCTGAACCTCTTGAGGTTTGCCCATCACTCAGTGTATGGTAAGGTCTCCAGCCTGGAGGTAAATGATGAAGGAGCCCAGCCTTTAAAATACGCATAATGACTTCACATGCTGTCCCTGGTACACTGTGACTTACAATGAACCTTACAACCCTTTATATGTGCAAGTTGTGATTTTGCCCAGGGTCAGAGCCAGGAACTGAACCTTGGGCTTCCAAGTCCCAATCCAGTTTAGCTACAAGACCAACCCTTAGCATAGCCCACCTCCTCTGTCCACCAATGTCACTGCTTAGTCAACCAGTTCTCTCCGTTTCTGGTAATAAGTTGCCTGTAAGGGAATGAAATCTTGCAGGTGTTCGCACTAGATGTGTCTTCAGAACAGCACTGTCCTTATTACAATTTGCGGTTTGCAGCGTGGTAGCACCTACGGGGCCCGATCAAAGGATCAGGACTCCATGGTGCATAACTCCCTGCTCCAGAACATGATGACTCTACCTTCCATATGCCTGCTCAGCTTCCGCTCCTGCTTTTCAATTTGTTTCCAGATAGTTCTATAACCACTAGACTGTTGATTACATGGCTTTTCAGCTAATCAAGAGCCATAAGAAATAAAACTGCAGCATAACAATCAACCTCAGTCCTGATCCCTTTGTATCCCTGTGTTTCTAGAAACAAGGTAGCGTGATATCGTCCCCCGAACTCTCAAGGAAACCTCAGCCTTTTCCTTGAACCATAGCCAGAGTTTTTCTGTATTAAAAGGAAAAATAAAGCCAGTCTTTGATAGGAATTGCACACAATGCTGTCCAAGTATCTCTTGGTTATATGAAAAAAAAAATGCAAAGATCCCCGGGAGAACATTATACACACTGCCACCAGCAATTCACTCTCAGCACTGCGGCTTGTAAAAAAGGAAGCACGCAACCGGGAATCAGTTAACCTAGCTGTTTCTAAACACCTGTGCGTTTTTATCTCCTGTGTAATAAAGCTCAGAGATGAATGAGAGTGTGGCTGAATCTCACCATTTTAACGGGAGTCTGACTCATATTTGGTCTTTTTCTCAAAGCCCTCGCTGCTGGAGTCAGTGACTTGCCTGAGAAGTTCAGCTTTTGTTTAAAGGAGAACGTTTCTAGTCTCTATGGCTGTAGAGAAGAGTCTGCATAAGTGACCCCCCAAAAGCTCAGCTAGAAAGGACTGAGGTTTGAAGAAGTTGGACTTGCTTTCTCCCCGTAATTTTCCACTCATGCTGACTCTGGGAGAGGGAGCCAAGCTGTCCTAAGAAAATCTGTTTTCGTGGTAAATTCAGCTCTACTGGAAACAGGAAATACTCAAGATCTTGTGAAAACTCCTGTACTCAAAGATATGTCTTTGCCAGCTCCAGGGTAATTCTACTAAGGTTTGGAGACGCATCCAAACTTTGGGGGTATTTAGCAGAACCAAACTGTTTGAGGTTCACCTATTGTGGATGCCTTATAGGCGTTCCATTGCTTTTCCTGAAGCTTGACAAATCCAATTTCTATTTCTCTCACACACACTCTATTTCCTGCCAAGCAACCGCCGAGGTGCTTGAATTTAAACACCGCTATTAAACAATAGCACCCAAATTAGGGCACCTAATTCTGCATTTGGGGGCCTAAATCAGTATCGAGATGCCCAAAACATCTGTGTGAGGCGCCCAGTTTGGGCATCCAATTATGAAAATGGACACCTAGGCAACAAGATCTGAAACTTGGGCTCTCTTAATGGCCCCAGTATGTCCCCCTGAGCTTCTCAGTGTCTCCAAAACCCCAACACTTCATCAGTAATGTGAAGAGGTTCAAACACGAGGACTGGGGAGATTTTCAAAGGCACAATGGGCTAAATCCCAAAGAAAGCCAATGCATGCTGGGTGCCCAGCTCCCCTTTGGGCCTTTCAAGTCTCTCTCTCCATAATGTTCCCCTCTTCTCTAGTTTAAATTTTCATGCTTTTTCTGTGCTTCCCCCTTAGGGTGACCAGACAGCAAGTGTGAAAAACCAGGACAGGGGGTGGGGGGTAATAGGAGCCTATATAAGAAAAAGACCCCAAAATTGGGACTGTCCCTATAAAATTGGGACATCTGATCACCCTATTCCCCCTGTTATTTGGGTCTGGAAGCAAAAATGCCAGAATGTCAGAAAGCAGGTGACTCTTGCTGTATTCCTAGTGTTAAATAGTTGCAGTGCGTAGATGCAACGGGGCCTTTTCCAAGGTGCTGTGCGGCTCTTCAACACAACTCCCATTTCCACGCTGTGAGTGGAAAGGCTGAACGGGTCCCACCATCTTGCTAAAGTTCAGTGCCAGTAAAGTAATTGGGCCGCGCAACACAAGAGGATAACACAGCCTCCCTAATAGAAAGAATGGCTCCTGTCTTTGAAGTTGCCAAGTCATTCTCCTTATCAGAAGCAAGACAACTCGTAATCCTCTAATCTCTTCTGAGCTCTTACCCAGCCATCTAGCATTCTGTCACCTACCCAGCCTACATCTGAGAGAGAGCAGGTCTTCCGCTATTGAAGTAAAAGAAGGGCTAAGTTCACCATGCAAGGAGAAAAGAAACCCTTCCAGCTAAGATGGAAGAAGTCTTTTTTTTTGCATTAAAAGTCCAGGCCGTGCTTCAGCTTGAAAGAGTGGGTGACATCAAAGGCTCGAGAGCTGCTTTTCATGGGAGCACGTATCGAGTCTCTTGATGTGTGGGGCCGTGGCTTTGAAGTGCTGGATGGGATTAGCCAGGCGTTTGCTGACAAGTGTTCCAGGAAGTGAAGAAGAAATTGAGAAACATTGGCTCGTGTTGGTGACGGGCTTGGATGATGTGAACTGCCGGGGAAGTCGCTGCTGAGAAGATAGCGGCTCTCTGATGAAGGCCCATGTGAGGAGATGCAAAGCGGTGGGAGAGGACAGCAGTACCTCAGCTGTGAAAATGGAGATATTTTTTTTTAAATCACGTCTTCAATTTTTCCTTTTCAATGACTTCCCTTCCCCAAAACTGGGCTTCTGTGTGCCCCTGGAGAAGGCTAGCCCTCCTAAGGACAGGATTGCAGCTGGTGGACCATTGTTGGAAGTCAGCAGATACAGACTCTGATACTGCTGGATGCATCTTGGGTAGTCTTGATATTTAGTACTTCCCCTCTGTGGCTCTCAAAGCACATTGCAAAGGAGGGGAAGAATCCTTATCCCCATTCTACAGGCGGCAAAGTGAGGGAGAGACGACGGACTTGCCTAAGGTCGTCACGCAGTGCTTCTGTGGCAACATCACAAACAGAATTCAAGTGAGAGGACGGGTGGATGGTCCCATGGTTAGGATGCTAACCTAGGACTTGGAAAACCCGGATTTAATTGCCTGCTGTGCCACAGACTTCCTATATGACCTTTAGCAAGTCACTTAGTCTCTCTCTCTGTGCTTCGGTTCCCCATGGGCAACAACAGTGCTTCCGTCCCTGACGGGTGTGGTGAGGATAAATGTGTTAAAGATTAGGAGGTGCTCATATACTGCACTAGTGAGGTCATATAAGACTCTCCCATCCTGATCCAAACTTTTCAGAGGGCCCTTAGCAATGTAATGGGTGGGACCACCAATACCTCCAAGCTGTGTGGAGGGCAGGAGGGCTATGAATCTGGATCTAAATGCTGGCTCGTGCCCATTTCTAAATCAGACACAGGAAAACATGGGGCACAAGCATGAGCTGATTTGGAGGATGTGTGAGGAGTCAGCAGAGACCGTGTTTGAAAGGCTTCATGCAGGAAATGTGTTACAAGGAAGGCCTGGGCAGAGGCAAGGTGGGTTGTCGGGCCTCTGGGAAGGGCGGGTGACTGTTCTAAGAAGGAGAGGTGGCATGGCTGGTGGTGGCATGAAGACTGTGCAGATGATGTACGTGAAAAGGAATTCCAGGTGGAAAAAGTTGGGGATGAGCTGAGGTTGGAACAATTGGTCCCCGGTTCAGATCTGGATCCACACTTTGTGGCTCAAGTCCATCCCTAGGAGGTGGATTCACAGCCAGCCACGGGATCTGAACTCCCTTGAACACTGGGAGCTCAGCAGCTCAGACCCTTCTCTAAGGCAGCTCCTAATGGCTTTTCAGACAGGAGACTTGCTTAATGAGGAGCTTTGCTGGCTTCAGAGCACGGGGGGTCCTGCCATGAGTCAAGGCTGTGGTCAGTGTCATGTTTGCACACACATCAAGTCCAGACACATGTTTTGGGACTCTGCTAATTGGCTGCCTGCCTGGAGGGCCTGGCCACCAGTTGGCAGACACAACCCCTGGGTATTATCCTAGCTTGCGATCATGTTTTTTAATCTACACGCCGACCTGAATAGAAGGCTCCGAGCTCTCGTGATTCGAGAACCATGAATTATGCATAAAATTGTTAGTGGCCCCATGAACTCAGTCAGGCATTAACTGTGCTTGGTAATTACATGGTGGAGAGAGAAAGACAAGCAAGAGAACCAGAGAACAAAAGGCCCCTATCACAAAATCACAGCACTGCTTGGTACAACTCAGAACAAGCCGATTAGCTCTTGTACAACGGGAGCGAGGTGCATTGGCAGAGCTGAGGTGCGGGGGAGGCGCAGAACAGCAGAGAATGTTGCCGGGAAGGATCGAGGTGCATCAGCTGAGCTACCCTGGGGCTCAGGACTGGAACAGCAGAGGTGCTGCAGCAGGTCAGGACTGAGGTGGGACAAAGCCTTCCCCCAAGGCGCTAAAGCCGGCAATTGCCAAAGTCTCCACTGATTTTGAGTGGCTCAGTTCTGGGGGGGGCTGATTTCCACCCTGAGCACCCGTCGCTCCAGTGGGTCAATCCATGGGGGCTCAGCACCTTGGAAAATCAGGCCTCATGTGTGTCAAATCAGGGACCCCAAAACCAAGCCACTCAACGTTAGTGGATACTTGTGGCTTGTCCTTTTCCTGCCTGTGGGCCGGGCCCTGGATTTCTTACACCGTTTTTACTGCCCGTAATCAGGCAAACTCTCAGTGAGCGTGAAAACTAAGTAAGGAGCTCGGCATTCGCCCCTGTGTGAACAGGGGTTCTCCAAAAGCCGAGGTTTGGTGTTAAGCCTGACGGCTGCACCTGGGAGGGGTCAGGAGGACTTAGCCCCAGGGCATTCTGGGGCTTCTACGAGCAGCAATATAAGGAAGCAGCCCCCTTCCCTTGAGAGGGGCCCTCAGTGAGCAGCAGACTGCGAAAGCCCAGCCTGAGGAGTGCGCGAGTCTTCCAGGGTCACTCAGTCGGGAAAGCTGCACTGTGATAACAATACTTAGCACTTATGGGCTTCGTATCGTGCAAAGCTCTCTTCAAAACTTGTGCGCTCCTCACCCCCTGCAAAATAGGCCAATAACTCTTCTTATTGTATGTGTTAGTAGAGACGCCCCTGGAGCTGACACCTGGCTTTGCATCCAGATCTGAACTGCACCATTTGGGGCCATCTCCAGTGATTTTACAGCTCGGGAAACTGGGACAGAGTGGTAGCGACTTGCCCAAGGCTATCAGTGAGTCAGTGGCAGAGCTGGGGTTAGGCCTTGGGAGTTAACAGCTTCCAGCTCTATACCCAGGCCAATAGACCTTGTTGTCTCTGGGGCTGCCACTTCCTCCCTTTTATGGGCATCAGATTCACCTGCAGGTGTTAAAAACGAGACAGAGGGTCAGGTGTTTAACTGATGTAAACTGGCATAGGAACAACTGGCATAAATTAGTGTGGCTCCATTGAAGTCGTATTTGTGTAGTATATTAAAAATGTTGGAATTGCAAGCGATTGCTTTAGGAGCGTGTGGGTATGTGTGGCAGGGTGGGGGTTCCTGGTCCTGTTGCAGGCCAAGGGGCTTTGTAGGGAAGTGTGTAACACAATCAAAGTCAGTCTGGAAAGAACCAGCTTAGAACAAGGGAGCAGCCTGTTTTGTTTCTCTTTGGTTTTGATTATTGTGTGTAATAATTCTGGATTCTAAGAATAAAAGTAGTGTTGCAACCTTCCAACTGATTATTTGATGTTTTTTCTTAAATCCTTTGTGGGTATGCCATGAAACATCACAATCTGGAGCTCCACTGAGGCTATGGAGATTTACACGAATCTAGGGTACGGCCCAGAAAAAAAAGAAAGAGGCTCTTATGTCCTTCAGAAAATGGCATGAAGGAAGCAGGGATCAGCAGACCATATATGAAGAAGAGACAACACAAGAGGGAACAGATAGCCTACAGAATGGAGCTCTTGGGAAGGGAAGCCACGCTGCAAAACAGAGGGGAATGATGGAGAAAGAGATTTAATGGAAACTGGTGAATGGGATGGTCCATAGGAGAACTGGACGCAGCAAGAAGTGGCCATCTCCCAGCAGGAGAAGATGTAATGGCAGGATGATGAATATAACAACCATGAAACATAAGAACAGCCATACAGGGTCAGACCAAAGGACTATCTAGCCAAATGTCTTGTCTTCTGACAGTGGCCAATGCCAGGTGCCGCAGAGGGAATGAACAGAACAGGAATCATCAAGTGATCCATCCTCTGTCGTCCATTCCCAGCTTCTGGCAAACAGAGGCTAGGGACACCATCCCTGCCCATCCTGGCTAATACATTCATGGAGGATAGGTCCATCGATGAGTTCTTTTTTGGCCTTCACAACATCCTCTGGCAAAAAGTTCCACATGTTGACTGTGCGTTGTGTGAAGACATACTTCCTTTTGTCTCATCCCTGACATTTTTGAGGTGAGTTGTGCATTCAGCACGCTAGAGAATCTCAGTATCATCTCTTCACTGGATGGGCATTTCCAATTCCATATTCAAAGACTGGCATCATTCCCAGAATCCCCTGCCTGGCTTTGGCTGGGTTGGGGAATATGCTATGGAGAAACAACTGAGCCTGTTAGGAGAACTGCTAATCCTTTTAGCATGCTGCTGCCGTTCCGCAACATGCCCTCATGTCCTTGAGTGATGTTTCTCCACCTACACCAATGAAAGAGGAGGGGCGGGGAGAAGGTTGGAGAACCATGTTCCAAAAGATCTGACCATGAGCTGTCAGTTGCACCTTGGAATTACTATCTGGGTATATGCCAAGGATTAGAGTGGTTATTCATGTCCTCTTTCTGTGTGCATTTTACGTGACCAGGAAGGGTCAGGTGGGTGAAAGACAGTGAGGTACAAATATATGATCTCTGGCAAACCCTAAGGGATGTCATAATCCAAGAGCAATCTCTCCATGGGCTCGATCCAGCTCCCGGAAAGACTTCCGGTGACTCCAAAGAGAGTTGAGGCGAGCCGATTATGTATTGTTGGCGTTGTGGTAGAGCTTAGAGGAACCAATCAGGGACTGGAGTCCCATTGCGCTAGATGCTGTACATCCATATAGCAAAAAGAGGTTTTCTGGCCACAGAGAGCTTATTAGCTATGGATAATACAAGAGACAACAGGTGGCTCCAACAGACAGACAGTGGGGAGCACACAAGGTAAGGGTGGGAACTCTGATAAGCCGCGGTCAGAGCACACCTGCTGTCCTAGTTATTGTATGTTTTGGATGCACAGTAGGGAAAGAGGAGACTTTTTCCCCCCTTGCTGGGTTGAGCCCACATCTCAAGTATGAGCTTCTGTAACATAAATAAAACATATCGCTGAATTGGAGAGAATCCAGCAAAGCAAGTGCAGACAACATGACCTAAACAGAAAGGATCTCTTCCCTTCTTCTTACTCTAGTCTAAACTGTTGCCTGATGTTTCTGTGAGCTGTTAGACAGCTGCTGCATCCTACCCCAGACATGGCTGCATTTCAATGGTAGGGGAAGTGATTTTTGTGTGTGGGGGGGGGGGGGGGGGCAGAGAGAATTGGGAAGAGTTTGGGGATTCCAAGAAAAGAATATAATAAAATATCGACTCTAAAGGTCACACTGTGGATGGTCTATAAGGACTTGCAAGAGTTTAATCCAAAGCAAGGAGAGGGAATTCTTGTTCCGGGTCAGTGCAGGTAGGAGTGGGATAAAACAAAGGGCTGGGTGGTGATTTGAACTCCACCCTGTACAAGGGGGAAAGAGGGAGTCAGAATGCCCCTTACGCCCCTAGGCTGGACACTGGCCAGGCCAAGGCCAGGCTGTTTGCAGTATACTGCCTCTCAGGAGCAAGAGGTGGGCGGGGAATAGGCGGAAGCTTGGCCCCATGGCCTCCACTCACAGAGGAGGGTAGCTGAGCCATGCAGTATGGAGGGAGGTGTGTGTGGGGGGGTAGTACCTTCCTGCTGGGATAGGCCAGCGGACAATGATGGCTCCCTAGGAGGAAGCCAGGGCCGGGTGGGATGTGATTGAGAGGCCCGTCTCTATGGCTCAGCACTTCCTGGGCTTATCATTGGCATAGTGGAGCTCACCCACTACCCCTTGCTCAGGGCTGTGCCAAGGCCCTTTCTCGCTCTATCATCTGTGGGTTCTGGGGTGTGAATATCTTTCCCTTGAAGAAGGAGACCTGGGGGCGGAGTAAAGGCAGGCTGAGCTACAGATGGGTCCATGAAGGGAATAGGTTGCAGTAGAATGGAGAACGCTGGACCCCAGAGTGAAGGGTGAGATTCTTGGAAGGGCTTAAGGGAATTAGGCACCCACGCCCCAATGGAAAGTCAATGGGAGTTGGGTGCCTCACTCCATATGGTGTTCCCTAGCGTCTAGTGGGAATGCCCATCTCCTTGGGCCCTGAGGGCACCCATTGGCTGGACCTGTCCCATGGACCGTGCGAATAGAGCAGCATTGCAGATGACTGTTCCCCTCGGGCAGGCCCTGTTAGGCAGATCCCTATGTCTGATGTCAGGCAGTTTTTGCCTCCGGGTGTGTGACCGTTCTCCTCCCCTCCCATCGCTTGTGGGAGCTGGGAGCACTCGGAACTGAGCTGCAAGTGACAAAGAAGGGGGGATGCTGCTTCCCCTGCAAGGCGGTTTCTGGGGAGAGGATCCATTTGCCCCAGGCTTGTCCTTCTCCGAATCGGTGCCTCGGGGGGCGTCCTGCATCCCTCCGTCTCCTAACGGCAGGGACGTCTCAGCGCTTGAGATGCTAATTGAACGTAATGGTCTCCTCCAAGTTTCTCTAAAGCCTTTTCAAAGTCCCCTGAAATGAGGGTACATTGATAACGCCGCTCCTTGGGGTTTTCATCCTGCGTCCTCCCGTACAGCCGCGATTAATTTTTTACAAGCTAATCATATCTCTTAGGCAGATTGTCAGCGGAGGATCTGTCATCTCTCATCAATAATGAAACAATCTGAGCAGCTTCCTGCATTATTCACCACCAGGTCTTTAAACAAAGGGGAGGGGGGAGCCCGGGTGCTTTAATTGATGTCCTTTGTAATTACCCACCGAGAGTTGGATGGGAGGGGAGAGGCAGGGATGGTTGTTGGGAAACTGATTTATGATTTGTAGCTAGCGCATCTGTGTCTCCCTTCCTGTATCTTTCTTTCTTGTGCGCTCACTTTTTTGGGTCTCCCTTTCTTTTGCCGTTCCTTCCTGAAGTCCTTTTACAGGGACGTCAAAGCATGCCAGCAAATCAAGTCAAGGGGCAGGGGGAAAGAAATCCAGGCCCCACCGTTCTGTGGCTGGCCAGAGGTTCACCCTCCCAAGTCCCGGTGGACTCTGATGCTCTCCTTAATTCGTTTAGTAAGGGAATGAAGATGTTTGGCGCGGAAGATCAGGCCATGTGATCACTTTGACTTCTTCAGGGATCACTCTGCCTCACCAGGACAGGCAAATCAGCTGTTTGCTGCCTGGCTGGACAGTGGGTGTCACACGTATCCTAGATACTCACAATGACAGATAGCAAGATGCGTGATATTGAGTGCCACCAGCCACCTGTGAGCTAGGCGCTAGAGATCCTGAGCAGAGGTTAGCAAGGAAGGGGTTAACCCTCTCTCTCGGCTTAGAGGAAGGAGAACAGTTGCTTACCTTGAGTGCAGGATTTCCTGGGGCGGGGCAGGGCTGGGCCAGCTGTTAGCAATTACATTCATTCCACTAAGGTAGGCTGAGGATGTGCTGTGCCCTGGTCTGCACTTCCAGTCAGCACCCGCTCGGCTAAACTGGTGCTGTTTCCATGAGCAGGCAGGGCCGGAGCGGAGAACCAGGGGAAGCGAGCTTCCTCTCCACCCTAGAGCTTGGCTGATGTGGGGCAGGCTCCAGAGTCGCCTGTTCTGTGGGTCTGGCTGCACCAAACCACGAGCTTATCCCTTCCTCGTGGGTGTGGGGAGCGCTGCTGGCCTGTATCTCAGGAGGCCTCGCAGAAGAAAGGAAGTTGATTTAAGGGAACAGTTCTTGGAATTAACTGTAGGCCAATATCCAATAGCCACCTTCTAAATTGGCATCTCCCCTTGCTAAGAGGGGGGCATTTTCCAGGCTTGATTGCAATCAGCAGTTGGTATTGCCTGTGAGTGCATAGAGATGCCTAGCTATGAATAGCTATAGATTGCCAGTCTCGAGCCAAGAGCATATGCAACGGCTGGCAGAGTGTGCCAGTGGGGGGGAAGGAAACTGCTTTTAAGACATCTTGGCTTTGGTTAGTGAGAGCCGGGCTGGGGTGGAACAAGGCGAACAGGCTTCGTGGTGAGAAACCAAGCGTCTCTCTCCCTGCCCTGTGGATGAAAGAGAACAGGATTGGCCCATTGTTTACAGGAACCTTGTGTGGAAATCGCCATGTGACAATTGGATTCCTAGTCAGATGCTTGGCGCATCCTCTGCTGCACTTTCAATGGCAAACCCCGCCGGAGACAAGAACCCCGTCCCAGCTGGCATCCAGAACTGCATAAAAGCAGGTGGCCTCGCTGTCTTCAGCACCTAACCTTGGCACATCCTTTGTCATCTTCTGAACGCTGCCAGGCATGCAGTGCCAGGGTGAGTCAGCCTGCCTGGCATGTGGCTTTACATACCACCCATTCAGAGCAATGGACTTTCAAACCCAACCCCACAGGTTACCTTTCACAGACACACATCTCCATCCGCAAAGGGGGTGGATTTGAGACCCAGATATAGAGCTTTGCCCCAACCAACTCATCAGTCCTCCTCTGGCAGCCACGCCTCCCCAGCAGATCTGTCTGTCACATCACTTCGTTACTTAGATGACGAGATTAAACTCCATCTCTGAGGTCGCCTCAGTGAAGCGGAGCTGGTGCCAGTGCCACTGTGTCTTTAAAGCGCTTCATTTCCATGGTTCCAGGCTAAAACGTCACATTTGCATTTAAATGGAGGCCTGGGAGTCTGTAAATCTCCATTTTCCTAGCGAGTGGGCTAATGGTTGTTTAATCATGTTTAGATGAACCCCGGGAGCATGAATCCGGCAATGGGTTGGTGCAACATTAATCCAGCAAAAAGGGTGAGAAATAGCCAACTCGCTGAGGGTGCAGGTCTGGGCTCACCCTTGGCGTGGCTCTGCCTGGCCTGCTGTGAACAAGAGAAGGCACCGATGGTGACATGAGGAAGGATGGCCTTGTCGTTCAGTCTGGAGCCTGGCCTCAATTCCTGGCTCTGTCAAGAACTTATGTGACCTCAGACAACGTTAGGGTGACCAGATGTCCTGATTTTATGGGGACAGTCCCGATTTTTGGGTCTTTTTCTTATATAGGCTCCTATTACCTCCCCACCCCCTGTCCCGATTTTTCACATTTGCTGTCTGGTCACCCTAGACAACATTGTCTCTCTGCCTCTGTTGTCCCATCTGCAAAATGGGGGTATAAATGTTCGCTTCATCTGCTTCTGGGGGCAAAGATTGTCTCTTACTCTGGGTATGAAGCATGCCCAGAGGATGTGTATGGGAGAGTGGGAGTTGGAACTCCTCGGTTCTATTCCTGGATGTGGGAGGGGTATGTAGGGTCTAGTGGTTAGAGCAGGGTGGTTGGGGCTCCTGGGTTCCATGAAACCTCCTGCCACTAAATACTGAATGGAACAACAACGCTGTAAGGAGGAATGAATTAGCTGGAGGACGGGGTTAAGGCAGCAATGGTCCTGCTAAAGGAAAGACAGTGATGTCTCTGGTCTCCGTTTTGTACAATGGGTAAGAGAGAACTAGCTGGTTTGGTGGTTCAGTACCAGGAGATCCACTGCAAGAAAATTATATTCTCTAGTATTTACACTGGAACCAGCATTCTAAGAGTTACACTAACCCAACTGAGGAATAGAAAAGTACCATGTGGCTAAAGTAGCCAATCAAAACAGCCTGAACTTCTTACACGGAACGGCATGCAGATGAGCATGGCAGACCAAGAATTCTTTCCAGAAACTATTTTGTGACTAAGCGGGAGAAAAATGCAGCTTGTTTTCTGGAGAATTCACGAATGGAAATAGATATGATCAAAGGAAGAATGAAACGAAACGGTGCCTCTGCTAACCTGTAACTTTTCCAAAGTTTTTGAAAGGTTACAGAATAGCAAAAAGAGAAAGTATAGGGTGAAAGGACCCACAAACTTGGACATTGCTCATTTTGTGGCCCTCGGGAGGGGAGGGGGGGAAAAAAGGGTGGGGTGTGGACTGGGGCGGGGGAAGAATTAAAAATTCAAAATTTTCCAAAAAACAGTCACAATTTTTTGAGGCGGGGTGGGAGAGAACGGAAAGAAACTGTTCTGTTTCAAACTTTGCAATATGGAAACGACTTTGAACATTTTCACAAAATTACTTTTCTATTTCTTCGCCAGCTCTAATTGTGAGAGGCAATGTCAAAGTCGCGTTTCTGACCCAGCCAGAAGCAGTCAACGATCAATAAATACGACTAATAATTTAACTAGCTGGGATTTCCAGGGGGCCTATGGGATTTAGGCACTCAAATCCCATTGGCTTTCAATAGAAGAGGGGTACCTCATCCCCTTAAATACCAGCCACTGTAAATCTCTTGAGAAATCTTGTTCTCGTGCAATATCCAGACCCAAATCACAGGCCAAAAAGGTTCCGCTGGTTTCAAGGAGCATCTAAACTGGCAAATGTTTATCACATCCTTTGAGGTTTGACAATCACTAGTGGATGTCAGAAATGGAACATGGTAGGGAATGACTAAGGTGAACAATACTCATTAATAATGCTTAGCTCTTGCATAGGGCTTTATCTTTTCAAAGCGCTGTACAAACACTAGCTAATCCTAGGAGTTTAATATCCCCCAAGGGATAAGATAAGGGGGTAAGCCTGTTTGCACACCTGCCGGGGAGCTGACCCTTCCTCCCCAGGCAGGTGGAGAGGGCTGGATGGACAGTGCAAAATGCTGAACAAGAGAGGGAGTGCCATTCTCACATGCCTCAGCAGGCTGCAAGACACCCCTGGTAGCAGGCATGAGATCTAAGATGGGGGAGTACGTGAATGCCTGGTTTGCATGCTGAAAATCGCCTGCCCACGTCTCCTAGACGTGCCCATTCTCTGCCCACATCCTGCACCCTGTGCCCTTGCACATGGGTGTGCAGGGGCCTTGCCACTCCCCCTCCGTGCAGAGGACTGTGCCCAGCCCCTGTCCTCACTTTCACCACTGCTGACGCTTGCCATTGAGCACGTCACCCATCGCACAGGGACCGATAAGATCAAGGTCTCCACCAGGGGGATCGTCATTCCGCTGACCACACAGAACGCTGGATCTTGCCATAATGTTCACAATGGCTCGGTGCCCCACTCCACCACTAACTTCCCTAATGCCCTTAGGATGGGTCAGTCTGGCAGCTCCCACCAGCAATCCTCGTGCTTTCTGGCTCTCCCTTCTTTAGGCGGATCAGAGGGGGTAGCTCTTTCCTCAGGTGCCTGAATAGGCCGGGCGTGTGTCTCAGAAGCAGCCCCTTGCACTCCGCCCACCCACCCGTTCTGCTTTGTCTCTTCAAAAACAAACAACACGGCCCCAAACCCAATTAATTGTGCCTTTCCCAAGTGAGCCTGGCTAATCTCTGGTTTGCCTCTCAGCCTGCCGAGCCCAAGGAGCAAAGGGGAAGCGCAGCTGAATGGCTCTTGCTTTGCATAGCCCGGGATGGGATATTTTCATAATGACTAAAAAATGGAACTCAGCGGATAGGAAGCCTGGCTCCAAGCCATCTGATACAGCACAGCTCTGGGCTGGGATGTGTCTAGGGTGACCAGACAGCAAGTATGAAAAATCGGGATGGGGGTGGGGGGTAATAGACGCCTATATAACACAAAGCCCCAAATATCGGCACTGTCCCTATAAAATCGGGACATCTGGTCGCCCTAGATGTGTCCCGCCTGCGTGGCATTTCGCCTCGCCAAGGCCTTTTAACTCCTCACCAGATTCCTCCTGCAGGAGGGGATCCAGCCGCTTAAACTCTGGCTTTGTGACTCAATCAGGTGTTAACTTCATTCCAGGGGTTCCCTTGAGATTCTGCAGTTCTATTCAAGCAGGCTGCTGGATCCCACGGAGTCCCTTGACTCCGCCTTAGTCTCCTAAGCTGTCTGTGGCTCTTGAACGTGACAAGGCAGGATCCTCACCACTGACAGCAATGGAGCGATGTTGATTTATACTAGCTGAGGACCCGGCCTATGGACTCTCCAAGAGTCTCCTGAATTTTTGGCTGATCTCTGCAGGGTCCTGAGTATCCTGCCAGGCACCCCCAGGTTTCCTGAGCCTTCTATGGAATTTCAGGTTCAGCCCAAGGCAGAAGTCCAACTAGCTTATCGGGGGGGGGCCCCTTTCTGGCCTTAAACTCTGTGACCTGAGTGGTGTTCTTTGGGATCCCTGAATAATCACCCGAAGCACACAGGAAGCCTGTAAATTCTGTGTGGGTCTGAGAAGCCCAGGAGTTTTATCAAATCCTGGTCCGCTCTCCGACTCAGAAGCGCTCCTAGATCAGGGGCCTGGGACTCGGATTGACAGGGAGCCAGCGGGATTATTTTATTAATCTTTATCGTGTCAAATATTTCTCGGTCTTTGTGGCTCACACAAAGCCTACTTTCCATTGCCTAAACAGTTGTGCAAACACAGCGAAAGGCAAGATCATCTGCAATAAATATTTGATGAGATTCGAGGGGCCTGCCACACGAGTAGCTCAATCTCTAGTTACAGCTGAATTCCAGCTTCCAGTCTGCATCCCCGCCCCCTCCGACCCCCAATACACATTCTCAGATGCTTCTAACGTTCTCAAACAAATTGTTTTGGGGCTGATATTTTCCACGCTTTGTCTCAACCAGGAGTTTTTGTTTGGGGAGGGGGAGAGGGGGTTGCAAATTTTTTTTGGAAAAACTTTTGCTCAAACCCAGCATAAATAAAAAACCCTTCATCCTTCCTCACTTGTTCTGATCAAAAATTTTGTGTGCTGGCAACTCAAAAGTGGCTGAACCGATCTTGCTCCAACTTGGCTTCTTTGATAGATCTCATTCATTTAAAATATATATTTCACCAATTACACACTTTTCTGTCCGATAGGCAGCTCCATGTATGAAATTGCCACAACAAGGTGTATACTAACAAAGTCTTAACAGAATGATCAAATGACTTTAGGGAATCCATGGCTCTGACAGGTAAACAAGGAGGTTTGGAGAAAAGCAGAGCCGTCTTCCTCCGAGATCGCCCATCTCTGACTTGAATTGAATCGGGGGGGTCACTTTCATGTAACTGCTTTTGAATTGTGAAGCTTGCTTCAGTGCTTATGTGTTCCCGTCAGGGACAGAAAGGCTGAAATATCCTCAGCGGGACAGGGTTGGTCCTTTGCTATTTCCCAGGGATGATTACTACAGTGTAACATTGGTAGATGACGCCATAGGCGGGCTTTACGCAGATGATAAAGCCATTGGGTGAAATCTAGCCCCACTGTGAGGGAAGGATGGCCCAGTGGTCAGGGTGCCAACTTGGGGGTGCTGCATTCAATTCCCTGTCCTGCCCTGGGTTTCCTCGCTCATCTTACACAACTCATTTGGGCCTGTTTAAAGGTATTTAGGCATTGCGCCATTCAGCAGTGCAACACCTAAATGACCTAGGAGGCTATGTCTCATTGAAAGTCAAAGGGATTTAGACTCCTATGTACCTAAGTCACTTTGGAAAATAGGCCTTGCAGCGCTGAATGGAGCAACATCGAACTACCGTTAAATACGTGGGCCTTCACCTCTCTGTTATAATAGCCCTGCGCTACTTCACAGGGGGTGTTCACATGCTATCGTGGGTGCCATATAAGTATCTTAGGGAGATTTTGTCATTGACTTTAGTGGGGCCAGGATTTCACCCTATATGGTTGGAAGAACAGACTTACTCTTCTGAGATATTCATCCCCAATTAACTTGTGAGCTTTACCTGTCCCCCATCGATAACCGTTGTGGTTATATTGCTTATTATTTGATGTCACACCCCAAATGACTGAGGTTTGTTCAGAACAAGGTTATGGTCCCGGTCCCTAAGCTTCCAACCTAACAGAGCCAAGGCAAAATATGGGTCAGTGGTTCAGGTGAAGACAGTGCAGGAAGGATTCACAGGAGATGTGGGCTCTCAAGGAGGAATTTGCAGAAGACCGAGGGCTTGGCTGTGGACCATGGATCGTGTGATGTGTCCTGGATGGAAGCTGGAGGCATGTAGATAAGAATAGCAGTCAGTTGGTTTCTGGTAGAGGGTGGTGTTTACATGACCATCACTTATTCTAGGAGAACGATGTCTGGCCCGGAGACCAGCAAAGCGTGACGACGCAGTCCGACTGCTGGCCTCTGTAAAGCTTTTGTGTAACTGTCCAGGCGTCCTGGGTACAATTTCACCTGCCCCTGGCGGCAGAACAGTTTTCTCTTGGGAGCGGGGGGAACATGGTGGTGCCCCCCAAAACAAACAATCTCCAGAGGACAGATAGCTCTTAGTTCAGTCCTCTCCTCTTGCTAGAACATTATCATAAGAGCGTTAGGAAATCCTGTCGTTCTGGTAATCTGCAGCTGGCTTTTCCCTGGGTGGTCTCCCAGCCAGGCCCGAACCAGTTCAATGCGACAGAACAGAGGAGCTCCCAGCATGCAGTGCTATAGCTGCAGGGTTCTGTGCAATCCATTGTATGAAATCTACAGTCGACCAAATGTAGAGGGAAGCGTTATTGTTCCATAACGGAGGGCAGTGGCAGGAAAGGCCTCTAGCCCCCGTTCCGTTAGAGAGGATCTGTCTGTCGGCTGCATTTCTAGGGCACCTGGCTCTGTGGTGTAGAAGCACTGTACAAAATGAAGACAGATCACGGACCCTAACCCAAAGGGGGGGCTATTTCCTCTCTGTTCTCCCCTCCACTGGGAGGGGGTGTGTGTGTGTGAGAGACTAGAAATGTTTAACGTGCCTTGTGTCTGGGTTGTTTACCCTCACTGTTCATGGGGAAAGGCGTACCTCAGCAAGGTGTCTTATATTGGATCTAGATGCAGCTAGCCCTTGGCTGAGTCAGGCCCTTTCCAGCAAGGGTCCTGCGCCTGGGCGGGCTCTGGGGTGGATTCCCTGCGGCCTTGCACCTGGAGTAGGCATTACACCGGGCAAGGTCAGTGCAAAGCAGGTGTAAAAAGGAGCCGTGCATTCCCCCTTGCACAGGTGTAAATGATGCTGCAAGGTGCAGGACAATGGGGAACCAGGCCCTAGTGCCTGATCCTCTAAACCAGGGTTTCTCTGGCTTTATATCCCAGTGGATTGGATGTGTTGTACGGCATCAGGCAGGCTCTGAGGGAGCTAGATCCCCAGTTGCCATGGAGCAGGCAATGGGCTAGCACTCGGGAGACCTCGGTCCTGTTCCTAGCTCTGCTACTTAGATACGTCAGTTCCCCTCTTTGTGCCTCGGTTTCCCCATCTGTACAATGGGGCTGGTGATACTGTCCGCCTTTGGAAAGCGCTTTGAGCTCTGGGGCTGAGGCAAACGGGGTCAACGGTCAGAATTTCTATCCACTCAGGGTTTTATAGAGCAAGACTTCAGGCCAGGTTCTGATTTCCGCTAAGGCCCCGTTACACCACTCTGGCAGGGCAAAGGGGGCTTACCGTGAATGGGAGTCAGGCCCTTGGAAATCTGTTCGGAAGTGAGTGAGGAGCCTCATTCCTTTCCAGACCAGTTTCTCCT
Source organism: Terrapene triunguis (assembly GCF_002925995.2). NCBI lineage: Eukaryota > Metazoa > Chordata > Testudines > Emydidae > Terrapene > Terrapene triunguis. The sequence continues at coordinate 15,582,826 of NW_020665065.1, forward strand.
ATTGTGTCTGCGGCTTCTAGCCATACGTTATCAACTCCTCTGAAATTCCTTGAGTGCCTAAGCCCTACCTTGTCTGAAGCGCCTGGCCCCTTGTCCTTGCATCCGACTCTGTCCTTGAGTGGCTCCACTCTGCTTCCCTCTGAATGGTGCCATCCTCACGGAGGTCATTCAGTCACCCCTTTCTAAAAGCCGCAGACGACATCGCTCTAATCTTTTGAAATGACTCCCCGTCTCCTTCTCTTTGCCTTCCGCTGTACCTGCTCTGTGTCTGTAACGTCCCGTTTATAACAAGGTGACCTGAATAGTGCGGAGTGTTCAAAATGTATCTGACTTGATTGTTTCCCGCTCCATGCTACTGGTGTTATACAGAGGGGTTTGGAGAGGCACCCAGTATAGTCTGTCCGATTTTCCTCCCTCTCACTTTTGGCATTAAGTAGCGATTGAATGTTCGGTATTTGCCTTTTCCTTGATTTGCCTCCCTAGCCCCGTTACGGTGTCGACACCCATCCTGTTTTGTGTCCTCCGTTCGATGCATGCAGAGTCGTGCGAAATAACTTCTGGGGCCTGGTGTTTGGATGTAAAATGAGGCGTCTGCCCTGTGACACCATCGCCACGGGCTCGCACGCTATCCCGGCCTTGGGACGCCTCCTGGCGTGATGGGGACACGTTTATCCCATTGGAGAAACTCTCCACGCTGGCAGCCCTGCTTATGTGTCTCAAAACTGAATTTGAGTGAAGGAGTCACCTGGGCTCTGCCTCCCTATGGGGTGAAATCCGCCCGATGGAAGCGAATGGGAGTTTTGCCATTGGTTTTCGTGGCAGCAGGATTTCACCCAGAATGCACATGACTTCATTCTGAACTTGCTATGTGGCCAGAGCGACCCCCAATTCCTCATCCGCAGTACGTTTTATCACCTTATTGAATAGCTCTTATTCTGGGGGACCTACAAAGGGGCTAAAATCAGACCTCATTACACTCTGTCTAGCCCATCTTTCCACCCTCAGCTGTTCCACTTACAAGGAGTGAACTTTTCCCTGAGAAGGATTGCACATACACTGCAAGTACAGTTAAAATAATAGAAACTGGGTCACGCAGGCTGTAATTTAAAGTCCTTGGCCTCACACCTTCCATTTCCTAGCTCATTACAGTGCCAGGATTTTTTTACATTTCAGGAGAATGAGGCCAGTGTTTTAACATTTTAAAATGTGTTTTATACACTATTAAATGTATCATTTGAATATAAACGGCAAGACTTTTTATGAACCGTATAAAATTTTTATGGCACATATGTACTTTTCCCTGATGAAGTTCTACAAGTCTTGGGCACGAAGTTCTACTGTGCAGGGCATGATCCAAAGCTCAGTGAGTTCCATGCGGGTCTTCATTGGACTTTGGATCAGGCCTGTTGTTTGGATCGTGTACCACACAACTATCTGAAAGGCGTGAACACCAAGGATGGAGGAGAATTGTTTCAGTTTCGTTCTTTGTATTACAGTAGCACCTAAATGAGATTGGGGGCCAATTGCATTAGGTGCTGTACAAATATATAGTAAGAGACAATCAAACGCTTACTGTCTAAATGGACGTCACAGACAGAGCAGGGGAAGGAAATTGGAGGTGAAGTGACTGGCTAAGGCCACAAAGCAGGTTAGTGGCCCTGCTGGGAATATAACCTCATCTCATGAGTCTGAGCCTTATTCAGAAGCCCTCTCTGCTTCTTGTGTTATAGGTAGGAGTCATGGGCCAACATTCAGAAAAGGAAATTCGCTGGGTGAGATCAACTGGCTTGTGGGAGAGTCTCCTGCATGGTAGTGGAAGAGCCATGTCACAAATCCCTAGAAGATACACAGAAGGAAATGAGCCCACATTGGACTGGGGAGGTAAGATCAGAGGGGGACTTGAAATGCAGCTCACATTCCTAATGGTGTGCTGAATGAAATGTCCCGAGAACCAAGCAGTGGAGGGACTGGGTGTGGAGATGCGAAGATGATCCATCGCAGGGTTTGAGAACCTCTGGGACTGGCCACCTAGTAGGTCTCCTTCACTTCTAATTTCTACAAGGCCACAGTTCTAAGAAGTGAGGAAACGGTTTCTATCCACTGATGGGCCTGAGCTGTAAAGTTTGGGTGTGAAGCCAAACTCTGGGGCTGTTCAGCTCCTGGTTTGATTCTGGGTCCATACACGAGTCAAAAAAAACCCAATGTGGGGCTTTATGTAATATTTGTTCTGCGGGATGCTCTGGGGACATGTCCAGACGTGTGCACACTGAGAACAATCTCTCCATTGCCCCAAATTCCTCATGTGAAGGCTTGGCAGAGTTCAGTTTACTTTTCTTTTTTAAATAATTGTGACGGATAATATCGATAATAATTTATGCTTTTTCCCATTTTTATTGATTTAAACTGTCACAGCGGCAGGAAATTATGCGGGAATCAGGTAATGGGGAGGGTGAGACAATCAGTATTTAATGGCGGTAGATGCTGAGATTCGAAAAGCTAAGGTGGGCAAGGTAATACAGTGGTTCTCAACCAGGTGTGGCGCCCCCTGGGGGATGCCAGCAGGTTTCAGGGGAATCCGCAAAAATAATCCAGAGAGCAGGGCCAGTGCTAGACTCACTGGGGCCCAGGGCAGAAAGCCGAAGCCTGAGCAACTTACCTTCATAGTGCCCGCTGTGGTGTGGGTCCCCAGGCAGTTGTCCTGCTTGCCACCAGCCAATGCTGACCCTGGCTTTTCATCTACTGGCTCTGCAGAAAAGCAGTTGTTGTGGCACAAGTGGGCTGTGGGATTTTTATAGCATGTTGCGAGGGCCCAGAAAGGAAAAGGTTGAGCACTGCTGAGGTAATCGCTTTTCTTGGGCCAACTTCTGTTGGCGAGCGAGACAAGTCTTCAACATCACCTGCCAAAACAGACAACGTAAATATCCTTACATCTAATCCTAGCAAGTTCCCAAACAGCTTTGTTCTTATTTTGCTCATCTGGAAAGTTCGATTATCATTGCTGGAAATATTTTTTGCTGATTTGTGTTCGGTGGAATTGATGTTTACTGACAAAAATCGAATACTTCCAAGCCGATTCGTGTGGCATTCATAGTGAGGGAACTTTGAGGACCCTGTTTCTGTGTACGGCACCGTTAATCTGTGAATTCCAGAGAGACGGGGTAGCCATTCTGTGTTCAGTTCAGCTGAGGAGGTACGCACTCTCTCTCTGGGGCAGATTCTCTGTTGCTTTGAGCCTTGTGCAATCGTCTGCACTTTTCCCTGGCATACACGACTACACAAGGTACAGGGCACTTTCCCATGGAAACGTTACTTTGATTCTCTCTCTTCATCCAAAATCAAAGCCAGTTTTGCTCTTGTCACTGGCAGCAAAGAGTTGACAAAGTCTTCCAGGAGCAAAGGATTTTAATTTGGGCTCTTTTTTTCACCCTGGAAAGAGAAGAAACGCCAGCCCTAACCTCCCGCCACACATTGCGTGAGCACTGACACACCTCAAAACCAGCCCTGCACACGTGCCTGAGAACTGTGCGCCCGCTCATGGGTGCTAGCCCATCAGCTACAGACAAATGGGCAGCCCTTTTTCCATCCCTTGGTTGGCAGAACTCTGCAATAAACTCCTGGTGCAGTGCAGTAAAAGCTCCCTTCCTCTAACATATGCTAATTTGATTTTAATGGGATTCACATTTTCCAACAGTAGTGCAGTGTTCGCCATGTAAGTTATAATCATATCTAATTGGTAATTCGAACATAACAAATTTCTAGGATAAATTATTCTTCGATAATAGCCCCTGGAGAACAACTAAGGTGTATGTGTGTGTGTGTGTGTATATATATATATATATATGTATGTATGTACATTTTATGGATCTGTAAAATAAAGAATCCGTCGACGAATGAGTTCAAGAGAAGGACAGTTTTTAAATAGGGGTTTATTAAATGAATGTTTCAACTTGGGGACCAGGGGTGCAAAGGGAACCCACAGTCCAAGCCCAGTACCAGATTGACCTACGCAGTGATTTGCAGGCAGGGCTTTGGAAGGGAGTGTTCATGGGTATGTGGCAAATCAAAGGGAACCAACCGGTTCTGAATGAAACTGGGTGCTCTCCGTAGCACCGCGCTCTTTTGCACCACTCAGCCTGCAGGACCTGGGCATGATGAGGTGGCTGGAGAGTGGAGCGCTGGGACCCGTTGCCTGGGTTTCAGCTGTTTGTGTCAGAAGGTTGATGGGTTTTATGGAAACCTCATGCTCTGCAATTTTTCTCATTCAGTGGCTGCACAGGAGAAGGACAGGACAGGATGCATCTCCAGCCATTGTACAGCCAGCTAGCACAGACCCTGCTGGGGGAAAGTCCATTCCTTCCTTTAGGGGGGTCATTGGATAAGGCCAGGAAATGGGTGTGCCAGAGTGGCTTGGCACGGATCGATCATTTCCTCTCTCTGTCTGTGGTCCCCCTCCACATATGACAGCAGCCTTGATGGGGAATCTGGTTACATGGTTGTTTCTCTACACAGTTAAGACATAGTTGGGTTCTGCAGTGTGAACAGCACAGAACCACATCCCCAAACCAGGCAAAAGCCAGGGCCATGTGAAGTCGCATCTACACAATGGAACCATGTTGTCAGCAGGTCACTTGCAACTACAGTTGTGTCGTGGGGAGAAGGGATGTTAGAGCTGTCTGACTCCGCCACTAATCAGGGTGAAAACGGGTGAGCTTGCCCTAAACACCAGGCACTTCTAATTTGGGGGGTTGTTGTCAACATGCCACCCTAGCTGGGTATGTATAGAAAGGCGTTTCCTAGCCAGAATGGTACCTTTGCAACAGACAGACAGTTTAACAGCGATGCATCCCAGGCAGCCTATTTATTATAAAAAGGGAACATGGTCGTGCAGAGCCCGCCGTCCCTTTGTCAGTTTCTGGCGCTGGACCCCATAAGGCAGAGGCAAGTGAAATCTTAAATGCAAAACAAAAGTCTACTTCGTAGGAAGGCATCTTCCTTTCCAGTGAACCCCTTAATGTGCCAGGGCTTTGCCATCCTGGGGTGAACCACTGCAGCTCACAACAGCCTCGCTGCTTTCTTTTTGTCTCCTACTATAGCCGTGTTTTGTATGAAGACTTGTTCCACTTTCTAATGGCGCAAACAAATCCATCGGGCTAGAGGGTGAGGATCTGTGAGCTGGATCCCCAGGTGGCTAAATCCACTGACTTCCGTGATCTGGCCTGTGTGTATTTTTAATTACATTATGGACCAGATTCCCCAGCAGTGGAAATCAGTGTCGCTTCATTAAAGTTAATGGGCCAGATCCTCAGTTTTGTCAATTGAAATCATTAGAACACCCCTTCGATTCTTTCTGTCTCTGTTTCTGCCTCCTCCCTTTCATTCCTTTGCTCTGTACCTATCATCCTGTCCCCACATATTCTGCCAGGGATAACTAGCGCGTAGGGCTTTAAAAACCCCAACACTCCCACGCAGGGGACATTATTAACCCTCCCCCCCCCTCCGCTTTGCAGATGGAAAAACTCAGGTGTGGAGCAGTTAAATGACCTGTCTAAGGTCACACAGGATTAGAACTGAAGAATCCTTGCCTCGGACCATTAAACCATTCTGCCAGCTCTGCTGTGTCTTCTGGGAATTAGAACCAGTTGGAAATTTTCCAGCAAAGCAGAGTTTTGTCAGAATATGCCAATTCTTCGAACCCAAGATGTTTAGCAGATTTGACAGATCAAACACAGGTTTCCATGGGAATCCTGCCAGCTTGCTGGGCTGCTAAGGACCCTATGTCTTCCAGTGTCTACAGCTCTGGTGCAAAGCATGCCAGGGCTTCCAGACTCCTGGTTTAAACCTAGGGGGTGCGGGTGGCTGGGGTCCAGGGTGAGGCCGGGGTTCAGAGTTAATCATAGAATATCAGGGTTGGAAGGGACCTCAGGAGGTCCTCTAGTCCCACCCCCTGCTCAAAGCAGGACCAATCCCCAGACAGATTTTTGCCCCAGATCCCTAAGTGAACTCACAACCCTGGGTTTAGTAGGCCAATGCTCATGGTGCAGAAATTCTATAAACTAGCGGTTAACATTCTGTTGCCCAAAGAGCAGAGGTTTAGTGAGCTCAGAAGACCCAGAATGGTGGAAATCTTGTACCATTTGGGGCTGAAATCTCATGACAGTGATTTTTTGACTGCATCCCAACTGGATTAAACAATTAAAAAAAAAGAGGTGTCCCGGCCCCTTCTACTTTGGTATCTGACCCAGAAGTGAATGGTGGCACGTTCAGATCTATGGCTTCGAACTTGAATTTCCCCCGCCAACTTTGGAAGGGCTTGGGGTTCTAGGTTCTAGTTTTGGACTGTCTCCAGTTTAAAGGGCCTCTTCTCAGCCCTTTGGCTAAGATCAGAGACCTGATCACTGTGCTTGTTGCAAGCCTCCCTGGAAATATAACAATGTCCCTAGCTGGAGTCAGCTATGGGGATTGAACCCATGTGTGACGGTGTTGGGACTCACCACCTGGCGCCTCCTGCTGGTGACTTCCGGGAATTAGCTGAGTCCAGTGGAGCGCCCTCTTCTGGTGGTGTCCCGCCCGTTGTCTCGCCCTTGGTTGGCGTCTGAGCCCGCGTCACTCTCCAGCTTGAGGCATCCTCTTCAGGACCACTGCCCTCCGGCAGTGCCCCTCAGTCCATCCACACCCCCTTCTGGGGGGGTTGATCAGCAGCCCCTCTACTCCCCAGCCACCATGTCCAACAACACACCCCAAAGTCTAATCCCTCTTGTCAGGGATCTGGCGTAGTCTATGATGGCCGCTCCCTACAGCCTATGGCTGGGTGTACTGCAAGGGGGGAAAGGGGGACCCAGGCCCGCCCTCTACTCTGGATCCCAGCCCAGGGACCCTCTGGCAGCAGCCTCGCTGTCCTCCTTCTCTCCCCTCCATCTGTCCACGTCCCTGGGCCGCTTCCCCTTTGGCCCCTCGCACCGGCTAGGCCCTTCCCCTCAGGGTCTGCAGTCTGGCAGACACCGGGCTGGAGTTCCCTTCTGCTCCCCCAGGCCGGCCCAGCACTGCGCTGTCCCAGGTGCTACTCTCCCCCTCTGGAGACAGACCTTCCCCTCTCAAAGGCCTGGGACAGACTGACTCTCCGCTCCCTGAGCAGCCTTTTTATGGGGCTGAGCCGGCCCCTGATTGGCTGCCTCCAATCTGGGCCCTGATTGGCTCCCACTAAGCCCTTCTCCGATTGGCTGCCCATCTGCGCAGGCGCACTGGCCTGCTGCAGCCCACACTCTCAGGGAGTGGGGCAGTCCGCCCCACTACACCATGACTTCTGGATGTAAAATCTTTATCCGGTGCAGCTTGACTTAGAGAACCAGGTCTGTTAGTCTTCAGGAAGTAGCAAACTCAAAAACCGATACATGTGATCTCCCCACTAGAGGGGGACAAAGAGCCACTCTGTGTGAGGATGGATTACAAAAGGCAATGGGGCTTGTAGGATACGGTCAGTTTAAAATGTGTGATCACTGGGATGCTCAGTGAGCAATAGATATTTTCCAGGGCTGGTTCAACATTCTTTGCCAAAAAATGTGTGGTTTTTCTTTTTTTAATCTGAAAATGTGGTTTGGGCAAAATGAGAATTGTCCACGGGAAAATATCTATCTGTCACCAAAACATTTTGATATTGCCAACATGCCATTTACTTTTGCCGTGTCACTCGAAGCTAAAATGGCACCCGGAAACTAACCGTTCCGGTTCAAATCGATGTTTCGTTGATACTGAAAACATCAACATTTCATTCTGACTTTTTGTATTAAAACTTTTTGGTGCACAGAAATTTTCACTCTTGTGACTTCCTGTCCTGATGTATTTTCCAACCAGTTCTAGTCTTGTCTAGCACTGAACGCCGCCTTGTGTTGTCTGCCTTCACTGGCGTTCTTTGTGCTAAATCCATACGAATTAGGTCAATGGCCTTTAGAAAGCCGGTTTCACAGGCAGTGCATTTAAATGCAAAACCTGGAGCCGTGGATACTCATAAATAAGGAAGTCTTGCAGGCCCTGGTAGGCAGGCATAGGCAGAGCCCTTTGTGAAGCTGTGAGCTATTGTCCCAGCAAGGCTGTTTTATACCACAGCGCCTCAGCACAAGGTAACAAATGAACTATTGTGAGCAGTGTGAGAGCTCACAAGGGATCAATCAGTGGGGTGTGATTTAGTGCTGGGCCTTTCTGGGCCCATGATCGATTGGGGTATGAAGCAGCATTCAGCAGCCCCCTCAGGCACACTCATGTCCATACCCCTCCCTGAAACAGAGGCCATGTCGGGAGAACGGTTAGCTCCGGGGGTGGGGTGTTTTTTTCCTAATGCACCTGGTGTAGGGTGACCAGACAGCAAGTGTGAAAAATCGGGACGGGGGTGGGGGGTTATAGGCGCCTATATAAGACAAAGCCCCAAATATAGGGACTGTTCCTATAAAATCAGGACCTCCGGTCACCCTAGCCTCGTGTGACTTTGTTTCTCTTGCTGGTCTTTTTGTTTTTGTTTTCCTGTTGCTTGGTTCTGCAGTTAAAGTGTGGGAGCCCCTGTGGCTCTAAATCGGGGGTCTCTCTCTTGCCACAGGAGAGAGTTTGAGGGCCGTGCGTGTTATTGACAAGTCCAGCTTCATGCAGAATGGACTGAACTGGCTGGCTGCGTGGGAATGCCGGCTGGGATTTGCTAAGGGACATTTATGCTGCAGTAGCAGCTCCCAGCTTAGGGCTCCATTGTACGAGGCACTGAAAAAAACCACATTGTCAATGACAGCCCAGGCTGCAATCTCAAGGATAAGCCGTGACAGGTGGCAGAGGCACCAGTGGGTCTGGTGGGGCTAGGGGAGGGAGGCAGGAATAACCAAACTAATCGGGTACTTTAGCAGAGTCAGGCTGCGTCTGCATCTCTTAGCCAATCAGGAGCATTGAGCACAGCTCACCATCTGCTTAGCTGCTACGAGCTGGCAGTTTTCTGTGTGCATCACATCGGAGGGGAGAACTGGGAGGAGAAGAAGGTGTTGGCTTTATTATTATTTATACAGGAGTAGGTGGGGGCGGGTCTGTGGCCTGCACTGTGCAGGAGAGCAGATTACATCGGGGGGGGAGGATGTGTCAAACTTTTTTTGCTGCCCCGCCTGGAAATATTTCAGGCTCTAATGACCCCCGCCTCCAAAGTGATAGCAAAGTACTGTACAGGAGGGAGTGCTCACGGTATCGCTTCCCTTCCTTCTGGGCTGCTGCTGGCGGCAGTGCTGTCTTCAGAGCTGGGCAGCTGGAGAGCGGTGGCTGCTGTACCCCCACTGGTGCCAGAATGGGGGGGGGGGGGGGGCCAGAGGGCCATGGCAGACCCTGCCCCATCCCCCTCCTCTTCCCCACCCAGGGCAGATGGAGGTGGAGGGGGGTAAGAGCCATGCGGGCAGCTGTGGGGAAATGTGAACCCTCCACCTGTCCGTAGTGCAGGAGGCCCGAGAGCAGCCCATGGCCCGTGTGCCCACCTCCAGTGTGCCCCGCCCAGTGCAGGTGGAGGTTCCACGCTGGGCTCCCTACAGCTGCCCGTGCAGCTCTTACCGTGGCCGGGCTGTGGCTCTGAGGCCCCGCCCCCCCTGACCGGAGCCGGGTCCCGGGGGAAGAACCACATGGGCCGCTGTGAGGAGCCTGGGTCTGTCCACCTGCCCTGGGTGGGAAGCCTGGTGGGGTGGGGACATGGGCAGGGGGCTGCTTTCGGCCCCCACCCCTGCTCCAGCTTCTGGCTGGTTGGGGGCGTGGCCTTGGTGGGGAAGGGCCTCAATGGAGGGGGCCCCTGCACCCCCACTTTTGGGAAGGCTCTGCTGCCCTTTCTGTATCCCCCTTCAGCTCCCCCCAGCAATATTTTTTGTGATCTTGCGATTCCCCGCCCCCTGCTATAGCCTTGCAACCCCCTTTTGCGTCAGGATCCCCAGTTTGAGGCCGGCGTCACGCTCCTGAGCACAGGCTGGCTACATAGCATGGGGTGGGTGAAAGGGGCGGGCTAGGCGTTTGTGGCTGAGGGGGTACAGCAGAGGGAGCCAATGGGCACCCTCAAGTGGATGTGATGCACTCAGAGCACCAACCTGGGTTGCTAAACACGTTCTCAGCATTTTGAATGGCCTGGCCTGGGGGCAGGCGTTGAAGCCAGCGAAGGGGCGTGTGCAGTGGCCACCCCGTGATGTGGGTCGAGAGGCTGGGGAGCTGTTGTGCAGTACGAAGTGGCCAGACTCAGCCACAGCTGGGCTGGGTGGGTCAAAAGAACGGGCCAGGACAGAGCTTCAGCTGCGTTACAAGCAGGATCGTGCCAGTGGCCTTCTTCATGGGGGAGCCAGGGGAGGGCTTTATGGGGTGAAAGCAGAATATTGGGCTAGGTTCCGATGCAGTGGATGGCTGGACATCCCTGAGGAGCTGTCAAAGGGCTGGGCTGACGTGCACAGCCCTACCTGCTACTGAGCAGAAACACACCTGCCAACTGTGTGTCACAGGCCCTATAGTGCAAGCAACTGACGCCAAGGCTCCTTTAGCTCACAGGGGTGGGGCCTGTGGGTTTTGGCGCAGGAGGTTCTCTCGCTAAGAAGACTTGAATGACCACAATTAGAGCTGTCAATTAATTGCAGTTAACTCCCGTGATTAACTCAAAAAAATTTACTGCGATTAAAAAAATTAATCACGATTAATTGCACTGTTAAACAATAGAATACTAATTGAAATGTATTTAATTTTTTTCTACATTTTTCAAATATATTGATTTCTATTACAACACAGAATACAAAGTGTACAGTGCTCACTTTATATTATTATTTTTTATTACAAATATTTGCACTGTAAAAATGATAAACAAAAGAAATAGGCTTTTTCAATTCACCTCATGCATGTACTGTAGTGCAATCTCTTTATCGTGAAAGTGTAACTTACAAACGTAGATATTTTTTGTTACATAACTGCACTCAAAAACAAAACAATGTAAAACTTCAGCACCTACAAGTCCACTCAGTCCTACTTCTTGTTCAGCCAATTGCTAAACAAACAAGTTTGCTTAGATTTACGGGAGATACCGCTGACTGTTTCTTATTTACAATGTCAGCTGAAAGTGAGAACAGGCGTTCGCATGGCACTTTTGTAGCCGGTGTTGCAAGGTAGTTACGTGCCAGATGCGCTAAACATTCATACGCCCCTTCATGCTTTGGCCCCCATTCCAGAGGACATGCTTCCATGCTGATGATGCTCGTTAAAAAAATAACGCGTTAATTCAATTTGTGACTGAACTCCTTGGGGGAGAATTGTATGTCCCCTGCTCTGTTTTACCTGCATTCTGCCATATATTTTATGTTATAGCAGTCTCGGATGATGACCCAGCACATGTTGTTCATTTTAAGAACACTTTCACAGCAGATCTGACAAAACACAAAGAAGGTACCTACGTGAGATTTCTAAAGATAGCTACAGCACGCAACCCAAGGTTTAAGAAGCTGAAGTGCCTTCCAAAATCTGAGAGGGACGAGGTGTGGAGCTTGCTTTCAGATGTCTTAAAAGAGCAACACTCTGATGCGGAAAGTACAGAACCCGAACCACCAAAAAAGAAAAATCAACCTTGTGCTGATGGCATCTGACTCAGATGATGAAAATGAACATGCGTCGGTCCGCTCTGCTTTGAATTGTTATCAAGCAGAACCTGTCATCAGCATGGACGCACATCCCCTGGAATGGTGGTTGAAGCATGAAGGGACATATGAATCTTTAGCGCATCTTGCCTGTTCTCACTTTCAGGTGACATTGTAAAGAAGAAGCAGGCAGCATTATCTCCTGCAAATTGTAACCAAACTTTTTTGTCTGAGCGATTGTTCACTGAGTGGACTTGTAGGTGCTAAAGTTTTACATTGTTTTAGTTCTGAATGCAGTTATTTTTTGAACATAATTCTACATTTGGAAGTTCAACTTTCATTATAAAGAGATTGCACTTGTGTGAGGTGACTTGAAATATACTATTTCTTTTGTTTTTTACAGTGCAAACATTTGTAATCAACAATAAATATTGAGTGAGCACTGTACGCTTTGTATTCGGTGTTGTAACTGAAATCAATACATTTGAAAATGTAGAAAACATCCAAAAAATTTAAATAAATGATATTCTATTATTGTTTAACAGTGCGATTAATTGCACAATTAATCGCAATTAATTTTTCTAATCGCTTGACTGCCTCACCACAATACAACAGTGGGTGTCTTTGCTCTATATGATGCTGCTCAGCGGGCTACATTCCAGACAAACTTTACGAGGTATCTAATTACGCTCAGCAGTTCTGCATGTTCTATTCCATTCCAGTCAAGGTGTTCTAGTGAGCCCATCACCCGGACTCTGAGCCCCTCACCTTATCGCTATGGGGTGAGGTAATCCCATAGCTGAGGGGAATGCTGACTCTAATGGGTGGATTGGTGCTATCTGTAAATACAGGACTAGATTCTGCTCCATGCCAAGGTCTTTTCTGCCACACCATTAATGTAAAGGGGACTGAGAGCTGCCATCCATGGGCTGCCGAGGATTCCCCTGGAGTGGGAGACTCCCTGGTTGAGCCACGGCCAGCATAGCCAGCCTTATATGGCGTCATGTTGGGCTTTTGTGATCCCTGTTGTTATAACGAGCTAGTTCAAGCCAGTGTAGTTTAGAGCAGTCCCTGGGCTGCTCCAAACCAGGCTTGGGATGGGAACAACATAAACCCAACCCCAGGGAAGTGGCGTCATAAGCGGCTTGTCTTTGGCATGCCAGCTAAGCAGCATACAGCATTTAGTAGGCAGAACGGAGGATTCACCCCTTGGCATTGCCACATCTACATGAGGTCTAGCATGACTGTGCTGAGGCCTTATTCCAGTGCCCAAGGAAGGAAATGGGTGCGTGTCCATTGATCAGGCCGACGTATTGCAAGATAGAAGATGAGCACTGCATTGAGTGGCGTCTCTGGCTATTTGTAGCTGGACAAAAAGCTATTCCCCCCCATCCCCGCCGGGGTGCACTAGAGATTCCGGGGAACCCCAAACTCATTGCCTCCTGCGAGCAAAAAGCCAGGCGTTGTTTGTTGCTGCGCCAATAATAAATATTCAGTTTGTGTTTGAGCCGAACAAGGGAAAATCTTACAGGCCTCACTGCTTTTCCCCAAGCGCGGCGTGTTTGCAGTGTTCTTGCTAGCGCCGAACCGGGCTGCGCGCGGAAAACACTAAATCCCACCCCCCCGAGCTTAAACAGCCATGTGATTAAGCAGCAAATCCCAGTTAAGCAAAACCAAGGGGGGGTAAAAAAAATCGCAGGTGTCAGAACAAGGAAATTAAATATTCATTTCCGAGCAGGGCCCCGAACGAGGCGTCATGAATAAATGATGCTGGAGCATAATTAAGGCATTTTGTTTGCCTATTAAAATGAGTTTTCAGGAAGTGACCTTTGTTGGTGCTCCCCTCCCCCCTCCCTTTGGACTAGCGGGTGCTTTTTATTTTATTATCCTGCTAAGCATGTGTTAGCGCTGCAATCTGTTTAGTTGGCACCAGCCTGCAGACAGTGCAGTGCAAGGCTGGAGCCAGAATGCAGTAATCTCCAGCCCAGGATTTACCTCCAGCTGTCCTGGATCTAGGGTGATGAGATAGGTGCCTATATAAGAAAAAGCACCCAAAATTGGGACTGTCCCTCTAAAATCGGGACATCTGGTCACCGTCCCTGGAGCTAAAGTGCTATTTAATGAAGTCAGCACTCAAGCCTGGCTAAGATGTTTGGTGGGGGGAGGGATAGCTCAGTGGTTTGAGCATTGGCCTGCTAAACCCAGGGCTGAGAGTTCACGCCTTGAGGGGGCCACTTTGGGGCAAAAATCTGTCTGGGGATTGGGCCTGCTTTGAGCAGGGGGTTGGACTAGATGACCTCCTGAGGTCCCGTCCAACCCTGATATTCTATGAACTATGATGTCACCCATTGTCTCCAGTGGATGAGGAGCTGAGCGAAGGGGTAGCTGTGTGTTTAAGTCTCTGGGCTGGGACTCAGGGGATTGCCATTCATGTCATGGACCTTGGGCAAGCCACTTAATCTCAGCTACAATGGGGCTAATAATACCTGTGCTCACCCATTCTTTGTCTGTCTTGACTATTTAGTTTGTAAACTCTTTAGGGCAGCGGTTGTCTCAGTATGTGTGTACGCTGCCTGGCACCATGGGACCTTGATCTTAGTCAGGGCCGTCAGGCGGACTGGGTTGGGAATTGCCCCATGAAATGTTTTTCATAGATTCTGGAAGGGAAGTCGAGAGGTCATCTAGCCCAGTCCCCTGCACTCATGGCAGGACTAAGTATTATCGAGACCGTCCCTGACAGGTGTTCATAGAATCATAGAAGATTAGGGTTGGAAGAGACCTCAGGAGGTCATCTATCCAACCCCCTGCTCAAAGCAGGACCAATTCCCAACTAAATCATCCCAGCCAGGGCTTTGTCAAGCTGGGCCTTAAAAACCTCTAAGGAAGGAGATTCCACCACCTCCCTAGGGAACCCATTCTAGTGCTTCACCACCCTCCTAGTGAAATATTGTTTCCTAATATCCAACCTAGACCTCCCCCGCTGCAACTTGAGACCATTGCTCCTTGTTCTGTCATCTGCCACCACTGTTTGTCTAACCTGCTCTTAAAAATCTCCAATGATGGAGATTTCACAACCTCCTTAGACAATTTATTCCAGTGCTTAGCCACCCTGACAGTTAGGAAGTTTTTCCTAATGGCTAACCTAAACCTCCCTTTCTGCAATTTAAGCCCATCCTCAGAGGTTAAGAAAAATGATTTTTCTTCCTCCTCCTTGTAACAACCTTTTACATACTCCTCTACCCCAATATAATGCTGTCCTCGGGAGCCAAAAAAATCTTACTGCGTTATAGGTGAAACTGCGCTATATCGAACTTGCTTTGATCCGCCGGAGTGCGCAGCCCCCCCCCCCGGAGCACTGCTTTAACACGTTATATCCGAATTCATGTTATATCGGGTTGCGTTATATCGGGGTAGAGGTGTACTTGAAAACTGTTCTCATGTCCCCTCTCAGTCTTCTCTTTTCCAGACTAAACAAACCCAATTTTTTCAATCTTCCCTCCTAGGTCATGTTTTCTAGACCGTTAATCATTTTTATTGCTCTTCTCTGGATTTTCTCCAATTTGTCCACATCTTTCCTGAAATGTAGCACCCAGAACTGGACACAATACTCCAGTTGAGGCCTAATCAGCGCAGAGTAGAGCGGAAGAATTACTTCTCGTGTCTTACTTACAACTCTGCTGCTAATACATCCCAGAATGATGTTCGCTTTTTTTGGTATCAGAACATGCCGTTTTGTTCCAACTGAAATTGTTTGTGGGAAAGGGCCAGGTGTGACACTTTATTTTTGGACTAAAACGAAGTTGAAACCAAAGCTTGTCGACTGTCAATATTTTGTTTCGCCATTTTTCTAAACCAAGTCTGGATTTCTGGGTCAAAAGGATGTTTTGTTGAGAGCCTTAAGCTAATTATAGAAAACAAAACAAACAAACACATCAAAATATACAAATAAATGGTTGAAAACAAAATGTTTTGATTGCCCAGAACCAAAACAAACAAATAAATAAATAAATAAAATTGGCCTTTTTGATTTGCAAATATTTTCAGGATTTTGGTTAGTCATTCTGCCTCGGGAACACTTTTCTATACATTAGAAATGTTCATGAGACAGGAAAACAGGTTCCCATGAAGCTCTCCCTTTGCCGGGGCTAACATCAGAAATGTAATAAAGAACAACAACAAAAGCACATGGAATATGTACAAACTTGGGCACTCAGCAACCGAGGGTTAAAGAATCTGCCCTTGGCCTTAGAATTGGCCTCTGTTTTGTACTAAATAAACACCTGGCTACCATTAGTTTGCTCTCCTCTACTCACAAGAGCCCAAAGACCAAGCATTAAGGGGAGCAAACAGATTCTGATTTCAAGCCAAGTATATCACGCCTGGTGTAACTCCACTGAAAGCAATGGGGTTATGGAACAGGGGGATCTGGCCCAATCTGCAGTGAGGGAAACTGAGGCAGAGAGGTTTGCAAGTTTTCCAAAGTGGCCACAGCTTTTGAGTAAATAACGTAAGGCACCTGGTGTCTGATTGTCCCCAGGGCTGAGCACCTTTAACTCCAGCTGCAATCAATGGGATCTCAGCAAATCTGGAACGTTGGGGTGTGAACCCAAAATCAGTGGCTACCTCTGAAAATTTTGACCAAAACGACTTGTCCAAGGTCACACAGAATAGGTGACAGAGCTGGGGCTAGAACCCAGCTGTCCTCGCTCCCAGCCCTATTAGACTTTCTGCCTCTGTATGGCTAGATGGGGTGACTTTTGCCAACACCGGTTCCTAAATTGCATCTGCAAAATATGCGCCTGGATGCATTCCCTGTATGTGCTTTTGTGTGTAATTACCGGCTCTTGTTTTTGCATGTGCAAGGACCAGATTGCCCTTTCTATAGGCCAAGGATTGCACATGGCAAATAATACGCACTGCCTTTTACCAGGGGAAATTTTTTTCATTTTAATTAAATCGACTGAGGAAGCCAAGACACAGACAGAAAGAGACCGAGAACAAGACTGTAAATAGTTTAGAAAAAGAAAAGAAAAAAAAAAGAAAAGAAAACCAATTGACGGAGATGTAAATGCTGGGTGGAGCTGTTCAAGGGAGGAGGAGGAGGAAGAGGCAAGCCTTCACGTCAGCTCCAGGATCACTGTTAGGGTGAGCATCAAAATTAGTCTGAAGCCGTTGTGGCTGGTCACTGAACCTAGACAAAACAAGGAAGGGTTAGGGTTAGCGATGTGGTGACCAATGGTGTCCTGTAGTTATATGCAAACGAAGAGACTGTTTATAGATCTCTATATATTCATAGATTCAAGGACTGGAAGGGACCTCGAGAGGTCATCGAGTCCAGTCCCCTGCCCTCATGGCAGGACCAAATACTGTCTAGACCATCCCTGATAGACATTTATCTAACCTATTTTTTTTATAAATTAATGGAGATATCCTATCTCCTAGGACTGGAAGGGACCTTGAAAGGTCATTGAGTCCAGCCCCCTGTCTTCACTAGGCAGGACCAAGTACTGATTTTGCCCCAGACCCTTAAGTGGCCCCCTCAAGGATTGAACTCACAATGCTGGGTTTAGCAAGCCAATGCTCAAACCACTGAACTATCCCTCCCCCACCAGCCATAGTGCTTTACAGACCAACGGACCAGATTCCGATCACAGTCATGCCGCTGTAAATCTGGAGTAACTCCACTATTTCAGCGACATTAATCTGGATTCCCACCAATGCTAATGGAGTTTAATATTCATTACTTGTATTATGGTAATAGCTGGGGGCCCCAACGGAGATTGGGGCCCCATTGGCTTTACAATCACATAGCGAGAGACACTCTTGGCCCCAAAGAGCCTACAGTCTGAACAGCCAAGACAAAGGGTGGGAGAATGGAGGCATTGGTATCCCCATTTTGGGGACGGTGAAACTGAGGTCACACAGGGAGTGTGCGATAGAGCCAGGAACTGAGCCTAGCTTTCCCAAATCCCAGTCAGGTCCCTTAACCACAAGATCATCCTTTCTCGTAGTGGTTGGTTCAAGATCAGAATCTGGCCCAGAGCCCTGCCCTGAGGTGCTGACATGCTAAGATACGATAGTTGCAAAATGGTTGTAAGTGATACACAGCAGTAACTTGTGCTGCTTACTGATCTGGCATTCACTGGGTGTGCCAAACCAGTGCAGTTTAAACACTGCGGGAGAGGAGGTGTCTGTGCTGTAGGAAAACCAAGTCAGTGGAGGGCAGAATCCCTACCAACACTTGAATATACCCTGCACCATCCCCAGGGCTACCAGGGCCAAATTTAGCGGTGTCAGAACTAGACACAACCCTTATTGGGGCAAATTCTCTGCTGGCATAAAGAGCTCCATGTAGAGCTGGCCAGGAAATGCTTTTCTCGACTCATGAGAGTTTTCAAAAAAAATTTCCCATCCTGAACTGGGATGAAAAGTCAAAAATCTTAAACATGGTCCCAAACCAAAAATCCAAAACGGTTTTCGGGTCAGATCAATCAAAGCATCTTCTTTAGATCATTTTGAAATGTTCCATGTCAGTTTTGACTTTTCTTTTTGGTTTATTTTTCTGCTATACATTTCATTTTGAAATTTTAAAGTAGTTTTGAACTAGAAAACAAAACTTTTTGTTTAGAAAATGTCAACACACGTCCCATTTTGACAATTTCAACTCCCCCTTCCCCCCCCCCCAATTTTCAAAGCAGGAGTTTTGATGAAACCGAACCTGTACTGCCAACAGTTTTGGCTTTGACGCATCAACGTTTTCTGACGAAAAAATGTTTTGTCAGAAAACTCCCCACCTGCTCTTATGGGGAGAGCGCCCACAATGCCTCGGGGTAGGGAGTGAACACTACTCCAGGAAGCAGAGTAATTTGTGCTAGAAAAGGCAGGCCGGGGGCTGGAATACTGCAGATTGCAGTAAGAATGGAGGAGAGCTGATTCAGGAATGATTTTTTCCCCCCCTTGTGAAAAATCTGGATGAAAACCCAAAATTTTCATTTTCTGAGAAATTTTACAGCTTTTCATCAGGAAACAAACTCCAAAATTGATCCCTCCCCCGCCCTCAATTTTTGAGTCTTGTTTTTTCAATGAGAACCTGAAAAAGTAATTGACAAAATGGAATTAGGTTTTTCATATAAACTTCCATGCTGTCAAAAATTACTTTTTTTCATTGGAAAAAAGTTTAGATGAATTTTTTTTTGACCAGCTCAAGTGATGATGGTGAAAACAAACTTCTTTGTCTATACAGAGGAACAACCATCATAGTCAGCATAGGTTGTCTTGCAGCTTATTGACCGCTAGTGGTTCACCAGCTGATTAGTAACACTACGGATCATAATATAAACCAGTGGTTCTTAACCTTTACTGCAGCCTGCACCCCTTTGGGTCTCAAAATATGTTCTCGCACCTCTTAAACCTAGATATATTTTTGGTTTGTATATTACAGTAATCGTTAAAAAATGTGTGATGTTAATAAATACATAGGTTTGACGAAACAAAGTAGTTGTACTTACGTGCCTGTGCTTAATTTGTGTTTTCGATGATTTACCTTCTAAAAAAAAAATCTGGAATGTCTCGCACCCTCCGGGGTTATAACCCCAGGGTTATAAACTGTCAGAAAATGTTTGGTTCATTGAGGCATGGAAGATTCTTGGCCATAAGACTAAGCACACAGTTTTATCTATGCATGGCCTTCTAAGAACATGAGGTGTTCAGTTCTCTCCATCTACCCCAGAGGCAACTCAGAAATTAGCTGTAATTTATGATGAAATACAGTATAGGATCCAAACTTACCATTTGAGTCCTCTGTTCCTCTTGGAATATTTGGGTTTTCTAATTAAAACAAAATATATATAGATACTAATTAGAATTAGATGCTAATTTCAGATGGATAACATCAAAAGGACCTTTTAAGTGCACATTTATCTCGTCAGAAAGCTAATGTCTCTTTCACACCACTGTTGCACTCTGCCTTTCTCGATAACAAGGGTCAATCAATGATCGGTGCCCAACGAAGTGAGAAACCCTAAAAAGGATGATCTTGGGCAGCGCCGACTGTTTGGATTTTCTTTCATTTCTGAGTTTCGGCAGCAGGAACAGAATCTCATCTCTATAGCGGCTCCTGACTGCAGGTCAGAGAGGAATTGAGGTTGGATTTTTTACTCAAGAGTTTTTGTCTCTTTCTCATTTCTAGACTCTTTCTAGTCTCCATGCTGCGGGGAGGACAATGGTTAACATTGATTCTCTATTCGTGGTCTCTCAGCAGCCCAATGTATGAAAAGGATAGCCCTGTCCCTCTCTGCAAAAATTTAAAAAAATGTGTTTTCAGTTGATCTTAAATGAATTTTTTTTGCCCAGAACTGGCAGAGAACCAAAATAATGAATTATTGTCCCATATGCATTATAAACAACTCCCACAAATGTCATTTCTTGATCATAATTTTTTCAGGACAGGGACCCTGGGCTAGTTATTTGAGCTGTAAAATAAATAATATTAATGATTATTCTCAGCTAAGGGCCTGAAATGTGCCGCTGGCAAACGTCCGTACAATCAAAATGCCAGTCACACATGGAGTCGCAAACAGCAAATGACAAGGCAGCATGGCCAGGCCAAAGGGAAAGCCAGTTTCTATTTGGTCACGGGTAGTGAGGACATTGTGAACAAGCTGGAGTAATGTGGGACACAGGAGGATTCTTCTACCGTACCAAACACTATAAGCCTGGTGTGGGTGTCTGTGGACCCCAGTGGGTTCTGAGCAGTGCAGCGGTACATGGAGCCGTTTAACTCAGCTGGCACTCTTTCCAGGATCAACTCCTTCCCATCATGCTCAGCGCTGCCATCCAGGAGCCTGCTCCCAACACGGGTCCAGGTGAACAAGGGCTCGGGGAAGACTTCGTTCTGCAGCCAAGATGGGGAAAACAGCTTTAAATAGATGGGTCATTTTAATAAAACAGAGTCATTTTCATTACTGCAACCTCTGCTGACCACTCTGATACTAACGCAGAGTTAATCATTGGCATTGCAGATAGCACCTTTCCTCCTCCCAAAGATCCACAGAGTCAGATATTAAGGCCAGAAGGGACTGTTAGATCTTCTAATCCAAGGGTTCCCAAACGGTGGTATTGGTACCCCTGGTGATATCTGAACTTGACGTTCCAGCCAGTCACCTCACAATAATTTTTTAAGGAGGAGCTACATGGACCAGGAAAGTTTGGGAACCATTGATAGTCTGACCTCAAAGATCCCTGAGAACTTCACTGATCCCCCAGGTGATGGCATGGGTCGCCCCAAGTCACCCCTGAAATGCTAGTGCTCAGCACTTACCGGATATCTACACTGCAATAAAAAAAAAAAACCCGTAGCACCAAGTCTCAGAACCTAGGTCAATTGACTTGGGCTTGTGGGGCTCAGGCTGGGAGGTGTGGGGGCTAAACAGATGACACTAAGCTGGGGGGAGCGGTAGATACGCTGGAGGGTAGGAATAGGGTCCAGAGTGACGTAGACAAATTAGAGGTTTGGGCCAAAAGAGATCGGATGAGGTTCAACAAGGACAAGTGCAGAGTCCTGCACTTAGGACAGAAGAATCCCATGCACTGCTACAGGCTGAGGACCAACTGGCTAAGCTGCAGTTCTGCAGAAAAGGACCTAGGGGTTACAGTGGACGAGAAGCTGGATATGAGTCAGCAGTGTGCCCTTGTTACCGAGAAGGCTAACGACATTTTGGGCTGTATAAGTAGGGGCATTGCCAGCAGACCGAGGGACGTGATCATTCCCCTCTATTCAGCATTGGTGAGGCCTCATCTGGAGTACTGTGTCCAGTTTTGGGCCCCACACTACAAGAAGGATGTGGAAAAATTGGAAAGAGTCCAGCGGAGGGCAACAAAAATGATTAGGGGGCTGGAGCTCATGACTTCTGAGGAGAGGCTGAGGGAACTGGGATTATTTAGTCTGCAGAAGAGAAGAATGAGGGGGGGATTTGATAGCTGCTTTCAACTACCTGAAAGGGGGTTCCAAAGAGGATGGATCTAGACTGTTCTCAGTGGTACCAGATGACAGAACAAGGAGCAATGGTCTCAAGTTGCAGTGCGGGAGGTCTAGGCTGGATATTAGGAAACACTATTTCACTAGGAGGGTGGTGAAGCACTGGAATGGGTTCCCTAGGGAGGTGGTGGAATCTCCCTCCTTAGAGGTTTTTAAGGCCTGGCTTGACAAAGCCCTGGGTGGGATGATGTAGTTGGGGATTGGTCCTGCTTTGAGCAGGGGGTTGGACTAGATGACCTCCTGAGGTCCCTTCCAACCCTGATATTCTATGATTCTGTGATTAAACATTGCAGTGTAGACATCTGGGCTCAGGCTGGAGCCACGGCTTGGAGACCCACCCCATTCACAGGGTTTCAGAGCCTGGGCTCCAGCCCACACCCAAGCCTAAATGTCTACATTGCAATTTTTAGCCCTGCAAGCCCAAGTCAGCTGACCTGGGCCAGCCGCGGCCGTGCTGCGGGTCTTTTACTGCGGTGTAGACGTACCCTTAAAGGCTCTGTGGCACGAATACATTAATTGGCATGGTTAGACTTTGCTTAGCTGGGTTAGCCTTGTAAAAACAACAAAGGCAGGCGCAGATACAAAGGCATGAAGCAGATCTCAAATCCTCCACAAGTCATTTACCGTTAAAGGCATGAGACTAAAAACTCAACAGGCAGCAGGCTGGATGCACAGACAGCGGCTGGTTCTACAGTGCTTTGCATCTTGAGTCTGTCCATGACGGGTGGGTCTGACATGCTACCACCCACGAGAGGAAGATTGGGGGGGGGGGGCGCTTCACAACTCCTTTGCACAAATGAGAAGGGCTGCACCAGGTGTCAGGCCATAGAGAATCTGTCCCATAATAACAAAATACTAGAGCTTAATGCTTGTCTGCTCCAGGAAAAAAAGCTGTGTTCTTAACTGGGATCATCTAACATGTGGTAACTAACAAGCTAAAATCCTAGCGAAGGCAAGGCAGACTGTAATTATTGTAGGCGTTAGCAGGTCAAAGCATTGGCCCGACCTGCCAACATGTGTTAAAACTACAAACTGCCTTCTCTTCACTAGGACTTTCCCTTGTGTTAGCCAAAAGGAGTGAAGAACACAACTTGTTTCCTAGTTAAGATATCCCATAGATGTAAAAGCCACATATTTAGTCTATAGGGAGAGCACCCACCTCTGTGCCATTAAGTCGCAAGCTAGGTTCATAATTACTGCATTATTCATTTACAGAATAAATACGCCAGGCCACAGGTATAGAGAAGCGTGGGCCTTTGTTTAGTGAAGTGATTTCTATTGGAGAAAACTCCAAGTGACAACAAATCAATTTCGAACTGAGAGACAAAAGAGCCAATTTCAAGAGTTGAGGGTGTAATTGAGCATGCAAAATCCATGAGGAATTGCACGCCTTATTTATGTGTGTAGTTAGTATGAGTGGACATGCAACTCAAGGAACTCTGCAAGCCAACTGCCATTGTTACCCATCTGTATGCGCAAGTCCCTGCTTTGCATGTGCAATCGCAGAACCTGCAAACAAAATTAGCAGCTCAGTTGAGGGCCTGATTGCTGGGGAAAAAAATAAAATAAAATCCTAAAGTCAAACTAAACTAAACCCCTCCCCCTACCCCCAATCTGCTCCTTTGCCAGTCTTCATAAATCTGCATAGGAAGACGTATTACCATCTGTCAGTGCAACCGAAAGCAGGCCCTATTGAGCTAGGAGGATAAAAAGCCTACAGACCTGAAAGCCATGCACCAAGATCCGAACTGTGTCTCCAACTCGGGCTCTCGTTGGGGTCATCATGATTTTGGGGCCCTTGGGAGCAACTGCAGAGAAACAGGAGGGGAAAGAGAATGGATGTCAGCACAGCATTGAATCGCCAACTGAGACAAACATTGCCATAGTGAGTAGCCCATATAGGTTAATAGTCATACCTTGAATGGTGGTGCAGTACCACGAGGAAAAGTGTGGGATCAATGCCCAGATGATATAGTAGCGATAAAAAATGCCTACATGAGTGATAGAGGGACAGACAGCTGTCTACATGATTGATAGATGGATAACAGTTGTCAAACTGACTGATAGATAGACAGATATCTTCATGAATGATAGATGCCTACAAGACTGCTAGACAGACAGACAGCTAGACAGACAGATGCCTGCATGAGTGATAGATAGATAGACAGGTACTCGAATGCTCAGCGTCCCGCTCAGGACCGCTTGGTAAGCAATGATTTTTTTAAACAACATATTTATTTAAATTAGATTCTTACTAAAGCAAATCAAATGTTTCCGACAACATTAGAGGTTAATACCAAACACGTTTTAATTAAAATATTTTTTTTAAAAAGGAAAACCTCCATATTTCGATACCAAAGCCCAACATAGAAGGAGTCACCCATTCACTCCTACGGGCAAGTCCATGAGGCATTTAAGATAGAAAAGAGACTCGTTAAGAATGACTATGCAGGGTTCCCATTGAAATCAATGGAAAAACTCCCACTGATTGCAACAGGGGTAGGACTGGGCCCTTAAACAATTCCACAG
Organism: Terrapene triunguis; assembly: GCF_002925995.2. Classification (NCBI taxonomy): domain Eukaryota; kingdom Metazoa; phylum Chordata; order Testudines; family Emydidae; genus Terrapene; species Terrapene triunguis. Next base: position 15,606,991 of record NW_020665065.1, read on the forward strand.
ATAAAGAATCCCAATCGCTGTTTAGCCCCACTGTTTATTGTTCTTTCCTCTGGTTCCTTTTCTCTCTCTTCTCTCGTCTGACCTTTCCTTCCCCCTCCCCCTCTTCCTATTGGAGTGGGATACCACGAATCCCCCATACAATCGCTCTCACGCTGCTCCGTTCAGTGAGGCCAGGCAGACAGCATCGTTTTAGACAGGAGGCTCTCTGCAAGCTGGCCCATGCTACCCCACGCCGCCCCCAAGAACGCTGCCAGCAGCTCTCACCCCCACCCCCACCCCCACTATATTTAATTCCTCCTTCTGGAGCCCTTTGTTTGCATAGGTGTCAGATTCTGCTGCAGGAGGCGCTGCATAAAATTGGCATATGCCCCCTCCCGGGGGTCAGCCTGATGAGCTTTCCAAAGGTGTCTGCTTTTCATTTGGAGCGGCTCTAAACTGCTGGTTAGTTATTAAAATAACCGAGTGCCAGGTAGTTGGCCGCTGAAGGGAAGCCGTGACCCCGTGCACACGGTGACTGTCGCTCGGCAGAGGTAATGGGCTTTGCTTGCTCGTTAGCGCCTTACGGCGGACGGCGCCCGGTGCGGGGCACGAGGCGACGTGCTGAAAAAGAGAAGGGACGAAGCCAAAGGTTTCAGCTGGAAAGGTTGCCTGTGCCGTTGCCATGGCAACGCCATGACAACTTCGCCTCCTCCTCCCGGGATCGTACTGGCTGGGGCGTTTTCGGGTCAAGAGGAAACAGCTGAGCGGAGGCCTCGGTTGTGCCGTGCTACCGCTTAGCTGGGGAACTGGCTGGCGGAGTGAGCAGATGACACCGATGCTTTGTTCTACCGTCTCCTCCTGTCGCACGCCAGCCCGGCCCGTTCGGTCACTCGGACAGCTCGCCTTGGAAGTGCCACGCTCAGGAGAACGGGGGGAGCGTGAGAGACGCTTGGAGAAGTGGCCACGTCTTCTGGCCTCTTGCTCCCTGGGTAGGTGGGGGTGGGAAATGCACATGGCCATCTGTAGAGGAGGGAGCTAGCTTGTGCCAACATCGATAGCCCAGTCCCCCAGTGAGAAACATTCCTGCCTCTAGCTTTGGAAGGATAGCGGTGATATGTGGGCCCTGGAGGGTGGGAGTGGGAAACTCTTCAGCCCTGAGCCAGGAGGGCTGGGGAGAGGTAACCTCGTTCTGGATGAGTGCTCTGCTTCCAGGCATTAGGCCATGGCCCACTGGCTACTCAGTACTGGTAGGGTTCGAAGGCCCAGATCCTCAAAGGTATCGAAGTACCGAACCCCCATTGATTTCAGAGAGAGTTAAGAGCATAAATGCCTCCCAAGTCCAAGGTAGGGTGACCAGAGAGCAAGTGTGAAAAATCGGGACAGGAGGTGGGGGGTAATAGGAGCCTATATAAGAAAAAGATCCAAAAATCAGGACTGTCCCTATAAAATCGGGACATCTGGTCACCCTAGTCCAAGGGGCCGCTGGGTATTTTCATAAACTGAACATAAAAACCAAACCTTCAAGCTCTGGGGAGTCACGCCCCCATCGCCTGACTCTCCCTGAGCTGCGGTCTTGCAGCCAAGTTCCCCACCCACTACGCTCCTCTCTTCAGCCCTGCGTTTTCCCGGCACCGCCACCTGCTCTGGTCTGGTGGCCCCCTACCCAGCTTGTGCTAGCGAATGAGTCACAAAACACTCGGGCAGGCTGGACTCCATCCAGCAGGGGGCAGCAGTGCCATAGACCAAAATATTCCAAAGCAGCCTCTGATTTTGGGGCCTCAGTTTTTTCCGGCTGCCTGACCTGAGCCCTGATTTTCAGGGGCCTGTGCACCCTCTGGCTCCCCCTGACTCCCATAAGAGTTCTGGGTGCTCCGCTCAAGAGGTCTCAGGCCGGGCCCCCACAAACTGTGGCACTCCACATCAGAGCCCCCCGTTTTGACAATTTTGGCCTGTGTCTCCACATGACGCCCTCCCCACTGACAAGACATCACATGTCAGCTCCTCGCTTCCCATGGCCACTCTATGCTTGCTCCTATCTCTTGCCAGCCCAAACAGCTAGGGCTCGAGCCTGGGATTTGAACGAGGCTCTCCCGCTTGGGGGGACACGATACACCCACCCGGCTGGAACTCCAGAATGGCATTTGACATGCAGCACTTCAAACTAGCCATTGCTCTGATCTTTCACTGGCAGGGTCCCACGTGACCTCTGAGACACTCTGGAGCAAGGACGTCGTCCCTGGGTGCATCAGAGTCGCTCCTGAGAAATGCATGGAACACAGATGGGAAAACATCTGCCTGTCTCTATGTGCATCAAGAAAAATAACACATAGCAACAGCTAGGACGACTGTGCCTGTTGGGCACGTCCAGTTGAATCCATAGGAAAGACAACTCAGCGGCCAGTCAGCCAATGACAATGCACACGGTGCTGAGGGAGAGTGAGGCCAACGGAAGCGCTTGTCCTGAAGTCTCCCTTTGCCCGGGAGAGTTGTATGTGGCAAAGGTGCTTAAAAGCTCCTTGGGAAGTAGGTGCCAGGGCCCACAGTGGCCAACTGTGTTGCATTTCTCAAGCTTACCATCCACCCAAACAGGGCTGGCCAAGTCACAGCACTATGCCACAAGCACAGGCGCTGAGGACCATGCCCCTTCCCCAATGCAAATACCTCTCTTGCCCAATGAAGGTGCTCTCCACCCTGCAGAACCTCAGCCACCCTCTTCTCCAGCTTCCTCTCCAATACAGGACCCCCACATCCAGATTCCGGTGTTGTTTGGCAGTTGGATTTGCACAGAGCTCTGAGCCAGTCCTCCTTGTTCTCTTGAAGCCACAGGTTTGCCAAGTTCATGAAGTAACTTTTTTCTCCTTGTTGCTAGCAGGGCTGGGATTTCCGGCACCGCGTCCCCTGCATCCCCATGTCTGCAAAGCCCAAATCAAATCCCTTCCAGGAGACAACAGAGTAGCACTCTACAAGGCATCGCTCTGAATAAATCAGAGCTGGGGAGTGGCGTGCGCCCTGCCTGGCCTGTTCCCGATGATCGCTTCTGGCAGCAAATTTATTTTAAACGCGGTCTTTAAATATAAATGGCACCACGAGGGGGCTGCCCGGGGACAGCAGGGTTTCATCAGCGGGCGAGGTGGGGAGGGCTGGCAGCAGGCTCTGCTGAAAGGGACCTGGTGCGTATCCACAGGCAGTTCTCTCTGACACTGCAGATGGAACCCGGGGTGTGGCTGCCCTTTTAAGTCCAACATGGAACTTGTGGTGCCTGGTAGAGTACTGGCCCCTTCAGCTGCTGCACGGACATATATGCCAGGTAGCGAATTGGCTCATTGTCCCCCCCCCGGCTCCGCAGTTGGAGAATCACAAGTGCTTCAGGCAGAACATCCTGAGTCTGAGAGACGTACTAGCCCTAGAGGTAAGTGAACCCTGCCTCTCTGCAGGGCCTCTGGTGAGTCCTTCCCATCCCTCCTTGCTGGAAATACAGAACATATGTATGGAGGTGCTGCAGAGAGATACAAGATATGGAGAGTCGGGGGGGACCAGGCAGCGGCGGCTCCAGGCACCAGCGTTCCAAGCGTGTGCCTGGGGCGGCAAGCCGCGGGGGGCGCCCTGCTGGTCCCTGTGAGGGCGGCAGTCAGGCTGCCTTCGGCGGCTTGCCTGTGGGAAGTCCGCCGGTCCCGCGGATTCAGCGGCAATTCGGCAGCGGGTACGCCGAAGCCGCGGGACCGGGGATGTCCCACAGGAGTGCCGCCAAAGGAAGCCTGCCTGCCGTGCTTGGGGCGGCAAAAAAGCTAGAGCCGCCCCTGGGACCAGGGGAATAGGGCCTGCAGGCTGAAGAACATGGTAGGGGGTGGAAGTGAGCAGCAGCTTGAATGGGGAGCGGGGAAGGAACTACAACGGGACACATTGTGCCCCAATTTATACCCTGTGCAACCCCCTGACTGCATGGGGATTGCAAGGAGTGAGACGGTGGAGTGCCCCAGTGTGCACGGGACTATATATTGCTCACCATTGCTAGCTGAGTCACCAGCACGCCACACTTAGGCACATCGTAATCACCACATTGGATCAGACCAGTGATCTCTGATGGCGGCCAATGCCAAGTGTGTCTGAGGACGGGGCAAGAATGATGGTGGGGGACACACAGTGACCTGCCCCATAGGGGAAGTTTCTTTCTGACCCCTGTCACTTAGTGCTGGGTCATGCCCTGAAGCATGTGGATTTTATCCCATTGTTTTACCCCATCTACCATGATTTTGGATGTCCTCAGTATCCCTTATCAAGTGCTAACAGTAAGCTCTTAGCCTCAGTGGCATCTTGTGGCAATGAGTTCCACAGATTAATAACTGGCTATGTAAAAATGTGTGTCCTTAAATTGGTATTAAATGTGTTGCTTTTCAATTCTCACTTGTATCATGAGGAAGGGTGAATAAGTGCACCCAGTTTACCTTGTCCAGGCCGTTCAGTATTTTATATTGCTCTGTCACAGCTTATTCCTCTCCTGCCCTGCAGGGTTCCCACATCAGATATACTTAAACCATTTTCATGTTACATGTTTTGATGTCCGGTGATTTGCCCTTCCTGTTCCCCAGCTGACATTTTCACTTGTGCAGCTCATGCACTTTTCTATTCGCTTCACTGGGGCAACATTTTCCCTTTCTGAAGGACCCCGGTATGGCTCGAATCATTTCTTGCCTCTTGCCATTTAACCAGCCAGCCACGTTTCTTGCCTCCCTGCTTCCTTTCTGCTGTCGGGGTCTGCGTACCCTCTGCAGCTCGGCTCTGGCATGCCTACATAGCCACCATGATGCTTTCAAAGGTGCTGGGCACCTGCGCCTGGCACTGATTTCAACTGGAGTCAATCACAGCCAAGGATTTTCATTCCATTTCTGCCCAGGACAGGTGAAGAGATTTAATTTTGGCTCCTATCCCTCCTTGCTCTAGGATCTGATCCTCTCTGAATCTGCTCTGCTGTGCCTCCCGCTCCTGCTTGTACTCTTGTTAACTGCCAGGAAGCGCTGCCAGATTGCGTCCCTTCTAACAACCACTAAGTGGTTTCTTCCGGGTGGGGGGGGGGGGAAATCTCAAGCTTCCAGGAACTATTGCCCCAACTACAAAAGCCTCTAATGCTCCTGGTGTGGCCACATCCTACATTCCGCCCCCCTCCTCCCCGGTTCGCACTGTGGCTGCAATGGCACGTTCTACCCCTGTCCTGGAAAGTCTGGTGTTGGCTACAGTGTTGTTATGGCTGCCATGCCACACCCCAGAGCTAGCTGCAGTTCAGTGAAGGTGGGTGTGGGTTTGAAGGGCTCCCTGTATGTGTATGGTATAAAGCCACATGTTCTAAAGCACCTGGCTAACCTCGCCCCCCCATTAGCATTTGTGCATTTTAGTGGGCACCGACAGCTCTGTCTGCGCTCCTTCATTTTGGGTGCCCTGTTGCACCAACAAACATGCAGCCCAGTGGTTGCGCACATAAGTTTTCGTGTGCAGTTTACAAGTCCATTTTTGAAACGACAGCCCATCCCTTTCGCCTCAGTAAAGCGCCAGGACACTTACAAAGAACGTTATATAAACTAAATGAGGATACGATCTGGTCATGGAGGTCAGGGATTCCGTGACTTGAACAGACCTCCGGGACTTCTTCGGCGTCAGCCCCACACGGCAGGGCTCGGGCTTCGGCTTCAGCCCCACCGCGAACATACCCTGAATTTGTACATTTTTACCACGACGGCTCCTTGAATTTTGCCTAATTTTACCATGACAAAATCGTATCCATACTAATAATTAACTAAACAATTCCTTCTCCACTGAGTCAGACCACAGAGAGATCTTTGTTCCCCTGGCAGATGGGATCAATTTGGGGAAATATATCTGCCAGATTCTGATCTCTCTTATACACCATTCTGATACTGCTGTAACTTTTTGAATTCAATACATGACTCCAGACTGAAACCAGCGTGAATGAGAGAGGAAGCAGTCCCCCGGTATCTATGTTATTTGAATATATATACAGGGGTCGGCAACCTTTCAGAAGTGGTGTGCCGAGTCTTCGTTTATTCACTCTGATTTAAGGTTTCGCGTGCCAGTAATACATTTTAACGTTTTTAGAAGGTCTCTTTCTAGAACTCTATAATATATAACTAAACTATTGTTGTATGTAAAGTAAATAAGGTTTTTAAAATGTTTAAGCAGCTTCATTTAAAATTAAATTAAAATGCAGAGCGCCCCGGACCGGTGGCCAGGACCCGGGCAGTGTGAGTGCCACTGAAAATCAGCTCGCGCGCCGCCTTTGGCACACGTGCCATAGGTTGCCTACCCTTGATATATACGAACACTAGGATGGCTTTCCTCTCACTTCCAGCCATACAAAGCAGGGTGATCTCCATCATTCTCACTACAGCTACACAGTATAAAAAATGAGAAAACAAATGGGCCCGATACATTTGCTCCGAATCCGCCACTCTGCATTTCAGCCAGCAGGGCGGCAGCAATTGCCCTATCAGCATAACAATCCCTGATAGACAATCCCTGGGGTGGGGTTCTCTGCTTCTTCTGAGATGCCCCAGTCACACAGGAGCTCCAAACCAGCCTTGGCATGGCAGGACCTCAGTGCTGGCCTCAGAACGTAGCCAGGCTGTGCAACACATACCAACTCAACCCAGAGCCTTTAGACCGGGTCTTTTAAAGAGCAGAATTCTGCCTTTCCCTTCTATAGGGCTGGATTGGCACCTTGCCGTCTGCCCTGAATAAGGGACAACACACAGTCAGACTGCCTCAAGGGTTTTGAATCCAAACCATCCTCTGTTTCCTGCTCCGTGGGGGACACAAGCTGTGCCAGCCCTTTTCCTGGCACAGCTCTGCTGGCGCCACTCCCCAGGAGGGGGCACAGCAGCCGGGATTGGCACTGGAGGGAGCTCATGCAGCGCTCCTTCTACCATACCCCATAATTCCCCTCAGCAGGCCAATGGCCATAGGGGATGGCACACTGAGCATCGCTATGCAGAAATTCCCCAGGGGCCAGTCCTGAGATAAGAACATAAGAACGGCCATACTGGTCAGACCAAAGGTCCATCTAGCCCAGTGTCCTGTCTACCGACAGTGGCCAATGCCAGGTGCCTCAGAGGGAGTGAACCTAACAGGTAATGATCAAGTGATCTCTCTCCTGCCGTCCATCTCCACCCTCTGACAAACAGAGGCTAGGGACACCATTCCTTACCCATCCTGTCTAATAGCCATTAATGGACTTAACTTCCATGAATTTAAGACCCCCTTCCCTCCTTGGGCCCAATGGAGATTTCACTCCCTTGGGATCCCAAGCTCTTCTCTCGCCACTGGCCTGTAGTTCTTTTGGTGTGAGGCCGTGTTGTACCCCCAGCTCACTGCGTACTTATCAGAGCCCCATCACGGCAGTATCTGAGCGCAGGGCAGGGCTAGTCACCCCATGTTATAGATGGGGAACTGAGGCACGGCCAGACTGAGTGACTGGGTCACACTGGCGGCCTGTGGTGAAGCAGGGACTTGAACACAGCCCCCCCAGTCCCAAGCAAGTGCCCTAAACACTGGGCCATTGTCCCTCAGCTGTGTCACACAACTAGGGCCCTACCAAATTCATGGTCCATTTTGGTCAATTTCACAGTCATTTAAAATTTTAAATTTCATGATTTCAGCTATTTAAATCTGAAATGTCACAGTGTTGTAATTGTAGGGGTCCTGATCCAAAAAGGAGTTGGAGGGGGGGGTGTTGCAAAGTTATTGTAGGGCGGGGTTTGCGGTATTGATACCCTTACTTCTGCGCTGCTGCTGGCATCAGTGCTGGGCAGCTGAAGAGTGGTGGCTGCTGCTGGCCGGGAGCCCAGCTCTGAAGGCAGAGCCGCCGCCAGCAGCAGCGCAGGAGTAAGAGGGGCATGGTATGGTATTGCCACCCTTACTTCTGCGCCGCTGCTGGCAGGGCACCATCTTCAGAGCTGGGCGCCTGGCCAACAGCTGCTGCTCTCCAGCCACCCAGCTCTGAAGGCAGCACAGAAGTAAGGGTGGCAATACCGTGTCCCCCCTAAAATAACCTTGCGACCCCCCTGCAACTCCCTTTTGGGTCAGGACCCCCAATTTGAGAAACGCTGGTCTCCCCCTGTGAAATCTCTGTAGTATAAGGTAAAAGCACACAAAAGACCAGATTTCACAATCCGTGACGTGTTTTTCACGGCCGTGAATTTGGCAGACCCCTACACATATCCCTGGCTAGAGGGTACAGCCGTGCTGGTTTGTGATGGCAGCTTTCAGAACCCAGGACCATGGAGCCTGGGAACAAAATGGTTGGAGGGGATTGGTCTGTTTCCAGATGAGGAGTGAAAAAACTGCTCAGTGCCTCCCTCCTCCTTTCCCCCAGTCCCATCAGATAAGAACAAGGGGCCAGCCATGACAGTGATGGCTGGCAGATAAAAGCAAAGGTTTCTTCACACCGGTGGAATGCTCAATAGAGTCAGATACTGCGGCTGGGTATAAAAAAGAAGCTGGCTAATTTTTATGAGCATTAATAAACACTGGTGCAGTCGTTATGCATGTTAAGAACGAGCTAATCAGATTTTATGCTTCAGGGCGTGAGCAAATCACGTGTGGGGCTGAGGAAGGACCCGGAGGCCTAGACACCCCTGATCGCCTGAACTGCACAGCCGGCCGGGTGTAGGGAATGTAGGTGCACCCCCAGGGAGAGAGAGACTAGATGACCAGATAGTTCTTTACCAATCCACCTGTTTCTGAGCGCTGTTGGCTGGATTGGATCCTTTTGCTGCTACTGCACGAGCCCCTTCCCCTTGACGGGAAGCAGATTCCTCCTCGGCTGTTAACAGTCGAAAGCCTATGACACACCAGTGCGTGGCTCAGATGCCTGCCAGCAGAGGGCGCTGGTGCACACACACCAGCCAGCGGGTGACATGCCCGTTACTACGGTGGAATACAGGTGGGTCAGGCGGTGGCAGGATGGGTGATCTCCCCTTGCAGGGCCTGCGTGTTGGCCATGCAGCCAAACGCAAGAGGAGCTGGCATTTCTCCGGGGGTGCCAGGGGCCTAGCTGCTGTGCCTGGGCAGAGATCAGCAGGGACACGAGAGCCAGAAACCACGAGTCACTGAGATATCGTCAGCGCTTCTTGAAACCTGCTCCCCTATTAATAAGCATGAGAGCGAGTCACTCATTAGCCAGCTCTGGCCTTCAGAGACAGCGGGCGTTGGTGAGCTAATGAGGCAGAGACTCCCACCCCGGCCACAGCCTGACGGGTGGTTAATCGCCTGTGACGGCCTGACACGATGTCCTCCGGTAACAGGGAAAGGCGGCGGTGGGATATTTGCCTCCTCATCCATCTTCCCAGAATCCACCTGTGTCCCTTGATTCCCCACTGCTTAGAAACACCCCTCTGGCTCCATCCTCCGCACACCCCCAGGGTTCCTTAAGGCCCAGCAGCAGGAGGGCTCCCTGCCAGGTACACGTGCAGCGACAGGAAAGAACGCACGGCAGCCATCTGGCCACGCTCCCCACGGTGAGGGCCCTGGCGCGCTCTGTGCCGCAGCCACCCCGGTGCTTGGCACAACTGTCTCATCTCTTCAGCTCACCGCCTGTCTCCTGAGCTTGCTTGGCTCGGCACGGGCTCCTGCCATTTGGGTTCTGGGCTCCTCCCGGGGCTGGGGGAGCGCTTAAGCCTGGAGCAAGGCAAAATGTGTCTGCTGAAATGTTTTTCGGGTTAAAACGAAGAATCGGCGACACCAAACTGGTTCTCGAATTTGGGTTGGTTTCGACAAATTGCTCGTACTGGAAAAAACACCCTCAAATGGTTGTGATTTTGGGGGGTTCGAAATGATGCTTTGTTTTGAAGCGTTTTTCAATTTTAATTAATGATTTAAAGAAAAGCATTAAAACCCACTCCACACTGGAACAAAAATATTTTTTTTTCTTTTCCATATTCTAAAAAATGTTAAAAAAAAATAAATCTTTTTTTCAGTTCCACCCAAATGGATTTTGTTTTTTCAGATTTTTCGGCATTATCAGCAAACTAAAAACTCCGTTATTGGCCCCGCTGTGCTCAGGAAGGGGAGGCTGCTAAGCGCTCCTACCCCTGCTGAAGAGAGGAGGTTGCTTGGCTGGGGGACCTGCCAGCAGTTCAAAGACAGGCTGCCACCAGCAACCCGGCTACGAAGGATCACTGTCAGCTCCCTGGGCAAAGCCCGTCTGCCTGAGGATCAAGGCTGGCCTAGCGTGGTGAGGGCACATGCTGTATGCCTGGGAAAGGGCTCCAGGGGAATTTCCAGATGGAAGTTCTCACGTCAGTTCCAACTGGCAGCTTGAATTAGGAAGAGAGCAATGGAGCTACTGGGGCGATGGGAACTCCAACTGGAGGAGTCTAATGGAGTCTACTGGGATTTCCAGCACGTCGACTGTCCAGGAAACACCCGGTGAGGGGAAATAGCCAACTGCTGCCTCCATGCATAGAGACGTTGGTCACCTGCAAGATGCAACAGTGTGGGAAAAATCTATCCAATCTCTCCGCATGATCTATCAGCACAGGGGGGCCACACGGGCAGCAGCCGCCAAGCTCCCAGTACTGCACCGTTAGGCGAGTTGCGCTGGAGCGGACAGCTGTAAAATCAAGCTGGATCTGTGCTCTGTTGCCAGCACAAGGTCAGATAGTGCCAGTCCCGATACAGGCTCCAGCCACAGCCAATCCAGCGCGCTCACCCCCTGCTCTCCACTCTGACTCGGCAGAGAAAGCCACAACTTCCATAGAGCAGACCAGGTGCTTAGCTGATGTATATGAGCTTGGCCCCAGTGTTCTTAGAATGCTGTAGGCAACAGCACCGGAAGAGCCATCATCATAGGCTGCCTTTCTCCTGTGGGCTGTTTATAGGAGGGGGACAGACACAAGGCAAAGCACAGGTTTGTCACTTGCGCCAGCAGATTAGCCAAGATGCCCAAATGCTACCACTTGGAGGTGTAGGTTTGATTCTCAGACCCTGCCTTTTGGCTCATAGGTGGCCCGGGGCCAAGACCCTGAGCCCCCAGTACTGTGGGCAGCTGTAAGTGTTGCTGGATGGTTTATGGGTGGCCTACCCAAAGACGGGTCTGAGCTGCAAAACTCAGCTCTGGAGCCAAGCGTCCCCGATGTTCAGAGACCGGAGGTTCTGGTTCTAGTCTAGCTGCAGGGGACCACTGGGCTCACTACTGGAGACTGAGTGACAGCAGCAGGGCTGGGATCTCTGTGTGGGGGAGGATGGGATGGGAGGAGCAGAGAGCACCAGCAGATGCTTTTGCATGTCCCAAGTTCACACTCATGAACACAAACTCCCCCTTGTCAGGGTCCGGATCTGTAACAGGAGCACGGCACAGCTGCCCTAACCAATCCCATTGTGCACTGACCAGCGGGGAGGTGGGCTAGGCATGGGATGGGATCTGCTTCCAAGCTTTCATTTTGCTGAGATTCATTCTCCGCAGATGCAAACAACCTCATCATCAGCAGCTGTCTGCCTGGTCTCTCTCGCTCATCACGATGCCACTTCCTGATCTGAAGCCGGCCGCCATCAACAGGATGATCAAGCCCATTGGCTCCTCTTGCTGTTTGAGGGGGATGTTTTTCTGCCAGACCTCTTCAAGCTGCTAGCCGGACGGTTTCAGATAGGAGGAGAGCTCCACCCTTTCCTTCCACTACATGGGCTCTGGGCCCTTCGATGACAATCGGTCTCAGGGGTTGGGAGGAGAAGAGTGACGGAATCTGGCTCTACAGGAACTTCCTGACACAAGTTCTGGATTTCAGGCTGGTGAGGAACTCTAAAGCTTTGGTGTCTGGGACCAGATTTGGGTCAGTCCATCCTACATGGATTCCAGTGGCTACACCTGTCTCTCCCTTTGTTAATAGTTCATCGGGATAGGTCCCCAGACTTGTGTCCCAGCAGAGTGGGGGAACAGGCTTCATAATGGAGAACATGGATACCTTCGGCAAGTCCTCTCTCTTTCCTGCTGCTTCTAATCTTGCTCTGCATTAACTCATGCTGACTTTACCCACCTGTTGCAATGCAAATCTGGCCATGTTACCCCTGCCCTTGGGCTGAGGGGAACTGCCTTTATGTGTATGTAGGGGAGAAGAGGCACCTACAGGACCTAGGTACTCAGAGCAGAACAAATCTTGGAGGAGAAAGGCAGACTTCTAAGCACTGACTTCAGGGAGTTTGGGATCAGGCCTCAGAAAAGTTGGATCCCTCCAGGGCCACTCACTGGTTTGAATCTAATCCAGCATTTGGCAGGGACAGAAAGCGCTTACCGTCTGATAACTCAATGATGATCTATGAGCAATGAGTTTGGTGCCCTCTGTTCAGTGCTTAGTGAACCCACAGATCCTGCTCCTCAACAATCCCAGTTTAAGAATTTCACCCCAGCACCAACATTACTGGGACTAACATACATGCGTGGCCAGTGCTGGAAGAACAGGAGAAAGGTGCACTGGCAAAGCAGCATAGAGGACGTTTGCCCAATCAACCACAGCTGTTTGCTTTTGAGAGCACCACGGAAATTCACTCCCTCCAACAGTTAGAGGGGAAGAAATTAGGACTTCAAATCAGGACTCTCCTTTACACGCCACCATTACAAATACAGTCTCGCCCCATACACCTCCAGTCAGGCAGAGGTTGCACATAGTGCCACCAATCATAGCTACCCTGGGGAGCATCTCCCCTGTTAATTATTCACTCCCTTGTTCATTATTCAGGGGAACTATGAAAGCCTCTCCTTGTCCATCTCTGGTTCTCGGCACCCTGGGCTGACAGAACACGTTGGAAAGTCAGCCAGGCAGGTGTTGGCTTGAGCTTTCCCTGCATTTGACGGAGCAGCTCGCCGTGCCTGGTGGAAATTCTTCTGGGGTGTTGGGTAGTATTGCCCGTCCCGCCGCGCTGGCAGAGATCCAATGAGCCAGCATTTAGCACCTCTGAGGTTACGCTTATTGAAGTGAAGGGAGCTCCAGTTGGCAGTCCCACTTCCTCGTCTTCACCTGTTTGGCAACATTTGCTTTGCGAGGCCTGCACACGGTACGGGGGGTTTATGGAATGGCTGCCATCTCAGTCATCGGCAGGGACTGAAAAATATCTGATTTTTTCCCACCAAAGAAATCGAAATCCAACTTTGGGGGGGGAGGGGGAAGGTTTTTGATTTTCTAAAACTGAGCATTTTGAACCAAAAGCGAAATATTTTTACCGAAAATATGTTTGGTTTTCAAGTTTTCAAAAACCACCTGGTTTTTTGTTGTTGTTGCTGTTCATTGGTTTGGTTTTTTTGTTGAAAAATCTGAAAATGTTCAGGATAAAATGCCGTAAAAGTTCCCAGGAAAAACAGTTCGCCCTTTTTGGCCAGTTCTACTGAGGCTAATTCTCAAAGGAGTCTGGTAACTCGGACCCCCGCCTGGAAATTTACAACAGCACCGAAAGCTCAGACAAACAATCCGCTTCTCTCAGCACCCCTGAGTCACCTGAACATGGGGTCTGCTCTGGCCTACAAACCACATGGCTGGTTATCTCCCAGAATTCTTACACATGCACCACTCCCGGATGAACCAGTCCCGTCAGGCCTTGTCCTCAGCACTAGGGATATCTACCCCTTCTACAGATCCGGGGTCTGCCGTGGATTTGGGAGTCTCATTACCCAACAGGGGGTTGCAACACTACAATCAAAAGGGACATGAGACTTTCGGTGAGGGTTGCGTAGTGTAAAATACCTTCAGCGTGCAGGGAGACCAATGGGCAGGTTAAGTCCTGACTCCCCTCTAAGCTACTTCATTTAACAATCATACAGTGACCTTTTTAGTGTGCAGTGTGTCTGCTGAATGGGATTTTCTATATTTTTTTGCGCCAGCGAGAGGAAAGAGATAATTAATCTTGGGTGCTGGAACCTGAAAAATTAATGAGAGTGGCTTTAATCCGATCTGGGCTGAAAAATAATGGGCTGAGAGGAGCAGCTTTTGCCGTCTGATATGCTTGGAGGAAACAGCAAGGATGCAAGATGCTTCCCCTCTTCTTCCTTTTGAAGTGCTGGGGCTGTTTTGAAGGGGCTCTCATTGAAGAGCGAGTTGCTTTACAAGCAGGGGGCGGGGGAAGGAGCCACTTCCATATCGTCAGCATGATTTGGAGCCCATCAAGCTTCGTTAGGTCCAGCGTTAGTTGCTAAAGACGACTGAGAGCAGAAGATTCCCCGCCACCCTCCCATCATTTCCTTGTTATACTGAGTTTTCTGCGATGGAGACAGGAATGTGGGATGCTAACGGTCAGGAATGAGGGGTACGGTCAGCCTGGGGTGGGAAGGGGGGAACGGACGGCTCAGCTGATTGGTCGTGCGCCAGGAAGCCGTTTGATTCTGCGGCGGCTGATTTGAATCCAGCCCTGATAGGGCTGAAGGAACAGTGTTACCCTCTGATGGCTGTGATGGGTCCAATGAGTTTCGGGGGGGGGGGAGGGGAAAGGAGGGTGAGAGGGGCTCTCTTTCTGGTTCCTGATTGGTAGAGGGCCACATCACAAAAACCCAAACATTCGTCTCTAGCTGGCCGGCAGGAATGGATCTGCCCGTTGGCTCCCTCAGCAGACGTGGACTCAGGACGGCCTTCTGCCCCAGCGTGGGGTGCACTTGCAGGGTTAGCACAGACGGGGGTTGTTGCTGGCCATGCTGTGCCCGCTCTAGGGACAGAGCGGGGACTCCAGGGCTGACACAGCCACCATGCAGGAGGGTGAAGTCCATGCCGGGGAGGATGCCTTGAGCGGAAAGGCTAGAAGACCCACTGGAGGATGTGGCTACACGGATGAGTCTGGGCAGCACGCTCAGTGCCAATCCCCCTCTTCCTTGGCACGTACGGCCGGGAGCCCTTCCCAGCCTCCCAGGGCTTGCTTGTTTAACCCTGGAGTGCAGCTCTTTCAATGCCCGCTGGGCGCGAGGGGAGGAGTTGCTTCGGCTCCTCTTGGATAAGGGCTGGTTTGGTACCTGTGACGAACTGGGAATGTTCTTAATGTGGTCTTTGAATGCTGAGTGGGGAGTATTGACCTGGGAAGGTTGCAGGGGAGTTTGGCTGGGACGGTCTGCACTGGGGTTGGGAGCCTTTCCTCGAGGGAGGATACCTGAGCATGTAACATGAGAACCCAGGAGGTGGGTTGGAGGCCAGGTGACCCCTCTGCCCGGGAAACTGGACAAAGGCTGGGGGAGGAGCCGGGGGGAGGCTGAGTGAGACGGCTGGAGGGAGTTTCAGTTTGGAGCTGGCTGGGAAAATGGAGGGGAGCCCAGATGGGGCTCTGGCCTCCCAATGGGGCTCTGGCCTCCCTGCCCCCCCAAGATGGACCTAACTGAAGGGGTCCTGTGGTCTGTACCTGCGAGACCTGTCTTGGACTGTGTTCCTGTCGTCTAAATAAACCTTCTGTTTTACTGGCTGGCTGAGAGTCACGGTGAATTACAGGAAGCTGGGGGTGCAGGGCCTTCTCTCCCCCCCCCCCCGACACTTCGTCACAGTACCCAGCGCCCAGGGCAGAGGAGTGTCCATGAACTGAAATAAACAAGTAACTAATGGCCTCAGCATCGTTTAAAAGGTCAATGGATTCTTGCCCATGAAGCAAAGAGCCTTGAACCACCCCCAGACAGAGGCGCTCTGGGAAACGGGTCAGCAAACTGGCTCCATCCGTCACAGCAAGGACAGAGCTGGATGGGAGGATCCCTTGCCAAAAACGCCCCCTGCCATGAGGTGCTTGCCCCATAGAAGCCAAGATCTGGGCGTGGCCAGCTCAGTGGGTCTCTGTGGCGGGGATAGAACATGAGGAGCGAGGCAGAGGCGAGTCGAAACCTCCCAGGGCCACCCCACAAAGGCACCGTAAGCTTTGGCCCGGCTGGAAGAGCAGGTGGTGCTGTGGGCCCAGACTGAGGAGCACCAGCAGGGCAGAGCTGGCTGCTGCCCTTCCTCCACTCTTTGCTCAGCAGGGCAGCATTTCTCCGGGGACAAGGACAGGGTGCCCCAGACCCCCTTATTTTTTGTCTAAAGGAGCCAGCGTGGCGGTCCGGGGCTGTGGGTGTAACAGTGAGCTCTGCTTCTTCCGACCGTATGCCACAGCGAAAGGCTCTCTGGGCAGTGCCAACCCTCCCCCTCCCCCGGGAGAGACACTCAGACTTATGGGTCAATGAGGGCATGGAAAGATGCCGGCTCCAGGTGCAGCGCTGGCAACGGAGGACACTGAGGCAAAGCCAGCCCTTACAGACGTGGTGGTTGCCCCATTTCTGGTGGCTGCCATGGGACTGGGCACAGGGGCCAGCGCCGTTCAGCACCAGGGCTGCGTTGCCGGGGGAGACAGCTGAAATCCCCCCCAGCTCAGAAGTAAGAGTTCAAAGGGCCCCGCCTTGGCCCCTCTGCCCAGTGCGGGAGAGCGCCCAATGGGCGTAGCAGAACAATCTCCTAGGAACTGGTGTGTGGCCAAGGCACTGAGAGAGAGAGGTGAATGAGGTGCAGGGCAGGAGGGGAATTGAGCGATTTCAGGTCCCTGGGTTAGCAGAGGGTTAACCAAGGGGCTGAATGAAGCGAGGGCTCAGAGCGAACAGGCAGCCAGAAGAAAAGGAGAGTAAGGAAGACTGACTCGTAGAGCAGCCCACACAGGTGTATATCCACTCATCACACAGCCATGGTTAAATGCAACCCCCTCTGGGGAGCATGACAGTACAGCTACACCACACGATGCTGTAGGAGAAACGAGGAACACGGACAGCACAGCTGGGGTAACGCCCGCTGCGGCAAAAAACGCCAGAGCATCTTTCACGATTGCAAGTGGTTAGAAGCTTGGTTTTACGTCTCATGCAGGACACGGCCCCTCTAGCAGGACAGCCTCTCCCAGCGCTCCCACTGCTGAGCCATTAGCCCAGTCCTGGCTCAGAGAGAGGAGCATCCTCTGATGTATATCTGGCAATACTGCCCCGTGCACCCCAGGTATGTGCCTTGGGGGTCACCCTTCCAAGAGCTGACTAGGCCCAACTTGGCTCAGCTCCTGAGAGCGAACAGAATCACAGCCCGAGGTGCAGTTCATCATCATCGTAAGTAGCTCTTAGCTAGCGCTTTCCATCCGGGGATCCCAAAGTGCTTTACAAAGGAGGTCAGGATCGGATCATTATCCCCATTTGACAGATGGGGAAACTGAGGCAGGTAAGTGTCTTGCTCAAGGTCACCTGGGAATAGAACCTAGTCCAATGGTTTCTCCACTAGGCCATGCTCTGTTGCAGCGGGCACAGGGGAGGGGCGGGAGCCGCTTGCCCCATCTGATCACAGAACCCAAGAACCCCCATAGAACGTTGCCTGATAGAACCCAGGAACCCAACTCCTTAAGCTTGAGTGTCCGGGCTCCAGCTAGAGCCCTGACGACCACACTGCTCTTTTTTCGAACCCCACTAGCATGAATCTTCTACCCGGGCTGGGAGACACACCCCAAGGGACCCGACTGCCACCCCCTCCCATAACCAGCAGACACAGAGACCCAAAGAAGCCCCTCAGTCCACGGTCGGCAGGCCTCCTCCCAGGCCCAGGCAGGAGTGGAAGGACTTGGAAAGCAAAGCAAAGGGTAGGAAAGAGAGTGGGAGGGGAGGAGAGAGATGAGTAAGAGGGAGAAAACACGAGGTGTGGTAGGAAAGAAAGGGTGGGGGGAGCTGGAAGAGGTGGGATGGGAGGAGGAGAGAGAGGGGATCAAAGAGAGACGGCGAGTGGGGCCGGAGGGGTCTTTATCACCATAAACCAGACACATGACGCCGTGCCCCTTTAAACCACCCCTCCCCCCGCGCGCGCCTTACCTAGCGTGACCTCGGCCTGCATGGGCATGGAGAGGGCGGGGTGCTTGACCTCACAGCTGAAGAGAGCCTCATTGTCTATCTGCGGGTTAAGTGTCCACATGAGCATGGCCCGTACCTCCACGGTGCCGTCGCTGAGCGGGATGTGCGTGTGGTGGAAGTAGTAGACGGGCTCCATGTCGTGGACCCACCTCGGGAACTCCCGGCTCACCACAGTCTCTGGGATGATCTCGGTGGCCGGGCTGAACAGAAGTCCCGGGTCAGGGGTGAGGCTCTTGAGGGGGTCCTCCGTGTAGGGCCGCCCACCCCGGTCCTCCACGTCCAGCAGAGAGAGGGACTTCTGCATCTTGGTGTCATCCAGGTCGCGGTTCAGCAGGTTCCGAGCGGCTCGGCTGTCCTGTAACCCGGCGGCGCCGGATGGAGGCTCCAGGAGGGGCACCACCTCTATGAGCTCCCCGTCTCTCTTAAAATACACCTGGGGAGGGAAAGAGGGAGGGCCTGGGTTACCGCTGGCCACCCAAAGGATCCCCCCTCACCTGCCAGGAAGCACACAGGATTCACAGGGACAGCCAGCGTCCCGAGACAGGGGGACTCGATGGTGCCACATTGGCAGCTCCTTTCTGCGCCAATGAGCCTGCTCCACTCTGACCCCCGTGAGCCGTCCGTCCCTGGGACCAGAGGGTAGCTCCATCCAGCTGTTGGCATCAGCTGGGGCTGCCCGTTGGACAGAAGCTTGTCCGCTAGGGATCGCAGCAAACACAACCCGTCCCATCCAGGCCACTGAACGGCTGTGAGACAGCAGCAACTTCCAGCTGCGACCTGCCCTGGCTGGATTTCAACCATCAACCTGGGTATGAAGGACTCTGGGTTGTACTGAGAGGTGATATGAGATGGACTCTCCCACCTTCAGACTACCTGAGACCCCAGACACCCGACCTACTGATGCAGACGGGGACCTAAGTTGGTATCACACCAAGGAGCCAGGAGACCGGGCAAGTCAACATGGTGGTGGGGGGCTACATTAGCTTCTACCTTCGCACCCCCTCTTGGTCTCTTTTGGTGCTTCTCCATGGGGCTAGAAAACCAGCCTTCCCCTCTGGTAGAGCTGAGCCGAGACGACAACCTGGGGCCCGCTAACTTTCTAGGCCTGCACCTGGCCACTGAACTAAAGAAACAGCCCTGCCAGTAATAGCCACAAGAGACGCTGCGCTATATTACCCACAATGCCGTCCAGGAGCGGCAAGGCCAGACAGGCTGAGGTGGCCAATGCCAGCAGAGGACGGTTGGGCAGCATGACGGACGAATGGCCAGAGAGTCACTGGAGTGGGATACAAGTTGGCTCCCCGAGGCTGCCTGCATGAGACATTATTCATCCAGCACTGTCCTCTGCCCACCGCTTCTCTGACCCTAGCCTCCTCACTGATCCTGGGACACAGAATGTGTGGGCAAGGCAGAGGGGAGGGTGTACGTGAGAGAGAGAGAGAG
>NW_020665065.1:15626276-15677610 GCF_002925995.2 Terrapene triunguis
TCCCTCCACCGCAACCCCCACTCCACCTATACCTAGCATCATCCATGCTCCATCCATACCTACCGTCCCCACCACCTGCACTTACACCCACTCCCGGACCCATCCCCATCCCCACCACCCCACCTATATCCCCACCCGCACCGCCGTACCTCCCATCCTTCCTGGGAACTGACAACACGGTGATGCCTTTCTCCTCCCCCCCCAAGGCAAAGGCAATTCTCCCAAGAGCCTGTGGCGGCGCTACATCCCACCTGAACCCCCCCCCCCCCCAACACACACCCCTTTACACACTCACCAGCGTGTCTCTAAGGGCAGCAGCGCTAGCAGAGACCGGGCCTGGCCATTTTTACCACCCATCCCACAGCAGGTGTAGATGACTCAGTGCCTGGATACTAGTGTTCCCACTCACAATTGGCTGGTGTAGACTGGGCGGGGGGGAAATATCACAGCCTTCAACAGCCACCAGTAGGGGGCAGCAGCTCCACCTGGTCTCCACCATGGAAGCCTTTGGCATTGCTGCGGAATTCGTGCATGGCGGGCAATGACATTGGTTTGGTTTGTTGGCAGTTTGCGGGTGATCAGGAGTGGATTCCACCAGTGGAGCGAGCAGGAGTCCACCTGTCAGCTCTGCCGATGAATCTCACACCTGACCTCCCCCGCCCCCCGTTAGTACAGTCCCAGGCAACTCCCTTTAGACTGCGCTGCAGGATGAGTCTCTAAAATCAGGAACTAGCATTTCCCTCGTGGTTTAAAACTAGATTTGACCCTAGGCCTTCAGGGCACCCTGGCTGGGCTGGACAGCTAGCCCCACTGTTCTTCCTGACGTCCCTGCCGGCGGGACGGGGTCCCAATCCCAACCGGACTCACTGGGGGGCAGATTTCTTTGTTGATCGGAAGAAAACGGAACCTGATTCAGATCGTGGGGTTAGCTGCTGCCTGCCACGCAAAGGGTGAAACCCATTCATTTCCATCTCCTCCACACAAGGCCAGTCTGAGTCAGGGTCTCACCAACCCAGGATGCTCAAGAGGCTGAAAAACATCCTGGTTCCTGGCTGGCACCTGGTTTGTATTTTTACATGGTTACCCTGTCTGACCCCAGTAGATTCCTCTGCAGCATGGGAGCCACAATTCTCCGGAGTGCCCGGCACACGCGTCACTACGGACAATGAGACACTTAGCTTCAGCGTGGAGTGAAGCTGGAACCAGAACTGAAGATGGTAGGTAACGAGGGCACTGAGGGTGGTGGCTGGAGATCCTACAAGGGAGATCAGCCCTGGGAAGGAGGTCGGAGTGGGGGGGTTACTATTTGCACTGGGGAGAAGGGTCCCTGGAGGGCTGGGGAAACATGTCTACTCCAGGGTGTGCTCCAAACAAAGCATCAGGCCCATTGGCCCACCAGCCCGCATGCTCTCAGCTTTGACTGTAGCGATGCAGACACATGACGCATGGGACTGTCCCTATGGCCTGTAGATAACTCCGCTGCTCCTGATTTCATATCGTGCCTGCTGCAGGCTCTGCAGATGCCACCCCGCCATCCTGGCAGGGCAGGTTGGCGCTGCTCATCGTACCAACCCTGTAGTCATTGCATGAGCATGGTTTGCAGGGCTGGAGAGATGGACAGCTCGGCAGGCAGGCAGCGCCAGGTATGGGGGCAGGAACCAAAGCGCCACGGGGTCTCCTGTGCGCTTGCTGTACTCACCGTCGGGGCAGGCTTCCCTCCAGAGACTATGCAGACCAAGGTGAAGTTCTGCGCTTGGTAGCGGCTGAAGGGGGCGGGCGTGTCCGCAGCAATGACTGAGATAGAGATGGGAGGAGCTGTTGGGAGAAAGACCAGGGTTATCACCAATGACCTGCTATCGTGCCCTGAGCCCACCGACCAGAGATCGTACAAGGGGCCTGTCCTACAGGGCTCGCTAGCTAGGGCTGGGACAGGGCAGTGGGGAAGTGGGTTGGGACAGGGCTACCCCCAGAGGAGCATATTGAGACAATGTGCCCCCTCCCCAAATACACAAGCACCCCATATACGCACTCCACACGTACCACACTAGTGCACACACACACACGCCTGCTGACACACACTTCCATACACCTGCACACACGGGCCCAGACCCATTTCCCCCCACGCAACCCGTAATCACACATGTATACATGCTGTGTACACATGCATGCATGCACAACAAGGTCAGGCTCCACCTAATGCACCCCACACAAGTTGGTGTACACACACCCACACACCTGTACACACAACACAGGCACACATATACAGTACCGCATACAAACCCATGGGAACCCTCCATGCACCAATATACATGCATACATCACGCCAGATCACCCAGGCCCTACCCCTCACACATGTACAAAACGCACTGCAGAACCTCCCCAGACACGCATGCCTTCTACAACACCGGCCACGGTACATCCATTCCCACCCAGGTGCCCACATACTCCCTTGCCCTCTTGTTCTGCACACCCACCCCCCGAGGTGTGTTGCAGAGCAGGTGTTAGCAGCACGTGCCGTTGACCAAGTTCATGGGAGAATGGTAGTTTCCAGTTGTCCAGACTGTGACACCTCTCAGCCCCGAATGAGAGCGGCGCATGCATTCTCCCCCGCTATTACCATAGGACGCCGATGTGAGTCACGGCATCATGGCAAATGTCACTTCAGATCTCTCCCCTGGCTCCTTGGCAGAACAGCCTCGCCTAGCAAAGAGCTGTCTAGCAAAGAGACTATGGCATGGCTCCCACCGCTGAGCTGCCAGCTTCCAGAAGCTGGCCTTCCTCCTGGCACTGACCACCCTGGTGGAAGGTGGACAGGCAGCCTCTCTCTCCTCTACCCACATGGGGCCTTTTCCGAGCACTCCTCCCAGCAGAGATCCTCTGGGCAGCGCCCACGGACTCCCGTGACTCTCCTCGGAGCAGATCTCCTCAGCGTCAAGTTAGGATGGGAGCAGCGCCCTCGTTAACTCTGCATTCGTTATTAATTGCTACCTCCTACCTACTTTTTGGTAGCGTCTTGGCGGCCAACCGAGATCAGGGCCCCCCGGTGAGAGGTGCTGTGCACGCAGAGTATGGGGCGGTCCCTGTCTTGGCAAAAGGTGGGAGAAAGTGCAATTGTCGCCAGTGTACAGATGGAGAACTGAGGCCTGGAGAGATTCAGTGACTTGCCCGCGGTCACGCAGTGAGCCTGTAGCACAGCTGGGACTAGAACGCAGAGCGCCTGAGGCCCACTCCGTTGCCTTAACCGCAAGACCCACCCCCCCTGCTCTGAAAAGCTGCTTTAGTTTAAAAGCAAATACTAAGACGTGTGACAACAATACTAACAAACTCTCGGGCAATCTGACCCCGACTCTCACCACAACTGAGGTTTTTTTTCTGAAAGCCCCAGCTCCTGGAGTCAGGTGATCATGTGAGAATCTTGGCTTTCATCAAAAAAGTTTCTAGTTCCTGTGGTGGTGGAGAAAAGCTTCAAAATGTGACCCGAGCTTGACCTAAAGGCCAAAACCCAGAAGGCAACTAAGAAGACCCCATGGGGCTGGCAATACTGCAAACTAATCATGAGTGATGCTTAGCAGGTCTGCCACACCCTTCAGCCAAAGTTCCCCTAGCCCGTCACAGACATTAACTGTGTAAGTGTCACTGCCAGGTAGGTAGGGATTGTTAACCGCCTGTTACAGGTGGGCACATGGAGCCTGACTGGCCCTGGGTTCACCAACAAATCGCCAGCCAAATGGTGGTTTGCACTATTGTTTGCTGAAGGGATAGGGCCCGATTCTGCTCGGGGCCCAACTCTCCATCCTCCATCCGTCTATCTCCAGAGCGTGGGCTCTTCAGGGCAGAGACAATGGGCCACAGTCTCTGCTGGTGTAAATGGACATTGCACCCCTGGAGATACCCCGATTTACGCCAGCTGAAAACCTGGGCCTTCCTCTGCACATGTACAGAGCCTAGCGTATGTTGGATGGGATGTATACATACAAATGTGTTGCCCCATTGAAATTGGGGGCATTACAGGGCTGCAAAGCCTATAAACCAGAGAAGGGCCTGATTGAAAACCACAGAGCAGAAGTCCCCCAGACTCTGTCCCCGGAAGGGCTGAACCAGATCCCAACGCGACTGGACTTGGAAAAAGTCTGGCCTCAGATCCGATTCCGGAGCCAAAGCCCGCAGCTTGGGCAGGCGTGTAATGGTGACAGCCCCAGCGTGTTTTCATGGCTTCTAGCCACACAGAAACGTCACGAGTGAGGTGCTGCCCGGATCCCACACCCATCCCCTTCCTCTGCTACTCACGCATTCACTCTCCTGCACCTCCTCCGCTCCATTCCCCCCCCCCCACATCACACAATCCAGTTAATCTAGCTCCACAGCGCCGACAACACCCTCCCTTCCCACTGCGCAGGGCCGGCTCCAGGCACCAGCTTGCCAAGCAGGTGCTTGGGGCGACCACTCTGGAGAGGGGCGGCACGTCCAGCTATTCGGCGGCAATTCGGCGGACGGTCCCTCACTCCCGCTCGGAGCGAAGGACCCTGGAGCCGGCCCTGCCACTGCGGCATCCTCCCGGTGCAGGGGGAGCGCGGTGGGGCCTGGTACCGGAGGGGAGGAGAAGTGGGATGCTGCTGCAGTGAAAGGCAGGGGGCTAGACTCCGAGGCCTGGGGAAGAAAGGCCCCACTGAGCGGCTAAGCCATAAATTTTCAGCTTTTAGGCAGATCGGAGGCGTCGCCAAAGAGAATTAAAAAAGCCCCCAAAAAACAAAAGGGGGTAAGAAAAAAGAAAGCGCCAACCCTCTGGTTTATGTGAAAATTAACTATTGAACTGAGCAATAACGGCAGCCGAGCCAGGGCCCCAACTGACAGGCGAGATAAACGCAAACTGCCGCATCTGTAGTCGGCAGCAAGGGCTCCTTTTATGTGGCAGCTGCTCCGTAGCACGTGCAGCCCCTCTGCTGCAAGCTGCCACCTTCCCGGCCCCTCCCGCCCGTTAATTACAGCCGCGCAGAAAACTTTTGACGAGGGCTCGTAAAATTTCTCATCTCTCTCCACCCCCACCCGTGGGTTGCCTCTCCCAGGCCATTCGCTCGCTTGGGGGGAGAGACACATCTCAGAACGCGTCGTCAGCCCCACTGCGCCTTCATCCGTTGCCCTCGTGTGTCCCCTGTAGCCCCCGCCCTTTATGGGCCAGTAAATCAACGCACTCGCCTCTTCCCCTGGCCTGTGAGAACCTGTTCACGTGCCACCTCCATCCCCTCTGGGCAGCGGGAGGGGAAGCCTGACCACTGCTTAGAGCAAAATGGAAACAACACCCAGAGTCTCCTTCTCTTGTGAGCGATTGGCTCTTAAAATGCAAGCTCCAGGGCCCTCGTTTATAGGGTGCTGGTCTCAGGGAGACGAGTGGACGGCAGTACTGATTGGCGGTGGCAGAACTAGCTAGCTCTCTCATTAGTGGGGTGAGACCATCAGCGCTCTCCGGGCTCACTCTCTGATTGGTGTCATGAGACCGCTGGTGCCCGCTGATGGGCGGCACGGGACCGCCGGTGCCCGCTGACTGGTATCACCGAATTCGTGCTGCTGCGACTAGCACGTCAGCCTGTAGCCACGCCGCCTCAGACGGTGGTTTCACCAGATACCACGCTCTGACCGGGGTGTTTGTTCAGCAGTTGGATGGGAGACGCCCCAGGGAAATCCCAGCTGCTGTTGCAGGCAGTGCAGGCGATGACTCAGTAGGGGGCGCTCTTCCCCCTCTGTCCGTACTGAGCCAATACCCCCGCCGGGCCGCATCCACAGACAGAAGTGGGGGCTCCGGTCCCTTCAAATCACAAGCCTGTAGTGACACTTCACCCTCAATCGCACAGAGTAACATCCTGACGTCCTTGGCTCAGACGTCCACGGCAGTTCTGCCTGTGTAAAACCGAACCCCTAATGCTTAGTTTGCCAGTCGCTGTATTGGGCATAGGATCAGCCGTGGAAAAATGTGTCTCGGCTTTTGCTCATAAGGCAGAACAGTCGCCATTCATGGTCATCCCCATTTGTAGAGGCCTTACAACCGGTGGGGTTGCCACGGGCTAGGTCCCAGCTGGTGTAAATCAGTGTGGTGCCAGTGAAATCCAAGAAGCGATGCCAGTTTGCTTCAGCTGAAGATTTGGCCCTGTGTGTTTTACCCGCTGTGAGAATTGCTAGCTGGATTTCCAGAGACGGAACAGTTCCATTTGACAAACATGCGCTTGAGTTTAAAAGGGTTTTTGCCCCCCGCCTAATAAAATAAATTAGCAACCACAAAACAAGCAGATTGTTCTGCTCGGCAGTCTCCTGAAAGGCGTCTCCTGGGCTTTCGTTTGGAGCGTTCTGGTTTGAAAGAGCAGTCAGCACGACTGTCATTGTCTTCGGAGTGCAAGGAGTATTAATCCGTTTACCCTCGGCTGGGTGCTGACTTCCCAGTGATCCAATAAAAACAACGAGGAGGCCGGTGGCACCTTAAAGACTAACAGATTTATTTGGGCATGAGCTTCCGTGGGTAAAAAACCCACTTCGACACGAAAGCTTATGCCCAAATAAATCTATTCGTCTTTAAGGTGCCACCGGACTCCTCATTGTTTTTGTGGATACAGACTAACACGGATACCCTTCTGATACTCAGTGATTCAATGTTCCTCTTCCATACCAGGCAGTCACATTTTGGGAAGGCCCTTCGGTTCTTACCAAAAGGATTTTCTGCTCCACTTGTCTCCCGACAAACGTAGGATTTCCCAAGTCGCGCCCCTCCCCTGGCGGTTAGCTGGGAACATTAGGGAGTCGTTCTGTTTCGCTTGGGATGTTTTTCTGACTATGCCAGGAAAACAAATGGCCCAGTTATGATTATTTATAGCACAGTAGTGCCGAGAGGCCCGGATTGAGATCAGGGCTCCACTGTGCTAGGTGCTGTACACACATGTAGTGAGAGAGACAGTCCTTGCCCCGAAGAGCTTACAGCCTAAATAGATAAGACAAGGGGCAGGAAGGGGGGATCAGAGAAGGGAAACAACTTGCCCAATGTCACCCAGTGGCCAGTGGCACAGCCAGGAGCGGAAGCCAGATCTCCTGAGTCCCAGCTGAGTGCCCTAGCCACTAGGTTACACTGCCAGTTTCTACAAGCTGTTCTGCACCATTAATTCCTGTTGGCTCGCAAGTCAGTGCTAGCAGTGAATGCCGCTCTTGGGTTTACCACCATTCACCCAGACCACTTAGAATGAGGGGGCCCTCCGACTGCCTGATACCAGCAAAGATCCGTTAGCGCTGATGGACGCCCAGCTGAACTGCTGTTGCAAGAACCCCCTTCAGCTCCTCCTGCGGGACTTCAGCTTTCGTTTTAATAAGTGCCCTATGCTGCCCTGCTGGTCGCCGAGTTATCCCTGTGAACATCCCCAATGCAGTCACTTCAGCATACTGGGAAGGCAATCCAGTCTAGTGGCAGGGCACCGGCTAGGGAGTCAGGACACCCCGGGACTGTGACCTTTGTGCATGTCACTTTCACCACCTGATGCCCGTTTCCATGCCTGCGTTTTGTCGTTTTCGAGTGCAGGCTCTTCTGGGCAGGCGCTGTCTCTCAGATGATTAGGGGGATGGAGAGCCTGTCTAAAATAGCTTGGGTTGTCTAGCCTAGCAAAGCGAAGGCTGATCGCTCTCTATAAATACATCAGGGAGGGAACCCCAGCTAAAGGACAACATTGGCCCCAGAACAGATGGGGATAAACTGGCCAGGAGTCAACTGAGGCAGAAATTAGAAGCAGGTTTCTAACCGTTAGGAGGTTCTGGAGCAACCTCCCACTAGGAGCAGTAGAAGGAAACTAGTTTTAAGATGGAGCTTGATCAGTTTAGGAATGGGATTATATGACGAAGTTATCTGCAAGAGCAGGGTCTGGACATGTTGACCCGGGAGGCCCTTTCCCGTCCTACGTTCCTATGTGTGTATACAGCACCTTGCACTGGGCGATCCTGTAGTTAATAATAATGATAATAATTGTACCACTGAAATAAGGCCACGGTGACTCAGGTTTCCTGTGTCTAGGGGGGATGGAATGGAACCCCGGCACTGTCCGGTACAAACAGGTTACAGGAGACAGGTGTATCCATTGATAAAATGCCTCTGAGTTGGTATCTTCCACTTTCTGGGGTGAGGCTCAGCTTCCTTGGGCCCGTCTCTCACCCTTGCCTCTGGCTTCAAAGCAGCGAAACGCCATTCGCCTTCCCTCCCAGATTCTTTGACAGAGCAGCATGTGTGGCGTGAATGGTCTCAGTCCGCCTTTGCTATGTGCCTTGTTCCCATCATCCGTCTTCCCGGGATGTTTGGCAGGTTAAAGGCCGCTGCCAAGCAAGAAGCAAATGAGAACTGGGAGAGGTGCCCAAGGCAGGCCATTCCCAGACGTGGCAGGAGGTGGAAGCTCCCTTTCATGCGTGGATCGTTATCGGTTGTGATACACTTGGGACTTGGAGAGTTCCCACAAATTGTTCTCAGAGGAGGTGCGGCAGCAAACGCGGGCTCGTTAAGAAGGTATGCAAATCGCAGCACATGCAAATACTCCCTGCAGCTGAGATAAGACTTGCTAAGCAAGGCCAGGATTCCCCCATGGCACCTTCACAGAGGGCAGGCTGAAAAGGACAAAGGGGAGACTTAGACGCAGCAAGGGTGGCTTGATTGGCAGGGATGAGCTGGCCTCAGCAGTGGGAGATGCCCGTGGCAGCAGAGGGGAAGCCAGGGGATGCTGCGGCTCCTAGCTGTCGGCTTTCTAATTAGACAGGTGAGGAGAAGCACCTGCACAGTGACGACTAGCTTCAGCTGCGTCCCAGCAGAACCAAAGTCCATAGGTGCCGACTCCGTGGGTGCTCCGGGGCTGGAGCACCCACGGAAAAAAATTGGTGGGTGCTCAGCACCCACCGGCAGCTCCGCCTCACCACCCTGCTCCAGCTCACCTCCACCTCCTCCGCGAGCGCCGCCGCATCCTGCTTCTCCCCCTCCCTCCCAGCGTTTGCGCCGTGAAACAGCTGATTCGTGGGGCAGGGAGGGAGGAGGAGGAGGGGGAAAAGGCGGGGCCGGGGCAGGGATTTGGGGAAGGGATCCAATAGGGGCAGGGAGGGGGCAGAGTTAGGGCAGGGACTTTGGGGATGGGGTTGGAATGGGGGCGGGGATGGGATGGAGTCGGGGTGGGGCCAGGGGAGGGGAAAGGGGCGGGGGGGGGTCCGGGCACTCGCCGGCGCTGGAGAAAGTTGGCGCCTATGCCAAAGCCACCTTGGTTTCTGGGCTCTGCAGGTCAGAGCGCTGCTGAAACGCTTGGTCACTTCCCAGGCCCCCAAGAGACAGGAAAGGGGGTCGGCCAGTGCAGCACATTCAAACACTCATAGCCCGGCCGGCCGGAATGCACCATCACGATCAGCTAGTCTGACCTCTTGCACATCGCAGGCTGTAGATGGCTGACCTTGAACCCAGAGGGCAAATCCTGCAGCGGTGCCGAGCATCTGAAGTCAACGGGAGCGGACTGCAAGAAACACGCAGCGCCTTGCTGGCTGGGAGCCGCCAGTGCCATGGGGGTACGGCTGGCGTTCGGCCCCTCGGGATTTGGTCCGGGGAGATTCCAGCTGCAGACACCCTGTCTCCGGAAGGCCCTCGCTGCGCTCTGACTGCTGCTACGCTTGCTTTGCCACGGGGACCAAGGGTCAACATGGAAGGCGCGGTGCTCACGGTCACGGTCACAGCAGGATCACTCACGCCATGGGGGTGCCATGCAGCGACTTCGGCCGGGAGAGCAACCCTGGGAGCAGGAGAGGCCGGGGCTGGTGGGTGTTAATCTGAGCCTGCCAATAGCTTCCCAGTACCACAGTACCAGAGCCTTCACCTGGGCTTCTCCCTTTGCTTTCTTCTGGGGCTGGGATCCTCACATTTCCCCCTTTGCCTCCTGAGGACGAGAATGAACCTCAAGCATCACCCCGATCTTTCTTCCCGGTGACACGGGCACGACAGATGCTAATTGTGCTGCCTAGCCCGCTACCAGGAGCCACTCAGGGTCCATCTCCCCTGCAGCCGGGGGGCCGGGAATGGCAGCTCATGTAGACGTACCTGCGCTCAAAACAGAAGGGCGGCCGCTGTGGTGCGGGCTTTGGGGCGGACTGCACAAGCATACCTGATCCACTAGGAATTCACCTGTGCAACCCGCAGTGAAGCCCGTGTCGCAGCATCCTCACTGCTAAGGAGAGTACACACCCCCTGGCTGCAATGTGGATGTGCCCTCAGATTTGGGGGAGGGATACCTCAGTGGTTTGAGCATTGGCCTGCTAAATCCAGGGTTGTGAGTTCAATCCTTGAGGGGGCCACTTAGGGATCTGGGGCAAAATCAGTACTTGGTCCTGCTAGTGAAGGCAGGGGGCTGGACTCAATGACCTGTCAGGGTCCCTTCCAGTTCTATGAGATAGGTATATCTCCATACGACGGACGTGGGCACGGCATAAGAACCTGAATGGAAGAGAATTAGTTCTGGCAGCCGCGTGTCTCGTGCCTGCGCTAATTAAGCGATGCCCCAAGGTGTGTTTGTGCTCCCGGGAGATAGTGCGTGTGTCTGGGGCGGCGCTTTTTCCTCATGCCGTCAGCCACCCGGGGGAGCGCGTTATCTCCCACTCACACGAACCTCCCGGGGCGTCTTGCCCGCCTCCACACAAACAGCGGGAAGCGCGTTTCCTCGCCTCTCCTGGCGACGCTCCCCTCCGAGCACTTCCCTCTGTGAGTACAAATCTGGCAGATATTCCCGATGCCGCACCTGCATTGATGTCCCTAAGCCGAATTCGCCACAGCCAACACAAGCTCACCCAGGCGCTTCTGTCCCAGCAGGGATGGGAGGGGAAGTTTCACTGGGTGCTCGTTTCTGGCGGAGGGAGAATAGAAAAAGGCAGGGGAAGCTGCTAAGGGATTTTTGGTTCTTTGTCTCCACTGATGCCTGAAGTTTCATTCGGCTCTGAAAAGCCTCCCTAAGGAAGAGCCTCTCGCTTGGTCCGGGGCAGTGGCTCTCTGAGTTTCTGGGGATGGTTAGCATTACACAGGTGGTCTGGACTCAGGCCTGGACCCAGACGGTGGGGCCAGATTCTGCTCTCCGTTACACCGGTTTCACTCTGAGCAACTCCACTGCCAGAGACATTTGAAACTCACACGAATGCCTCTGAGCGCAGAATGTGGACCACAGCCACTCACCTAGAACCCACCGGCCAGCTGAGGCTCGACATCTCCAGAGACCCCTGTCTGGCTTTCCTTGGGGGCGGGGGAACCCATCCGAACGCCATCGGGAGCACAGACTGGAGGAGTCTGTGCTGGGTGGGAGCTGGAACCAACCCAACCTGCTCTCAGAACTGAACAGCACCGGAGGTCACAAAAAGAGTTTTGCCTTCTCCTCGCCTGTCTGTCCGTGTTTGAGCTCCTGCAGGGAGAAAGGAGAATCCATCCACGTTCCCCACAGCAGAGAAGAGGCTTGTCTGTCTCGGGGTTACTCCTATGGGGAAATCTTCTTTCCAGCAAAGCTGCTCTTGGAAAAATATGGGGTTAAAGCAGCAGACAAAAAGGGAATTCCATGGGGATCCTCACATGTTCTGCCTGGAGCAGAGACTTTACTGGGGTCAGCGCTAACGCAAGCAGGGAACACACCTGGCCCCAGTTGCTAGCTGCACATGTACTTGAGACTAGGAAATCGATGTCACCAGCAGGTGCTAATGCGATGCCCTGGCTAAGTAGGATTATGTCGCCCTCTAGTGGTCAGCTGGCACCCAGGATAAGAGCCTTCTACTTGCTCACACTTAAGGCTGAAGTACTCTCCGAGCTCAGGCAACAGGGGCTCATGGCTTGGTGCGAAAGGTTGCTCGGTCTGTCCCCACTGGTGACTACTGCTGTCTGCATCTATGTGGAAGGACCATGTGGACCAGAGCAAAAAAGCAGAGTCCTGGCCCAGTTACATTTGGGGTTGGAAGGCAGGGAAAGAGATGGGTTCAGCTCCTACATTGGTGACCCATGTAATATAGACATCAACGGAAGCATCTGAGCAACAGATTTTGCAAAGTACAGACCCCAGTGTCATGTAATGTGGGGTTTCTTGCACTTTCCTTGGAAACATGGGCGACTAGCCATTGTTGGTGGGAGAATACCAGAGTGGACAAGCAACTGGTGGTCTCATGCAGTACTTCTTATGTTCATGTTCTTACGTGCCTGGAAATATCCTCTCCACTTTGGAATAACCAAACCAGCGACCATCCCCTAAGAATCCATTTCAGGATGCGGTGGGGCCTGGACACTGCTACGCAGACATGGGGTCACGGTCAGTAAGGCAGTTGATTCTTTTGGTGAATCATGACCCTTAAGAGCATTCGTTCCAGGCTCCCGGTGGTCAGCAATACCAACCCTGGGGAAAATGAAGAGCTCCCTCCTAGTGACAGCCGGTTGGGTGGGGAGCAGAGCAGACGTCTGTTCACCTCACATATATCCCAGGGACAACTGGACATGCTAACGCTGCAGGGGAGAGCGCTGGCTGTGGAATAAAGGAGCCACTCTTGTGTCTTATGACAGATGACAGGAGCTTGCTGATCAAGATGAGACATTCCGTCACGTCAAAACCTTCTTCTCCGGAACCTTCGGTAACAAATAACCTGCTCCCGCCTCCCCCGATTCCAGCACGGTGCAGGCTCCAGAGTAAAATCCATAGATCTGTGTCACGGCGGGAGAAAGATGGACGTGGCGAGACAGGAGAGAAATCGCTCCAGATAGCAAAGGAGAAAGATGGGAGATGGATATACGGAGAGCAAATTAAGGCAACATGCAGGAAATATAGACACCAAGACAGAGGAGATGTGAGAGTTTTAAATAATTGAACTCCCCCGGCCTAATGCCGGCCCTGCCGTGGAACGTGACAGCTGCTGAGTAGCCACCCCATGGAAGATTTGTGCTGGTTTAAGCAGCCGGATCTGATTTTGTTTTGTCAGTTTAAGGGATAATAAAACAGAAGCACTGCACCGTCAGACAGTCGATGCCAAGCCTCTCCACTCACATGAGCACTGGGGATTATTGTTCAGAATCTGGTAGCACCTACAGGACCTGAAGGAGATCAGGGGCCCATTACACGAGGTGCTGTATGCACACATGATAAGAAAGAGTTCCTGCCCCAAAGAGCTGACAATTTAAATACAGGTAACAGAGAACACACTTCAGAAGAAGGGCAATACTCCCACCCCCATTTTAACAGATGGGGAGATGAGTCCCAGACAGATGAAGTGACTTGCCCAAGCTCAATTAGGAAACGTGTGGCAGAGCCAGGAAATGAACTCCCATTTCCTGAGCCCAAGCCCAGCACTTTCACCCCAAGCCCATCCTTCCACCCAGCTAGTAAGAAAAGCAAGTGCACGGTCCAGCTGCCTCCCAGCTTCTCCGGACCCAGATGCTCTTTCCATTGCCAGTGGCTGGGTAAGGACCTGCTCCTGCCAGCCAACTCCCACCAATTTGGGGGGAGTTGAGGTGCTAAGCCCATCGTAGGGGCAGGCAGCGCTCAGTGCCCAGAAAGAGTGAAGAGAGCACAGTGAACCGTGTTAGGGCTTCCACAAGAGTCCAAAGGGCAAGAGAAATCCCCAGCCGATAGATACTAGCCTGGCATGTGTCTTGGCTTGACAGTGTCTTGTGGCAGTCAGTTCCACCGGCTGATTACGTGCTAGGCTAGTTACTCCTAGATTCCCCAGCCATTAATGCCAAAGCAGTGCCCCCTTAGCGGGACCCTGGTACCCACGTGAAAAGCCGCTTATTGACCCGGTGAAATATACACCCTCACAGCTTAGCGAAAACCACCCAGACAACGGCTAAGACAGCCTGTGCAAAGAGGATCTCCGTCAAGTGGGAGGACTTGAGCCCTCGTTCAGCCACGCGCTGTCTTCGCTCAGCTAAAGGAGACAGCGGGTAATTCGAGACGAATGGGTGACCTACGAGGCCTTGCTGGCCTTTGATTTTCAGGAACCCAACGTCAAAATAAACCCCGGGCCAGGCGCCTCAGCTGTCGTGAAACCACATCACACCGCTGAAGTCGACGGAACTGCCTTCCTCTACATCAGCTAGCGGATCAAGTGCCCTGCGTGTTGTCAAAACTGGCATCTCTCCTGCAGCCAGTTAATGCCAGACAGGTTCTAACAAGAGAAATGCCAGGCTGCTTAGCTTCACTGGCCATTTGGGAGTGGCAAAGTGCTTTCTCACTGCCTGGCTCTGCCTGCGTCTCTCCATCTCCTTGCTGCCGTGTTCCTTGTAACCTTCCCCTTCCCCTTCTCTTCCTTAAATCATCCTCCCTCCCCCGCAGCCGTGGCCCGGGGACCAGAGCCACTTATCACATGCAATTAAAGGTGCCATCTGGAGGAAGGAAACTTTACCTAATGCTGAGACCTCTAAATTTAGAGCCGGCCGGCAGGGAGTTGTAAAGCATCTCTGCTGACCTAAGGATTGTCAGAATTTAATGATGTCGCCATCGGCCTGGCCCGGGATGAACTCGGAGAGACTGGGCGAGAAAGTGAGCGGAGAACAAAGGCCAGTCCCACCTCTTGGGGAGGTTCTACCTTTTGTCTCTCTGTGGGAGCAGCGCTGATTAGAGAGGAGAAATTTTGCCCCGAGTTTGTTTCTACCCCCAAGGGATATCTGAAGGGAGGACTGAAAAAAGGAAGGGGAGTTTCTCTTGGATTCAGCAGAATTCATGACTTCAGACACTGTTGACTCTACCGAGAGAAGGCTGTGTTCATGGAGAAAAGATGATTGAGATAGAATCATAGAATATCAGGGTGGGAAGGGACCCCAGGAGGTATCTAGTCCAACCCCCTGCTCAAAGCAGGACCAACCCACAACTAAATCATCCCAGCCAGGGCTTTGTCAAGCCTGACCTTAAAAACCTCTAAGGAAGGAGATTTCACCACCTCCCTAGGGAACCCATTCCAGTGCTTCACCACCCTCCTAGTGAAATAGTGTTTCCTAATATCCAACCTAAACCTCCCTCACTGCAACTTGAGACCATTACTCCTTGTTCTGTCACCACTGAGAACAGTCTAGATCCATTCTCTTTGGAACCCCCTTTCAGGTAGTTGAAAGCAGCTATCCAATCCCCCCTCATTCTTCTCTTCTGCAGACTAAACAATCCCAGTTCCCTCAGCCTCTCCTCATAAGTCATGTGCTCCAGCCCCCTAATCATTTTTGTTGCCCTCCGCTGGCCTCTTTCCAATTTTTCAACATCCTTCTTGTAGTGTGGGGCCCAAAACTGGACACAGTACTCCAGATGAGGCCTCACCAATGATGAATAGAGGGGAATGATCACGTCCTTCGATCTGCTGGCAATGCCCCAATTTATACAGCCCAAAATGCCGTTAGCCTTCTTGGCAACAAGGGCACACTGCTGACTCATATCCAGCTTCTCGTCCACTATAACCCCTAGGTCCTTTTCTGCAGAACTGCTGCCTAGCCATTCGGTCCCTAGTCTGTACCAGTGCATAGGATTCTTCTGTCCTAAGTGCAGGACTCTGCACTTGTCCTTGTTGAACCTCATCAGATTTCTTTTGGCCCAATCCTCTAATTTGTCTAAGTCCCTCTGTATCCTATCCCTACCCTCCAGCATATCTACCACTCCTCCCAGTTTAGTGTCATCTGCAAACTTGCTGAGGATGGAGTCCACGCCATCCGCCAGATCATTAATGAAGATATTGAACAAAACTGGCCCCAGGACCGACCCTTGGGGCACTCCGCTTGATACCGGCTGCCAACTAGACATGGAGCCATTGATCACTACCCATTGAATAATCTAGCAAACAGGGTCTATTCCTGGCTCTGCCACAAAAAATGTCTCACCTGGGCACTTTGCAGAGGTGTATTGGTCCAGGTTAGCAGATCTCCATGCAGGACCAGGGCCCTGATGTGATGTGATGGCCTAGTCTAGGAGAGGCCAGCACCTGACACAGCAAAGGAAGGAAATTTGAAACCACAATGTACTTACTCAATGTTGCAATGTTGTAGATGGAAGCAAAATTCCTCCTTGTATCCCCGTGAGTGATCATTTTATGCCCTGAAGCACAAGATTTGATTGCCCCTATTATCCTAGCTTGCATAGCTTGCATAGCTGCAGATGTTATTAGCAGTCATAAAATTATCCTGGCCTTTTTAGAATCCAGCCACAGTATTTGTCTCATTGCCCTCTTCTGGCAGCGAATCCTCTAGGTTCACCACACACGGCATTAAAGAAGTAGTTCCTTTTACTGGGTCCAAATTTTCTGCTCTTTAATTTCATTTCAGCCTCCACCTGCTCTTCAGCTTACGGGGCAGGGTGAAAGGGAAAAGCAGGCATGGATCAGTTTTCACCACGCGCTCCGTAACTTTAAGGGCCTGACTCAAGTTCTTCTCCTGCTAAATAATCTTTGGCCCAATTCTTTTTTCAAACGAAGGTGCCCAAAGTTAGGCACCCGAATACCAAGGGCCGACGGAATCAGCTTCATATTCAGAGGGGCTTCAGACTATGAATGCTCAGAGTCTCTGAAAAATTAGACCACGTTTTTAGGCTGAGATTTTCAGAAGAACTTCCCTATCCACGATACAGCTACGGTCCCCATTGGCGTAGTACAGGGGTCGGAAACCTTTCAGAAGTGGTGTGCCAAGTCTTCATTTATTCACTCTAATTTAAGGTTTCGCGTGCCAGTCATACATTTTAACGTTTTTAGAAGGTCTCTTTCTATAAGTCTATAATATATAACGACTATTGTTGTATGTAAAGTAAATAAGGTTTTTAAAATGTTTAAGAAGCTTCATTTAAAATTAAATTAAAATGCAAAGCCCCCCGGACTGGTGGCCAGGACCCGGGCAGTGTGAGTGCCACTGAAAATCAGCTCACGTGCCGTGCCATACATTGTCTACCCCTGGCGTAGTATCTGAGCATCTCACAATCTTTAATGTGTGTATCCTCGCAAGCAACCTGTGAGGCAGGGCAGTGCTGTTATCCCCATTATTGAGATGGGAAACTGAGGCACACTGAGGCGAAGTGACTCGCCCAAGGAGTC
The DNA here is from genome assembly GCF_002925995.2 of Terrapene triunguis. NCBI lineage: Eukaryota > Metazoa > Chordata > Testudines > Emydidae > Terrapene > Terrapene triunguis. Next base: position 15,643,326 of record NW_020665065.1, read on the forward strand.
TGAGGCGGAGTAGGACATTGAACCCTCATCGTTCAAGACCCAGGCTGATGCTCCAACCACTGGGCCACCCTTTCTCTTTCGGTCTAAGGCACGTAGGTGCTCAACCGCCATAGAATTGTTGATAAACCAGAGGGGGGTCGCAGGAGAATGATTAAATGATTGGAAAAATGTGCTTTATAGTGAGAGACGCAAGGAGCCGGATCGGCTTAGCTTAACAAAGAGAAGGTTAAGGGGTGACTTGATCACAGTCGACAGGGACCTACACGGGGAACATAAATCTCACAATACAGGGCTCTTCAACCCTGCAGACAAAGGTACAACAAGATCCAGTGGCTTGAAACTGAAGCTAGATACGTTCTGATTAGAAAGAAGGCACAAATCATTAACCGCGCGGGTAATTAACTATTCCCAGCTCAGTCACCAACTCGCCATGTGCTCCCTCGCCTGATTCCATCCCCCTTACACGGAGGAGCATCTTGCCACAAGATCTCAAGGGGACTGTTCACATAGCATGCTGCTCCGCAATGTAGGGATGGCAGGCTCAGGCCCTTAACTGCGGCGTGCCTCAGTTTACCCATCTGTAATCTGGGGATGGTAATACCTGCCTTGCAGGGGGGTTGTCTGGCGCCTAACCAGTTAATTAGCCAAACGTGGCTCTCCACTTGCTGGTATCAATCAGGTGTCACTCCATTATCACACACTGATGGACTCACTTTGGAGTCACACCTGGGGTAATGAGAGCAGCACGCAGCACTTAACGTTTGTAAAGCTCTTTGAGATCCTCCGATGGACGGGGCCAGAGACGGGCAATGTCCTATCGTTACGATGCGCCTCATTTTCAGAGCACCCACAGCTCCCATTGATACAGCTGTAGAGGAGAGAGTTCAGCATCCCTGAAACTCAGATCCTATTACACCCTCTAATGATTTAGTGCCACTGGCATATGCCCCCCCAGATACCTGTCTGCGTATGCCCCCTCGCCCCCTCTCCCCCTCACAGGTGGCTCCAGCAGGAGCTCGAAGCCTGTGCTATCGATACACATGAGGAAGCAACTTTTAAGATGTTGGCTGACGTCTAAACACCGCACTGAAAAACCTAGCCGTTCCGTACCACCGGCCCGCTTCTCTCTCCGCTGCAGAAGATCATTTTCCCAGCAGGGCGTCTTCCTTCATTACAGGGAGGCTTGTACGGTTAAAGCTGCAAAAATGGAACAAGAGGCAGGGCCTCCAGGGTTGGTGGCGGTGGGTTTTTTTCCACTTTAATAGGGGCTCCCTGGCTAATCTACACGCTGGGAGGCTTTTCGACTGGTGATTTGCCAGGGTGTGGGGGAAGAGAGAAAGAGGGGTAGAAATAAGGAGGGGGAGACAGGAAAAAAGGGAAGGAGAAAGATCCAGGGGAGAAAGGAAGAGGGTGGGGGAGAGGGAGGAAGAGGGAGAATCAGATGAGCAGCTACAAGCAAGTTGGAGGAAATGTAGATCCCTTACTCCACGGGGGAGCCAATGCTTCGCCCCAATCTCAGGCATGGGGGTAGCTGTTTCAGTGCAAACTCCTGCTGCAGGCAGGCAAATCTGCGGCTTGCCCCGCTGGGACTTTGCCGTGAGTGAAACCAGGTGTAGTGGGGCAAATGGCAGCTTAAATCCGGCATCTGCATCACTGCAGCGACAGTGGTGGCTGGAATCAGGGCAACCCCCTCCCAGCACAGACAAGGCCGAAGGCTTTAGCAAAAATCAGGCGACACGGAAGAGACGCCTTGGCGGTTACTATTCTCATAAGGGTCCAGGCAACGCCCACCTGCTCCGGCCTCACTTTCGAGAGGGCAAGGGGAGGTGCGTGCTTTGCACTCCAGAGACCCTCAGAGCACTGCACCCTGAGAGTGACAGGCTGCGCCTGCAAAGAGTGAGGTCCTAGAGAGGGCGCTCTTCAGGGCAGGGACCGGCTTTTGCGGCGTGTCTGTACAGCACCTAACACTGCAGGGCAATGCAACTACCAAACAGCATCATTCAACACGTGTGCAGCGCTTCCCTGCACCCCAAGCTGACGCCCTGTCCTTAGGAGCTGGTGCTGCCAGACTGCGCCCCTCCTGCCTTCCCCCCCTTGCTAGCGACACACAGACAGACTTAGCGCTCAGCTGCAGACAGGCAGCTAGCGAGCTCTATTAGCATATGTCCATGCTGTGTGGAGCAGCTGCCGCTGCTGTGCCAGGAGATGCGGTGCGGCCGCAGAGACCGTCCACAGGTTGTCTTCCATTTCGGAAGGTGGAGCAGGGGCCAGGTCCGTCTGTTTACATCAGGATCTGGTTTCTGAGTCAGAAGTGACTCAGCCATACGTGAGCTCTCTTTACTCACATAACATGCACCCGTCATGCCCAGATTGGGCTTGACACGCCTGCTTTCCCCACTGCACCTTGCCTTCTCTAACGCAAACACAGAGCAACATGGACATTTTCAATAAATAAATAGGATCCTACCAAAACAAGACAGCCCCTGCGCATGCCTCACCCTCTGGGGAGAGGAGAAGAGAACAAACCTAGCAGAGGTCAGTCATATTTCTTAATGCATTACTACGATGACGCGTGCAGTGGAAGAACTCCATACAATAGACTAGAACCTCATGGCACGAAATCTTCCTTGTTGTACAGATCAAAACAGAAGTGGCTCAGAGCTAGGAGCTACAGGTGGGAATTTACTTGCCCAGCACAGAATGATTGGCAGATGCTGCTCAGCAGAGCAAGTACTGCAGTAGTGGAGGTTTCACAGGCAGTCGCTAGGAACGTGCATTGGCTGCAGGGCCGCCCAGAGGATTCAGGGGGCCTAGGCCCCTGCCGCCGAAGACTCGGCACTTCGGCGGCGGGTCCCAGGGCGGAAGGACCCCCCACTGCGGGTCTTCGGGGCACTTCGGCGGCGGGTCCCAGAGCGGAAGGACCCCTCGCTGCCGAATTGCCGCCGAAGACCCGGAGCGGAAGAAGCTCCGGGGGCCCGGGCCCCGCGAGAGTTTTCCGGAGCCCCTGGAGCAAGTGAAGGACCCCGCTTCAGGGGCCCCGAAAAACTCTCATGGGGGCCCCTGCGGGGCCCGGGGTAAATTGCCCCACTTGCCCCCCCCCCGGGCGGCCCTGATTGGCTGAGCTTTGTGAAAGGCGCCAGATTGGCGTAGTAAGAAGTGGATTATTGCTTATTCCTTGCATTGTGGTAGCCCCTAGGGGCAGCGACCAATAAGCAGGGCCCCGTTGTGCTAGGCACAGGACAGACATGCAGAGAGCTCACAAACTAGGTTCAGTTGTAGGGGCTGGTGCAGAGTGGGACTGAGGGGCTTTGGCAAAACTTTAGGAGAGGGGCACTGGCCGGGCTGGAATAGCCCCGGGTGCTGCGGGTCAGGAGCGAGGGGCTTCGGCAGAGCTGTGCGCAGGGAGCTGGCCTACCCTGCGCTCAAAATACCAACGGCTGTTACCAAACCCCTCCCTGTCCTGAGCGATGAAACACACCCGATCGCCTCACTTAAAAACCCGCCAAGAACGAGCCAACGCCCTGCGGCCCACGCTCAGCCGCGGAGTCGGCCTCCAAGCCAACAAACAGCTGGGAATTGCAGCTGGCCTTGGATCTCTGCAGGCCCTTCACCTCCCAGGAACCTGAGGGGAGTAATCCCACACTGCAGCCTCTCGGAAAGGGCAGCCCAGCCTCCAGGAGAGAGAGAGAGAAGGGAGGGCAGGGCCACCCAGAGGATTCAGGGGGCCTGGGGCAAAGCAATTTCGGGGGCCCCTTCCATAAAAAAAAAGTTGCAATACTATAGAATACTATATTCTCGTGGGGGCCCCTGTGGGGCCTGGAGCAAATTGCCCCACTTATCCCGCCCTCTGGAAGGCCCTGAGGGAGGGAGGAAACGAGGGACATTCCCGGCTGGCCTCTCTAATGACCACAGCAGGCCTGTGGCTTCTGTGCCATTCCTCTGAATTCAGGCGGGTCACAGAGGCTACCGTGGCACCGTGCTGAGCTGCAGCTCGGGTGACTAGGAGTTAATTGTTCAGCCGGTCGCTTCAGTGCCCTGCTGGGAGCTGAGGGAGCCCCTCAAGTGACAACCAAAAATCCCCTTCTTGTGGTTCCCAGGCCCCTTCGCAGCCTCAGGGAGGGGTCTCCTCTCCTCACAAGTGGAGGGGCTCACTCTTGCTTCTCTTTTGCGGGTAGGTCTAGGTGCCTGGTGTCCTTAAGGTCCCTGCAAGAGAGGGGATATTCCTCCTGAGGCGGCGACGGCGGGCAAACGGGTCGCCTTGGGGGGCTGAACTTCTTGTGGCATCAAGGATGGCGCCAGCGGCAGGGCATCGCGACTGGGTAGTGTCCCTGTCAATCGTCCGCCAGCCCGCTAGTGGTTGTTGTGCGGCAAAAGACACACCGCAATGAGAGACCAAGATGGTGGGGGCGGGGGAGAGACCAGGATTGAGTCCTGCAGCCGTGCTGAACGGGATATCCAGGGGATAACGAATATGGAGGAGGGATGTATTCCCACCGCACCAACGCAAACTGGGGTGCAGTTTGCTCCATCCCAGGCCCCACCAACTGTGGCTGGACTTTATTTTGCATAAGCTTTAGCCCCTTCGGAGCAGGGTCCATTCCTCCTAACCACTGTGGACAGCACCTCGCCCAGCTCTGGTGCACTCTGAACAGTAATTTAATGCAGCTGCAGTCTGAACGACATGAAACTAACCTCTGGTCAACCCTCTGCCTGTGTGGCATGGGGGACTGGTGCCACCCCACACTTGGGGGGCACAATCTAAAGAGGAGGACACATGACCGCCCCACATGTCTCCCCTGCCCAGTGCCCCCCCCCCCCGCTCTGTGCCCAGTCCAGGGCCGCAGTGCTCTCCCTGCCCCACATTACCTGCGGGCGGGCGGGCGGGGGGCTCTCTGTCCTCTCCCTGTGCTCTCTCTGGCAGCTGGGCAGGGAGCAGGACAGTGCTGGGAGGAAGGGTTGCTCTAGCTCGCTGGGCCCCTGTCCCCGGCAGCCAACCCCCATGCCCCCCTATGCATTGCCTCTACCTGTGTGGCTTGCATCTGGCTCTGTTTACTGGCCCTGTCAAGCTGGATCCCGTGGCCTGGCCATTCATGATCCGATTCTCTTGCCATCAGCCCAATGGCAAGTTCTCCTCTGACTGCAGGAACCTTGTTATAGGCGATGACATGAGACAGAAAGCCCCCAGCTTGTCTCTCAGATCCCAGGTGAGTTTGCAACACAAGCCAATGAGGGGGAAAATCACTTGCTCTGTAACATGAGTGAATTTGGTTTGATCTAGACATCAACTAGGGGCAATAAAGAAGGAGCCAGACCCTGCTCTCATTGAAGGCAATGGGCGTTTACTGCTGGCCTCAGCGGGAGCAGGTCGAGGCCCGGTAACCACAGCTTAATGCCAGATGGTGCTACAGTGGTACAAGCCATATGTTTGTAGTGAGGATGGGCCTGAACCAAAAACCTGGACCCAAATGGCACCGACTATCCAGAAACCTACCCAGGCTTTGGAAGCTGGGCAGTGGGCCCGGCTACCCTCGCACAGGGGGAGCTGGTTTTCTATCTGACTAGGTATCAAAGGTCCCAATTACTACAGAACCTGAGCAACTCAACACCCTTCTGGGTCAAGGCGGTGCTATCAGACACAAGGAGCTGAGGCCCAGAGAGATTCAGGGAGCTTCCCAAGGGCGCACAGGAAGTCTGCGGCATGGCGAAGAATGGAACCGTGATCTCAAGTCCCAGGCTAGCATCTCTAACCACTGGATCAGCCGTCTGTTTTGTTTTGCTGCTCGTCTCAGCCTGACACACCCACTCTCCCCACCCCACCTGTTCTCGCAAACAGCTGAACCATTTTGGCTGAAATCTTCCCAAACCGTTCAGCCCACGTCAGACACTCGGCTTGGAAAGTTTCAGTCCAAAGAGTTAAAATTTGACAAAGAGGGCGTCCCATACACCACGTCAACTGAGAGCGCCACGAATCTACAACTGCAGACCCCATTGCAACTAAAATGATTAAGGGTTTGGAGCGGGTCCCATATGAGGAGAGATTAAAGAGGCTAGGACTTTTCAGCTTGGAAAAGAGGAGACTAAGGGGGGATATGATAGAGGTCTATAAAATCATGAGTGATGTGGAGAAAGTAGATAAGGAAAAGTTATGTACTTATTCCCATAATACAAGAACTAGGGGTCACCAAATGAAATTAATAGGCAGCAGGTTTAAAACAAATAAAAGGAAGTTCTTCTTCACACAGCGCACAGTCAACTTGTGGAACTCCTTGCCTGAGGAGGTTGTGAAGGCTAGGACTATAACAGGGTTTAAAAGAGAACTGGATAAATTCATGGAGGTTAAGTCCATTAATGGCTATTAGCCAGGATGGGTAAGGAATGGTGTTCCTAGCCTCTGTTTGTCAGAGGGTGGACATGGATGGCAGGAGAGAGATCACTTGATCATTACCTGTTAGGTTCACTCCCTCTGGGGCACCTGGCATTGGTCACTGTCGGTAGACAGGATACTGGGCTAGATGGACCTTTGGTCTGACCCAGTACGGCCATTCTTATGTTAATCCCATGCACACAGGGAGCTGGGAGTAGAGGCCAGATTTTTTGCTCCAGAAAGACCAGCCTCTGGCATTCGACTTCAGCTGTACCAGCAGTTCCCTTATTGGCTCTGTGGGCCCAGCCACGAGAGGGCATCACTACTCACTCATAGACACAAGGCCATGACGTCATACATGACTGAGAATAGACTGAGAGGCAAGAGGCCTGGGCTGGTACACCTAGGGTCTTCATCAAACAAATTGGCAGAGTTGGCTATAAAGGCTGGGAGCGGCTGTGTGACAGGGTTACTGCTCCCAGGCCTCGGGGATGCCATTAATGGATTTTTCTCTCTGAAAGCAAAAAGGCAAGAGGCAGCCAGTGTGGATGCGGCTGAGTCTGCGCTGATTTCCCTCCACTCTTTATACAACTTTTTATTACTAATTGAAGTGCTCTAGGACACGGGTGAACTTTCTTTGCTCGATATTCATTATCGCTCCATCCTCCTTTGTAGAGAAATTGCAGACGCTCTGATGATGGCTTGGAAACTTCTTGCTTGATTTGACCAGCGCTGGCTCCAGATGCCTGTGCCAGAGGCACGGCTTTCCTCTGGGTCCAGCACAGCCCGTCCACCTCCAAAGGCTGGGCTACATCACAGCGCTGGCTAGATTCTGATCCAGAGTCACTCCACCGAAGCTACGCTTCCTGGTGTCCTGAGTGCAGAAGTTGGCCAAAAGGATGGAGATCTAATGCTAAATCCAGGTAGGTTGGAAACATGCCGCTGGGTTCTGGGGGTGGGGAGCTGAAGACCGAATGCCAAGCCCAGGTGGTCTCAATACCTAAATCCTGGAGATGTGGTACTGAGCCCTGGCAAACCCAATATTATCCCTGCAAACACAAAGCTCCTGGGTGCTGGTTCTTTGGAAACCCAATGCCACATCGTCTAGAATACCATCCCTATAGACTATGGATAATTGGGAATCCTCTCGGAACAACACAACTCTTCCGTGGGGCGGAGGATGGGGCGCAAAGGGGAGACGCAAATATGCGTTGGGTTTATTTTGCTGATGATCGTATCACATCATTTGAACATACATCTCTTCCCCATAAATAAACATATCTCCCACCCAAACGCACCAGCTCCTTTTCCATCCGCTGCCTCCCTCCTCCACCGAGGTCGGTCACAGACCCCGAATCTCCGCACACGGATGAAATTAATAAAGAGCTTTTCCAGAGACGGGCCTTCACTTAATCACTAAACACACTTCCCCGTAGACAACTCCGGCCCAGTTCCCCTGTGTTTCCAGCATGAGCTGTCTTTGTAATTTCACTAGGAAGGTTAACTAGCCGGCTGCGCAGAGTTAATTTGTACATGCAAAGCAGTCTGGCTCTAAGCGCCCTGGGAGATGGCAATGAGAAAGTCACAGGCTCTGAACAGGGCCACCTGGAGAGGGAGGGAGATGGAAAGCAGCCACTCTTGTAGCTGATTCAGTGAAAGGCAGCTTTGATCGAGATGAAATGGATTTGGAGAGCACTGATTCTGCAGACATGTTAGACTGGGCCCTCAGCTGGACACAGGTTGCAAGAAGCTCCAAATCAAGTTGCTATTTGCCCAGGTTGGAGGGTTTGCTGGAAGAACCAGATACAATTAGATTTGTCTAAAGCTGCAGGGTTGCCTGCTGCATGGCAGTGGGAGAGAGCAGTAGGATTTGGACGGTAGGAGACGTCTCGTGGGTTCAGATATGGTGACATAAGCATGGGGTTCTCAACCTAACCTTTACAGAGCTTGGTGCATTGGTCAGCAGAGCTGAGTGGGAAGTGGTGTTCCCAGCCTGCAACAATTGTTGAGATATTGAAAAATTTTCCCATCCCAAAGTGGGACAAAAAGTCTAAATCTCAAAATTTTTCACAAACGGAAATTCCAACACCCCCCCCCACCCCCAAAAATTTCAGTTCAGGTCAATCAAAATGTTTCATTTAGATTTAGACCTTTGAAATTTGTTTTTACTACAATTAACTTAAAAATTGAAGCAAAATGTCATTTCAAACCAGAAAACTGGAATTTTTCATTTCGAAAATGCCAAAACGAAGCATTTTGAACGTTTTGAAACTTTTTTCAAACAAATGTCAAGTTGAAAAATTGATCCAAACCGACCCTTTCCTGCGAGACGTTTCAGTTTCCCTTAATCGGCTTTTTCTGGCCAAAGTAGTTTCGCTGAAAAATTCCTGATCAGCTGTTTGTTGGCTAGGGTAGGGGCTCAAACAGAAAGGCATGGAGCAGACCTAATTGAGGTACATTGGCAGAACTGTGCCAGGGGCCCTACGGGACAACAGCAGAAGGTGCTACAGGTCAAGACTGCACAGCTGAGTGGGAAAAGTTTCCCTCTCCCTGCTTGTGTGATGAGTTCCTTTTACTTAGCACTGCTATCCCTGTAATGTTAATGCAGTATAATTTTTCATTGTATTTTTGCTGCTTTAATTACCAATTTAGTTTGCCTCCAGTGTGTGAACCGAACACAAAGAAACTGCTGGGAGTAGGCGCTTTTTAGTTAATGGCCCCGGGAAGTAACAGAGTCTCTGCATAGAGTCCAGTGGGCCTTTTGCATCAAAACTCAAAAGGTTTGCAGCCATGTTTTCAAAGTGTCTTTGGCTGTGGGAGTCCCTTGCCCTTAACTTCTCAAGGCCAGCTTGGTTGTAAGCTAGCTGGCTCCAGCGGTGAATAGTTTTTGTATCTGAACTAGCTGCGACCATTTGGGGAGGGAAGATGGTGGGGACACTTCTTGCCCCTTGTCCCAGCTTTTTTAGTAGGCCTTTGGTGTCCCTACGTTAGTGTGGCTTCTAGTCACCCCACCAACACGTTATATGTCGAGTGTCTCATCAGCGGGCTTAGTTAACAACTGGGATTGAAGCGGGGACCCCAAGAGCCGAAAGCACAAGTCCCTGTAACTTGAGGCAGACTCCCCAGCAATGGCTGTAACAGACACATCCCCTCTGTAGATTGGGGACAGAGGATGATGCATAACACACACCGACTAGTGGGCTGTGATTCACCTGGTATGATGGAACAATGGGAGGTTCTGATTCATGCTGCCCCTGGCAAGAGAGGTACAGAAACAATCTGCCTTTGCTATCATCTTACAGATCACATCTTCTGAGCCACTGGGCTCTCTCCGATAAGCTTATCTGAAAACAGGGGTCAGCGTGGAGAAAAAAATAAAAAAGTGCCGGCGCTCTCAAACTCCTCCCACAATCCAAGCTCCTCCCACTCGGGGCACCCAAACGAGATGCCATTCAGTAGATGCCATCTCACGTGCTTTGCTCGGGAGTGAAACTGAACAATGCTGGCACTTAGGTCGGCATCAGTAGGCTTCAGAGTTGGCAGCACATCGCAGTCCTGACTTGTCCCCGAGCTGCTGTTTCAGGCTGCCTGCAGATTTGAGCAGACTGCATCCCTGATGAGAAGACTTGCTCTTCCAGTTCACCTGGTGAAAGAGTTGCTCCCAGGGCTGGAGAGATGAGAGACAGGGATCCACTAGCACTAGTCCCAGGGGGTTAGGTTCTACCCCTGCTACCAGAGGGAGACGCAGCAGAATGCAACCGTCTCTTAATAAAAAAACCCACCTCTTCTTTGCAGCAGCTCGGCTTGCTGCAGCCTTGTCCTGTCACTCACGGTGAGCGATTCCCCAATATACCTCGGGGGGTCTCTCTCAAGTGATGTGAATCATTATCAGCAGTAATTCTCAATTACACCTCCTGGACGGGCTTTGGAAATGACAGAATTCCGCCGAGGCCACTGCCACTCGTCTGCAAAGCCCGTGTTTGGCACCTCGCACGCTCATTGAGGTGCCCGCTTCAATCCCACGCTTCTGGCGCCCTGACACCTCTGCACAAGTGGCAAAAGCAATCAGTCATCGGAGAGCGCGCGGAGGGGGCTGTGCTGAAGGGAGCCATGTCTGAGGCCTGCAGCCTTTGCAGGTAGGAGCTAAAGACTACGGGTCCCTTTACACTGCAACAAAAAACCCACAGCAGCAAGTCGAAGAGCCCGGGTCAGCTGACTCGGGCGTGCGGGGCTAAAAATAACAGTGTAGATGTTTGGGCTCAGGCTGGCGCCGAGGCTCTGAAACCCAGCAAGCGGGGAGGACCCGAGCATCTGCACCGGTGGTTCTCAACCCCTGGGGGTACGCAGAGATCTTCCAGGGGATACATCAACTCATCTAGATATTTGCCGAGTTTTACAACAGGCTACATAAAAAGCACTAGCAAAGTCAGTACAAGCTAAAATTTCATACGACGACTTGTTTGTCCTGCTCTATACGCTAGACACTGAAATGTAAGTGCAACATTTATATTCCAATTGATTTATTTTAGAATTATAGGGCAAACATGAGAAAGTCGGCGATTTGTCAGTAACAGCGCGCTGTGCCACTTTTGTATTTTGAGGTCTGCTTCGGTCAGCAAGTCGTTTTTAAGTGAGGTGAAACTTGAGGGTACGCAGGACGAGTCAGCCTCCTGAAAGGGGTACAGTCATCTGGAAAGGTGGAGAGCCACAGACATACCCAGCGGCAGGCTCTATCTCTGTTGTGGCGCAGGGCGTCAGGAAACCTGGGTTCTAGCGAGCGCCAGTCAAAACATTTTGGACTAAACATTTTTTCACCGAAAAATGCCATTTCATCATAACCACCGTGTTCTGCAGAAACCGATCTTGTCCAGGATGAAACGCGGCCAGGAGATGCGAGCCCTACAACAGCCAAGAGCCTGGCGGTTAGATCATTCGCTTGGGATACAGGAGATCCAAGATCTAGCTATATCGGACTTGGAACAAACATGAATTTCAGTCTCGCGCAGATGACAGCTGCGGTTGGCCAGCCAGCCCCCGCTCCTGTCTCTGCTTGAGCAAGCCACGTCCCCTCTTTGTGACTCAGTTTCCCCATTACTAAAGTTGGGGGAATGAGACTCACCTAGCTCTTTAGAGCACTTTGAGCTTGCTGGGTTGACGTGTTCTAGGGACGTCCTGTTTTCCTAACTCCACAGCTTTTCCCTCTTGCTCTTCAGCTCTAAATCCACCCTCAACCCCCATGCTGCCAGCAGTTCTCCACACAGCGGCTGAGCTGAAGGGCACGTTGCCTAGTGGTTGCCTTGGGCAGTGCTCAGTGATGAAGAAGTTAATTCCAGTCTTGCCTGACTCAGTCCATGTTTGTTCTCTACCCCCTGTCTCTTGCTGCAGCTCCCGCTGAAACCACCAGCTCCTGGCAGGAGAGTGGGGAATCCTCTGGAGCAAATCCCCCCTCCAAATCACGCCATATGATAATTTCGAGAATGCCTTTGTCCGAACGGGCAGGGGAGGTTCTCTAGGGAGATCCTGACAAGGGCAGAGCTGTGGAAAACAGCACACCTCCTGGGAGCGCCTGGACGTGTCTAACTCAGAGCCAGCAGCAGCACAGAGGCTGTCAGCACAGTGCGGGTCCCTGCTCACCTGGCATGAGGCTGGAAGGAGGGAGAGGGGGCAGGGACATGTTCAGACCAGAGAAGGGGAGCATGCAAATGACTTCGGTGCTCTCCAGTCCCAAGGGAAGTAATGGCAAGTCGTCGCTTGGGGTTGAGATACGGGGCTAGGACTCAGGAGATCAGCATCAGACTCCCTGGGGGCCCATCTACTCTGCAGTAAAAGACCCATGGCTGGTCCAGAGCAGCTGAATCAGGCTCGCGGGCTAAACAGAGCAGTGTAGACATTCAAGTTTGGGCTGGAGCCTGGACTGCGAATCCCCACGAGACGGAGGGTCTCAGAGCCGGGGCTCTAGCCCGAGACGGAACATCTCCGCTGCTGCTTTCAGCCCCGCAGCCCGAGCTCTGTAAGCCTGAATCAATTGACCCAGGCGCCGAGCCTTGGTGCTGCGGGTTATATACTGCAGTGTGAACATACTCCGGGTGCCCGCAGCCAAGTCACTTCATCTCTCCTTGGGCGTCAACTCCCCATCCACGCACGGGGAATATAATCTTTCCTTTGACTATGCAGATTATAATTAAGGCTAAGATTTAGTTACGGGTATTTTTGGTCGAAGTCATGGACAGGTTACGAGCAATAAATAAAAATTCGCAGCCTGTAACCTGTCCATGACTTTGACCAAAAATATTCGTGACTAAATCTCTACTTCTGAGGCCCCACTCCAGGGCCCCCCTTCTGCGGGGGCCCTGCTCCAGTGCTGGGGGTTGACTGCCCCCCCAGCCGCTGCTCCCAGGGACCGCTCTCCGGACTTCCTAGCACCCCTGTGGCCGCTGCTCCAGACACCCCAGGACTGCTGCCACCCCAAGGCACCCCCCAGGACTGCTGCTGCTTGGGCGGTCCCGCGGGTTCCCCCAGGACTGCTGCAGGTGCTCCCCAGAGCCAGCCACACCGGCCGCTGTTTCGGCAGTCCCCGGAGCCAGCTGCCCGGGGCTGCCTGAGCAGAGGCTGGTGTGGTTGGCCTCCAGGCAGCCACCGGGATCACTGCTCAGACGCTCCCTGGGGCTGCCTCCAGGACTGCTACTTGGGCGGTCCCAGGGACCAGCCGTACCGGCCGCTGCTCCCCAGAGCCAGCTGCCCGGGCCTCCCAAGCAGTGGCCGGTGTGGCTAACCCCGGGGACTGCCAGAGCAGCTGACCCCAGGTCGCTCCAGCAGTGGCCGGTGTGGCTGCTCGGGCGGCCCTGAAGTCAGCCTCCCCAGCCACTGCGGAAGTCACAGAGGTCGTGGAAAGTCACAGAATCTGTGACCTTCTGCGACCTCCGTGAAAGAATCGCAGCCTTAATTATAACATAGCCTTAGTGCGAGGCAGAGTAGAGGTACCACCCAGCCTGCCGCAAACTCAATGTTGGGGTAGATAAGCCCTATGTGATCGGGGGGCCCTGATCTCAGCTCCAGTCTCTTGTGCTACCATTGTACAGAGAACAATAATGTCACTTCAGCCTGGCACTGGAGGCTATAAAATGGGAAACAAAGCGGTGGGAGCTGGTTTTCATCTCTAACTTCTGGAGAGAAAGGATTCCGTAGTAGGAAGGGCAGCAGAGGGAGAGACAGGACTCCTGGGTCCAACCCGTGACTCACTGCGTGACCGTGAGCAAGTCACAGTCCCTCCCCGTGCCTCAGTTTCCCCACCTATAACGAGGGGATAATAATTCAGACCATGCTCCCAGGAGACGGTGATAAGCCCTAATTCACTACTACTGTTTATCAAGTGCTTTGAGATCCGTGGGCAGAATGTGCCAGAGGAGAGCAGAGGATCATTAAGAGTCTCGGAGCAGAGTGCGCTGTTAGCAGGGCCATCTCGGCTGGCACACCGGGAATTTCCAAGTGATTAAACGCTACGGATCAGTGTATTAACAGACGCAGGGCGCTCCATTCATTAGGCTCCAGGGGCTCCGAGCACCGGGAACGGCCAGGAACAGAGAGACATGCTTTATGGTGAGGCTGTTCTCCATGGCTGCTCTGAAGGTTACATCTAGCTGCCCTGCTCGCGCATCCTTGATGCTTTTAAGGCCAATTTATAAGCCCAGCAGCCTCCGAGGAACAAGGTGTCCCAGAGAGCCTGACCTCACGTACTGCCCATCTTCGCTGTTATAAAACAGGTCGAATATGGCAAGCTGTCTGGGAACAGGGCTTTTACTCGTCTCTGATGGTTTCTCGTACCGTTTATCCTTGGTATCTTGCCCTTTCAGACGCCTCCTCCCTGACAGAGACCCATCTCCTTTCACCTTGTCCGCTTGGATGGGGCCTGCTTTATGGGCGCGTGAACCGACAATGCTAGGGTAGCCCTGTGGTGAGTGTGTGCTACCGGTGCCTCTTTGCGCCCAATCCACAGAGATGATGGGTATGGTAGAGGCCCCACTCTTTAGCTCAGGCAGTAGCAGCTCAAGTTTTGACCTCTGGAGGTCCCAAGCGTGTCAGCCGACACTGGTGACCATCCCACTGCCGCCAGGCACGGGGCAGGCAGCAGCTACCCTGCGACACCAACGCCCCCTGACGAGACCTGGTTACGACTCCTGCAATGAGCAGTTTTTTAATGGGAACGTGTGGTTTTATCCCCATTCTCCCTGGGGAAAGCACCCATAGAATCATAGATTATTAGGGTTGGAAGGGACCTCAGGAGATCATCTAGTCCAACCCCCTGCTCAAAGCAGGATCAATCCCCAACTAAATCCCCAAATGGCCCCCTCAAGGATTGAACTCACAACCCTGGGTTTAGCAGGCCAACGCTCAAACCACTGAGCTATCCCTCCCCCCATGTCAACGTGAGGTTTCCATTTGCCAAAGCAACGTTTGGACATGTTTCATGCCGATGGTTCTGAATCAACATTTGCAAAACTTTTCACTCCTCCTGCTCCAGATTTCACTGTTGTGATGCGTTGTCCCAACTGGGGACAGAAACAAAAGTCGAAATATTGACAATTCCTACACGAGAGAAATACCGCTGGCCACCCAGCTCCACTCCTGACCTGGAGCACCTTCACGCCTGGGAGCCAGACCTCAATCCTGACTGGCAGCACCCCCTGCTGTGCCAATCCAGGGGTCCCCCAACATGTCTCTGTGCCCCTTGGAACTGACAAGCAGCGCCCCCTGCCAGCCGGGGGACGAAATGCATGGTCGGTTTTGTCCATTAGACAAACTTCCACAATGGGCAAGACGCCAACCTCCAAAATTGTCCCTCTTGAGATCTGAGTTAGAGATGAGGGCTGAGTGCTAAGATGCTGGAGGCAATGTGGCCTAGTGGCCAAGGCACCAGATGGCGCGCTGGAAGATGTGGGTATCAATCTCAGCTTTACTGGTGTGTGACCTCATGCAATTCACTTCCCCTCTCTGTGCCTTAATCCCCAGATCTGGGGACAACGATACCGAGCTGCTTCGAGAGCTACTGCTGAAAAGAACTCGGCGTTATTATTCATTCCCAACACTGATGCCTTTGAAGTGGCCTTGAGTTTTTGAGGAGCGTTTCTGATTCAGATGCAAGAGCAATTCTGCATTTGGCTATTCACTCAGCACTCCCAGGACACGCCGAAAGCTGCCAACCCTACCCTAACCTGAACTGAGTAACTCGCGGCGTATATATAGCCAAGTCACGGACACAACATAGCAAACTTCCGACAACTTCTCCCCCCAGCGTGGCTGTTCCCGATACCCCCCAGTGGCACGCCCAATCCCTGTTATAGATTAGTGGCACCTGTGAGCATGAATCAGCAGACATCACTGCATCGTTATGCCAGGTACTAGAGCCTGGGTTTAGGATGACGCAGCAGCGAGGAGTCCCGCATTCACGGGCATGATCCTCAATGCTACAGGAGCAGATTCCAGCCTTTGCATACGTTGACGCAACTCGCACGGAGGTGCCCTCTTGTGCTCAGGCTGAATTTGGCTCTTGGGTGCACTGGAGTTGTCATACTGCATCAGAACACCGGCCCACCTAGGCCCCCGCGTCCTGCCTCCAACACTTGGTGCTTCAGAGGAAGGCGAAAATACCTCCAGTGACTCTGGCTCTCGGGCTGCATTGTTGCTGGTATGAAGGACAGCCCGAGCTTTCATTGTTTAAATGGGCTCTTTATCTGAACAAACTGTCCTAGCAGGAAGGATGCGGTCAAGGGGAAGCCAGTCGATACCAGCCGAGCATTAGGCCCTTTGAAAAGCAAAGAGCCTGTGGTGACGAGCGGTTTTGTTACGCTCCGCTACAGCTAACCCGTCTCAGTGCTGTTTCCCTTCCTCTCAGGGTCACTGCCTGCCTTCCCCAAAGCCCTCTGCGGAGGCATCTCGGACCCTTCTGAGGGCTGACAGCCAAGAGAAGGAACCCCAGTCAGGACAGGAAAGGTGGTACCTGGCCCAGCTCAATAGAGGAGGGGGAAGTGCACATTTGGAGCAGTCGGGTGGAACGGGGCAAAATAAGCCCCTGCCCCAAGCTCGATGGCTTTGCATTTCTATAGCCCTTTTCATGCCAGAATCACACGAGCCACAGGGAGGTTAAGTGACTCACCTTGGGGCATGCAAAGCAGTCAGTGGCAGAGCCAGGGATAGCACTGCTGGGCGAGTCCCTGCTCTGGACACTAGAGGATGTTATGTGAGGGGTCCCCACCCCACCCCACGATAATCTGCCTTCCCCATTGCTTCTGCAATACTGTTTACTGTGTCCTTAACCCTTGGAAGAGCGAACATGCACCTGCCCAGCCAAGCAAGCCAGGCCCTGAATCCAACAGAGACTGTGCAGGCAGCTCCTTGTCCCCTGTGGACTCCCAGCTGGGCCGCACCACAACGCCCAGATCCCAGCTTTGCAAGCGGCCACGACCTCTATCCCGGATAGACCCCAGCAGCTCGCAGCTTTGCGAAAGTTCAGACTCAGATCCCAGCTTTCTAAGGCGCGTCTCCCTCTCTACCAGGGTGAGGCAAAAAGCCAACCCCCCCCCCCCCCGGGCCTGCCGATCTGGTTCTGAACATGGCGCGTCTGGGGGCGATCTCTGCTGATCCCTACCGTGCCAGTCTGTAACAGCTAAGAACAGCCACTGCTGCGCGTGGAACAGACGCTCGTCGCCATAGCAACAAGCTGTTGGACTAATAATTTCTTAACACATCAGGGAATTATTTTTTCTAGCATTACATCATAACGATCTCTGGTCAAATTCCGGCAGTTGCTCACTAATGGCCAAGAAATGTCTTTCCCCACTGGTCATTACTGTTTTATCTGAGACATGTACAGGTACTTCAATTGCCCTGGAGCTTAGTTAGGATACAAGAAGCTTCAGGCAACACATATGCAGGTCACTACAGACCACAAAGCACTATGGGTAAAGCTGTGCCTACTGATATCTATAAACGGGACCATCCCAAAATGTTGCCAAGCAAAGAGACTTCTGCATGTCCATAGCCCACACCCATTCCAGGCAGGCACAGAAATTCAGTCCGGGATCCGGGAGGGAACCTGTTTTCTCTTTGGCCCCAGCTCAATTAGCTAGCATCTTTCAGGCAGGAGACAAGTGGACTGATCTTTTATAATAATAAATGGAGATATACCTATCTCGTAGAACTGGAAGGGATCCCGAATGGTCATCAAGTCCAGCACCCTGCCTTCACTAGCAGGACCAAGTACTGATTTTGCCCCCAGATCCCTAAGTGGCCCCCTCAAGCACTGAACTCACAACGCTGGGTTTAGCAGGCCAATGCTCAAACCACTGAGCTATCCCTCCCCCTGTGCCTGCTGTAGCCCAGACATGCAGGATGTGATAACGACCAGAGAACTGTGGTCAGCATCCCAAGCACATGTTCCCAGATCACCACCCATCAGTAGGAACTACAGTAGAACCTCAGCGTTAGGAACACCTCGGGAATGGAGGGTGTTTGGAACGCTGAACAAAACGTCACGGTGGTTCTTTCAAAAGTTTACAACTGAACACTGACTTAATACAGCTTTAAAACTTTACTAGGCAGAAGAAAAAGGCAGCTTTTAACCATCTTAATTCAAATGAAACAAGCACAGAAACCATTTCCTTACCTTGTCAAATCTTTTTTTTTTTTAATTTCCCCGTTATTTTTGTTTAGTGGTTTACGTTTAACGCACCACTGTACTGGATTGCTTTTTTTTTTTGGTCTCTGCTGCTGCCTGATTGCGTACGTCCCGGTCCAAATGAGGTGTGTGGTTGACCAGTCCGTTTGTAACTCTGAGGTTCTACTGTACACCCTTCTCCCCACAGGGCCGGGCAAGGCAGGACTGGCTTCACCTACCTGCCGGGTGGGACCCCTCTTGGTCCAGCGACTGCAATTAGGCTTAGCCTCGGCAAGCCACCCTAGGCAAGTCACTTTGCCTCAGTTTCTCCTCCCCTCCCTTTCCCTGTATTTAGATTGTAAGTTCTCCAGGGTAGGGACTGTCTCTCACTAGGTGTCTGTACAGCACCTGGCACAATGGGGCCCTGATTTTAGTTGGGGCCTTTGGGGGCGACTGCAATACAAATAATGATGCCACGTGACTGGCAGACACACTACAGACAGGGAGGGAAGAGGCTGCATCCCTCTGAGATGGCAGGGGGGTGAGGCTGGCGGCAGGAAATTACTCAGCATCAACTCTAAGACACAAGTGCTGCCACGGAAGCTCTGATACTCACAGCTGGTCAGGATTTACATGCTGGTCAAAAGGCAACTCCTCTGCGGCAGCCCCCTAACGCCATACAAGGGCATTAGTTCTGCCCTCACTCAGAGGGAAGAGTGCCGCCTTCTAAATCAGCACCATCCCTTCGTTGTTCCTCCGAGGGCCTGTCATTTAACAGGGTCAGTGACCTCGCCTGACCCTGCTTAGCTCCTGGGATCTACCAGGCTCCCAGCAGCTTCTCCTGCCGCGGCGGAAAGGCTGCAGGCATGGAATAGATTGCTTTAGCAAAATCCGGCCGTTAGATGAAGTGCGGGTGTGTGGGGTGTGCAGCAATTCCCCCCAGAAAAATCCCTCTGCGAACTTTCCCCTTCTGCCTGGTGCCCTTCCTCATGACATGCTGGAGAGGAGCTGCCTTGCGCCGGCTGTCCCCTCTCTGCTCGGAGCAGCAATTACTGCCATTGTGGAGGAAGTCCCGGGAACCACAAACTCCAGCCCTAGCTGATGCCCATTCATCAGCTCCCTAGGTCTCCATGGTGCGCTGAGCTCTGCCTAGCAGCTCAGTAAATATCAGTCTCCTTCTGACTGACCCTGAAAAGAGTGGGACTTTTTCCACGCTCCCTTAAAATAACATATCCAGAGAGAGCACATCCATCAAGCAGGACATACCTGGCCACTTCAACCATCTCCAGCCCAGCTCCTGTCTCCTTTGCTCTGTACTCAGTGACTGGCATGAAGCTAGATTGCACCAAGCTACCTTTTGGGAGACAGGGGCTTCAAACCATCTGGGGATGTGTTGGTGCTGCAGAGCAGATGCTCTGATGGCGTTAACATAGGACTTTGCTTTCTCTCAGGAAGTACAACTTGCGGGGAATGGACATCTGTGGGGCGAGTCACCCTCCACCGGACTTTCTCGTGCAGCGTAATGCTCCATTTCCGTTATGTCCCCAACAAAGCACTGTATTCTTTCCCTTGTTTTGGCCATGTTCATGCTTGGGATGCACACTGCATGCTGGGAGCAGGTTAATGATCCCTGCATCCTGGCCAGGGGTTACAGCAGAGCAATCCATCTGCTGGCTTTCGGTCCGGTTTGTGCAGAGATTTCAGAGCAGGACTGATTTCTTTCCCACCACCACCCATAGCTCCCATCCCTGCCACCCCCAGCCAGGGAAGAGGCGCTGCACTTACACATCACGTTGAGGAATATGTTGCCAGATGCCAGGACCACCTTCTCCCGGGTAGCTCTGTCGTAAATGCCCACATGACACTCGTACGGGCCGTTGTCTGAGATCCGAACCTCCGGAAGACTGGGAAGGGAGAGGGAAAAGGAAACGTTATGGTAACATAACTGATATCTTACGCTCACATGACATCAGTAATCCTTTAGGATTCTCCTCCGCTTTACAGATCAAACACATTTCTTATACAGCAGCCACAACATGCACCACTGACTTGCACCCACGCCTGCAGCTTTCTAAGAGCGCACTACATGACTAGAAATGAGTGCAAGTCCTAGAATGGAAATCCAGCTCCGAACTCCATCAGAACCTGAGGTTCTGCTCAGATCTGGTGTCACTGGTTGCGACCCCCTCTGTACACAGCAGCTTGTCACAGAAGGTAGTAACTAGAGATAGTTGGAAAACGGAATTTCCGTGGGAAATTCTGACATCTCTAAATTTGTTTTCATTCTGAATGGGAAGTTGAAATTTAAAAAAATGTACCACGGAATGGACATTCCACAAAAAAAAAAAAATTGGAAACAATGAAATATTTCAATTCAATAAGATAAAAAATATTTCATTTCAACAATGCTGGAATGTTATCGTAGAATATAAAACACACATGTATATTATAATACAATTAATATTTTAAGATAATACCAAGTCAAAATGAAATGAAATGAAACAAGAAAGTGGAGCCGGAACATTTTGACCTCATCAAAAGAAAACGTTTTGGCATTATCAAAATGAAATGAGAAAGCCCAAAACGGCTCTTTATTACTGTCTCCCGTTGACGCTGAAATCGACACATCCCTGAGAAATGTTTTGATTCTGATGAAACTGCATTTTTCTGTCCAGCTGAAATTTTTTTCAGCCAGCTCTCCTGGTGACCATTACAGTCACCTGAAACTTTAGGGATGCAGGGAGACAGAAAGTAACTGTTATGCACGTTGTCATGCGGCCAGGGCACTGGGCCTAACCCCTCCACACTTCCTAAGGGCGTGCAAGCTGAAGCCCGACTAGCGTGAGTCTATCTACCCGGGTTGGGAGGCTCACTCCTAGCTGCAGTGTAGACGTAACACCCACGACTCAAGGGTGGGAATTTCAAAAGCGCTCAGGACTGGCCAATTGCTACTCCTGCTGGGGTCAAGAGTAAAACACGTGGTACAAAATGAGGCCAGCTGGGAGTGATACTGAACATCCCACCCAATCACCAGCAATCAGCCCGGCTCCCCCTAGCACCAAAAGGCTCTGTTCACTCTAGGAGGAAGCATGCTGCCTACTGATGCACTAGCAGCACTTCTCGAAGCATCTACCACAGGGACTTATGGCCCCTATCTTGAGAACATCAGGCAGCCTCACAATCCGAAATGGCAGCCCTGTGAGGCAGGGAAGAGTCATTATCCCCATTTTACAGAGGAGAAACTGAGGCCCAGGTCACAGATATCTATAGTACAACAAGGACTTAAACCCAGGTGCTCCAGATCCTAAGCTAGTGCCGTAACCACTGGACGATCTCCCTTCCCCATACCTCTAGGTGCTTGATGGGCTCACAGCACAAGATGGTTCAGCCCATTCACAGTTAGTAACCCACCAAGCTACAATGCAGAGGCCACGGTAACAGGCGACACCAGGCTCTCTCCATTGGCATGAGTGGAGAAGCTAGCAGCATAGGAAGGCCTTCCTTCAGGAGAGAAGCTGGCAGTGATCACTAAAGGCCTGCAAATCTGCGGATATCCGCTTTATAGCCGTGCACCATGTTTGCGGATCCCGGATCGGATGCGCATACACATTTCGTATCCGCGCAGGGCTCTGGCGATCACCTCACTGTTCTAGTTTGCAGCTGGGGTTATATTCGGTCACCTCTCATCACGGAGTCTTGTGCAACTAGTCATGTAAATCAGTCCATGGGCATATTAGGAACACAACCGAGCTTTGTTTAAGAGCTTTTTTTAATTGCGTGGACAGAAGAGAAGTGTCTGGGATTTCCTAGAACTCTGCCTCTTAAACTCTCCAGCAGGATTTGAGCAGAAGGCAAACCAGTCCTGTAGTGCATGAGGACAATTGCCCAGCTCTATACCATAGGGAGGTGGATGTTTCTTCCTGACCGGACAACAATCAGCATTAGGGCCTGAAGCCCTAGGGTTGATGATGCTTATACTTGTTACCATTGCTACTCTTAGAATAGTGTGATCCTCTTCTGCCTTACATTGAGACATTTGCCTCAATTGTGTCCAGCAGCAGGGAGTTCCATAGGTTAATTATGTGTTCTTTAGAGGATTATTTATTGTGTATCTTTTCTAAATACATCACCTCTTGATTTCTTAACACACACACAGGCTGCAAAGCTCGGAGAGATCTGGGATAGGAGGTGCTTGTGAAGAGCAAGGTCTTTTCCCAACAACATGCTCAAATGGTTTAAACTTTTCCTTCCAATGCACCTGTCTACGCTGAACATCTTCGGTACAGTTCAGAGGGATAAAGTGTGTGCAGGTGTAACAGGAAGCAGTAGGCCACATCCCTCGCGCTGCAGGAAGGGGCGTTGGCCAGATACGGTGCATTAACAGAGGGGAGTGAGATAGAAACTTCTGACTGAAGTTCCGGCCAGGGCACTATTGATTCCAGCAGCTCCTCCAAGCCAGATCCTGACATTTGTCTACTCTGGGATTAAATTGATCCAGTGACATGGCCTTATCCCAGCCCAGGAGGCCCTGAGAAGGTGAAGTAGAAAAATCAAAGTGCCCCTTACTCATCTCAGCAGCCAACAGAAAAGGAAAATAAATGTGACGCTCGGCTGAGAGCAAGGATGAAGGTTTATTGGTAAGAGAGATCGATCGAACTGGCCATGGGGGCATGTGACTGTGAGTTAATCAAACAAACGCCCCAGGGGGACTCAGCGGCAGGAGGGGCGAGGGGGAGCCACAGACCTGATAGATGTCACCTCCGGAGCTCAGGACCAGAGAGATAAGGGGACGGGAAGTGAGTCCTGACTTCATCAGCGAGATGAGTCCATCAGCGTCAACCAGTTTTCCCTTGCCCTGTGTTGTCAGTTACACCCCGTGCAGAGAGGTGTAAAATCAGATCAGAGGCATAGCATCTTGCACCTATTTTGCACATGGGGTCATTGTGAGGAACAGGCCAGATTTCCAAAGAGCTCAAGGGCCAGCACCTAAAATCGGGGCCAGGTTTTCAGAAGAGCCCCCAACCTGCACCCCGCTTGCCGAGCGGCTCTGAAAACAGGTACTTGGGTGCCTAAAACAGGAGCTGAGCTGTTTGGAAAGTCTAGCCCCCTGGGAGTAGGCGCAAAGCAACAAGAATGGGAGGGCAATGCACTCTCTGCTCACGAGAGAATAGCGGGGGCTGTAGATCAGGGTTGAGGTGCATTGGCAGGCAGGGTGGGGAGTCAGGACTGGGAAGTAGGGGGTGTTGTAGGTCAGGATTCAGGGGCATCAGCAGATCTGTGTGGACAGCCTGCTTACTGCCTGTCTCTATTTAGTCTGCTTTAGCCAGAGGTTTGCTGTCTCATTTTGCTTAGCCTTAAAGCCCTCACTCCAGATCATCTTTGCAAAAATCTCTCAGCCAGTTTCATCTCTGAAAATCTCTGGCACCTTTAGAGAGCTCCAAACCCTGCAAACTTTACTTGCCTGCCCCCCACCCCCGACAGCACAAGGAGGTGTGAGCCAGAGTGACATCGTTCTTTGACTATGAGAAAGGGACCAAGGGACTTTCTCCATTGGATCATATGAACTGGAACCATAAACTCCCTGAACATTAAATCTCACCAAATGAAGGTCAATCCATCCTCATCATCGTATCCACTCATTATACTCCACACCCGAACATAGCCACTTTAATATATGGAGATATACCTATCTCCTAGAGCTGGAAGGGACCTTGAAAGGTCATCGAGTCCAGCCCCCAGCAGCAGGACCAAGTACTGATTTTTGCCCCAGATCCCTAAGTGGCCCCCTCAAGGATTGAACTCACAACCCTGGGTTTAGCAGACCAATGCTCAAACCACTGAGCTATTCCTCTCCCCTCTCATACCCTCATATCTCAATGTCTGTACTTTGACACATCAACCTTTTCCCCCCAATCAGGGATATTGCAGATTATGGATTCCTTATGCCACCCGATCTTAAACCAAACTTTGCACCCTGGATAATCTGTATGTTATTCCCTGATAACCAGAAACTTCTATGCTTAAACTGTACCGGTCCCTTTTTTTTTTTTAACATCATCTTAATAACATTTTAAGGGAGTCCCTACAGGCTTGAGCTGTTACTTTCACCTGGGTGACGCGTGGAACCCAGGTTCTTAACCCCCCAAGCCAAAAAAATCCATTTTGGTTCCCCTGAAATAGAATTTTTTTGATAATTTTCCTTCCACCAAAAAAATCATTTTTTTGACTTCTTGTCCCAATTTGGGTCAATTCCCTCCCCCTCAACGATTTTTCACAAGAGGGAAATTTTGTTGTCTGGCCAGCTCTGCCTACCATGGACTTCTCTGCCACCCTGCTGCAGTGAATTGATCTGCCTCCAAACGTTCCCAGTTTCCAGGGGTATTTGGATCTGAGCTTTGGGCCCACCCTGAGGCCCGGTGTCAATACCTTATAGTTGCCTCGCACACTTCTGCGCACACACTGTGGCAGAGTGTGCATGGGGGGGGGGTCAAATAATGGGCATTTATACGTGGTGCTCCTATGACACCTTTGGTCTGAGGGTTTCCCAGTGTCCTCAAAACATTAACCAAGACTCAGAATTCCCCGGTAAGCCACACTAACACAATGCAGCTCTTTGCCCCCCTCTGTTGGCCAGACTACACAGAAAAGTTTATGAGTTGCCTACTGCCCGTGCTCTAACAAGCCTGATCCATTAGCTCAGGCAGTGGACTCCTATGTTTTCCAGCTCCCAAGGTTCCCAGTTTCAATCTCTAAGGATGCTTTTACTGGGGGTGTTGTTGCACGTGCAATTACCCATTGTACAGATGAGGAAACTGAGGCTAAGAGATTTGCCTGAGATCAGGCTCCAAGAATCCTGGCTCTCCCCTGGATAAAACAAACTGACATCACACCTGAAGTGTGCTTAGCAGAGCAGGACAGGCAGCAAAACCCTTATGGAGAAGATCACAGTCCTGACTGCCTGTTGGCACTTTCTTTGTTGACCCCAGTTGCACCCAGGCCACGACTCTCCTTGGCTTCATATTTTCACCACCTAATCCAAACTCCCCCCTGAGCTGCCAGCGCCTTCTTCCTAAAGTGGATTAAGCAGGCAGGAGAGCTTTTCCCCAGGGGCTTGAGTGGCATCGATCGGCCAGCTGGTTAGCAGTCAGTATTCAGATAACAGGAGCCTGGGATGGAGAGTCTTTTCACCAGCAACGGGACCGGGATCAATAAACTATTAATAACCGCAAAGATTTAAGGAGAGATCTGTGTAATGCAGTTTAGCAGCTGGAGTTTACCAACACTGACAGCTCCTCAGAAGGGTAAGTAATTGTGTTATTGAAAAGAAAAGTACATGAAAAGCCAGGGCACGGTCAGAGCAGCAAAGACAGCTCACACACTGATACTGGTTAAGTTACACTCTACGAAAGCACACTCTCTGATGCTGGTGCATCAGAACAGCACTGTCTGTGAACGCCCTCCCAGGCACCCGTGAGCTGCAGAGTAAAGTGCCTGGGATAGAAGAGTGGCTCTCAACCTTTCCAGACGACTGTACCCCTTTCAGGAGGCAGATTTGTCCTGCGTACCCCCCAAGTTTCACCTCATTTAAAAATGACTTGCTGACAAAATTAACATAAAAATACAGCGCACTATTACTGACAAATTGCTGACTTTCTCAGTTTTACCCTAGAATTATAAAATAAATCAACTGATATAAAGATATTGTACTTAGATTTCAGTGTATGGTATAAAGAGCAGTATAAACAAGTCATTGTCTGCATGAAGTTTTAGTTTATACTGACTTCACTAGTGCTTTCTATGTAGCCTGTTGTAAAACTCTGCAAATACCTAGATGAGTTGATGTATCTCCTGGAAGGCCTCTGCGTATCCTCCGGGGTACGTGTATCCCTGGTTGAGAACCACTGGGATAGATCAACCCAACCCTCCCTCCCAGCACTGGCGGGTCCATGTGGTAAAGTTCAAATCCAGAACCAAGTCCTCCAGATCCAAAGTGAGCGGTGTTAACGCAGCATGAACCCACACCCAGAGATTGTCCAGGCTCACCCCCATTCCTGGCATTTGCCTTTGTTAAGTAACAACAAAACCCTGAGCTTGGCTGTTCCCCGGGATATTTCCCTTTGTCCCTCAACCTCTCTCCTGCCTCAGGGCTTGTCTAGCCGGGGAGACAAAGGGTGATGTTAGCACATGTTAGCTAACACATTCTAACTAACACGTTTGAAGTCTAGTGGGCAAAGCCCACTGGCTTTAACAGATGCTAAGCAAGGAGCAGGCACAGGCTTTAACTTAACCCACTTAGCCCATGTTACAGTCTATACTGCCTTGTCTACACTAGAGGTTTGTTAGACTGTTAGCCAACACCTTGTGACATCACACCTTTTATCCGAGTCCTGACAGGCCTTGGAGAGAGACTCTCAACCCACTTATACCCTGGAGCTGATGAGGCACATCTGATCTGACATTCCGGGGTGAGTCTGCAGAATGGCCCTGCACCTCTGTGCAGGGTGGATCCCCTGACGCCCAGTTGCACTGGGATTTTGAATGTGGCACATTATTGAGAGTAGAGCCAGAGACAAAGTTCAGAACTGGATCTGAACGCTCCCAAAGTTCAGCCCTAACGGGAACGTCCTATAGAAATAAATGGTGATAAAACCAATTGCATTCCATAGGAATAGGGTTTAGTAGCGAATGAAGCCTCTACCGTCAAATTTTACTGCCTGGCTCATACATTCGATAGAAAACGGATTGTTCCCTTTGAATTCTGTAGGACTTTTCAATGAGGAAAGGGGGGGGGGGGTGTCTCCAGATCAGGATGATTTAGTCTGACCCAGCACAGAGATAAAAACTGAATGTGGATCTCGAGCTCTTTTGAAAGAGCCAAACCCACAGTCCCTCCTCCAGCAGCACCAAGCAACCTGAGAGTCAGCTGAACAGGCTACCTGGGGATTCCCCTGGCACAAAGAACCCCCCAGACGGCATAATTGGGATGCTGGCTTGATATCTTGCTAACCCCCCCATCCCTTGCATAGGATCCAGGGATCCCCCAAAGCCACCTGTTTCCCAGTCTCGGTGATTTGTTGCAAGCTAAAAAAAAATAAAATAACCCACTGTCTGCTCGGCAACTTCTCCCAGATCCCCGGGATGTGGCTGATTTTAACCTGTTTGGTTTAGCTGAGCATATTTAGGCATTGCCAGCTAGTTGGCGAGGAGAACACAGAACGGAGCAGCCACCGAGCCAGGGAGCGTGAGGGGAAAGGAGCGAGAGAAAAGAGCTTCAGGATGTTGCAATCAGAGCGTGGAGGAGTCAAGCGTCTTTATTGCTCCTTTCGGAGGGTGCAGAACTCTTCTCTTAAATCCTTTGAAACATCCCGAGTGTGATGGTAATAAAACCACTCAGTGGGTGAAACGGAACCAGAGCGTAGGATCAAACCAAGGGCTGTTAAAACAACCAGACAGCCCGCCATGGAGGCCAGAGAGAGAGAGAGAGAATGTATACGTGTGGTGGGTGCTAGAAGTGGAAATGGGGCAGCGTTGCCGGAGATTGAAACACTAATGCACCCCGCAAATGGAGCCGTGTCTCCGTAATAGTGCCCAGCTCCCAGAACCGACGGCATTTTCGATTGGCAATTACAGCACTTCAGAGCTAATGTTGTTATAATTAGCAGCGCTATTGCTGCTGTTCCATTACCGACATCTCATTATGCCGATAGCAGAGCTCCAATGACCCATTGGAAGCAGATTCAGGCTCTCGCCGGCTTTGCACCAAAGGGTTCATTCCACCGACGCTCTCTCAGGAGCTCGCTTGCTCACTTGCTTTCTTAATGAGACAGAGTTTTCTTTCTTTCCCTCGCTCCGGGGGGGGTGTTTTGGGATGAAGACATGAGTTTTTACCAAACGTGGCCACTTTGTTCTGGTTCTCCTCCAACAGCTCCTTCCTCTTTATCTCTCCCTTCCTGTCTTCCCTTGTCTTCAGCTCCCCTCCCTCTCTAGGGTCCAGATCCTCAGCTGGCATAAATCAGGGAAACTTCATTGACGTCAGTGGGCCAGATCCTCAGCTGGTGGAAATCAGTGCAGCTCCATCACGTCCATAAAGCTTCAGAGCTGGGTGTAAAACACTGGCGCGCCGCTGATCCCAATGGAGCTACGCTGATTTACGCCGGCTGAGGATTGGCCCCGTCTCTTTCTGTACCCATATACCCTCCTGCTTCTCCTCTCTTCCTGCCTCTCCCCCCCACCCGTCAGGGGTCATTTCGGGCCTCTGCGTGTGCGTGCGATCTGAGCGTGTGTGCACACGCGTGCATGTCTCGCTCCGAATCCATGCACTGTGTACGCGTAGCATTTGTGTGTGTTGTGTTTCTCTGTGGTGTGCGTGTGTGTGTTTATATGTAGCATCAGTGTGTGTGTATAGTTTATAATATAGTGTTATCTCTGCCTCTCTGTAAGAGTTCAGAGCGCTTTGCAAACAAATACAATCACACAGGGTCCCGGCCTGGAAGAGCTTATGATCTTAAATTGTGTGTATGTGTGATTTAATATACAGGTGGGGGAGTGTACGGTGCATGTGTGTGTTGTGTATGTACACCCTGATGTGTATATTTGTGAGGACTATGCAGTTCTGTGTATGTACCATTGTGTGTTGGTGTATGCATTGTGTATACAGAGTTGTGTGTAGGCATATGTGTTGTGAAATTGCAGAATATGTACTTGTGTGTTTGTGTATATGCTGTATATGTAGAATTTAATGCATGTTTGTGTGGATACTGCATGTGTGTGTACCAAATATGTGTATATGTTTATATATAGGTGAGTGCATATATTGTCATATATACGTATATGTGTGCATTGTGCGGCTAATACAGTATCCATGTATGTTTAGTTGTGCGTAGGTGTATTCCGTGTCTATATCTAGTTTTGTGTATGTGTATTCATCAGGTATATATAGTTGCTTGCAAGCATATGCACAGTGTATATTTAGTGGTGTGTATGAGCATATGTAATATTGTGAATGTGTATTCATTGTGCATATAGTTGTGCGCGGAGGTATGTGTTTCATGTGCTTGTGTATAGATGTGTGTATGTATATTTGTACAGGTTTGTCCCACTCTGCTATGTAATCCCCTAGCAGCGACGGAGCCATGAAAGAAGATGGAAATGGCTGGGTTTCTCTCCCACAATGCACCGGGCAGAACAAGAACCAAGTAAGAGGCACAGCTTGGTCAGAGGAATTCAATCCCAGCTGGAGAGGAACGAAAGGAGCAGCAGATAAAGCAGCCCCTGTGGGGATGTGGCCGTGGGGCCGAGGGTCTGCCGTCTCCCGAGTACGCCTGATCCGGTAATGTCAGTTTGACAGCCTGTCTCCCCGGGGAAGGGGGCGTCGGAGCATTGCCACCGCTTACAGGAGAATTCGCGAACGGCTCGGCAGTGACCATGGGGGTGGATTGGTGGATGGTGGGTGGGCTGAGTGCAGAGCCCAACACCCGCTCTGCCTTTCCCGCCGGCCCGGAGGCCTTGACACAAATCGTAGGGCTCAGCTGTCTGCCTGCAATGGGGAACCTGACAAGCCGGTGATTCTAATTTTGGGGGGAGGAAGCTGGCGTCATATACAGATCTCCAATGAGACTCCTGCTTAACTCTCTTTGTTTGATTACCCCACCCCCAGGTCTATTTGTCCTGCCCTCCTGTCACATCCTGGGCTGCAAGCTCTCTGGGGAAGTTTCACCCCTTCCCGGAGTATCCAAGCCCAGTTGTAACTGGTCAGGCCCCAAGCTGGCTTCTCCCAGCTGGCCTCTTCAGAGTCCCTTTGCCAGCTCTCCTGGCCTGACAGCAAAGTCCTTCCACATCACCACAGAACTCACCAAAATCGCACTTTTCCTTCCAAAGCAGCAGGAGCCAGAGCTTCTCCCTGGGCCCCTCCGTAGAGCTCCGAAGTATCCAACTTCTGCCTCTCTCTGGGCTGGAGCCCCTCCAGTCCTCTGCCAGAACGGCGCCCCAGGACTGCCTCTCTGGAGCCTGACCCTCGATCCAGAGCCCACCCCGGGAGCTAGCTCCGCTCCGGGACACAACATAGCTCCACTGCTCTCCTCTTGTGCCAGCCTCCAGCTACTGGGCTTCCTTCCTCCGCCTCCCTGCACAGGTGCAGCAGGGTGGGGATCACCGAACATGGCCATGGTGACTGTGTGTGCAAAGATATTCTCAGGGGGCTGTTTGTGCTCCCTTTACTTTCACCGCCCCCGCGGCCTTAGCATCACTACGAATCTGGCCCAGGAACTCCAGCGTATCACCGTCCCCGTTTCCTGGGAGCAATCCCAGCGCCCCTCTGCCTGAGTCATCTTCCCGGGCTGCGGATGGGTTGGGGGGCGACCGTGGTTGGCGATATCCCAGGGTAGGCGCGGGTGCCACCCCACTAAAGGGCGACACCTCCCCGTGGATGGCGTGGGTGGCCGTGTGCATCACAGCAACGAGTCTGACCTCTCAGGATGCATTCGAGTCAGCCGGCGTGTCACGTTCACCTGGGGGCCCGCTCCCCGCCGCTCTGAGCAGGCTCCACAGCCAGTCACGAGGCCGCTGGACACGTTTCACAACTTCGTTTGGCAGGGATGATTTTTAAATCCCCCGCGGATGGCTGTGTTAAGCCAACTCAGTGAACTTTGCGGGATTGTTTAAAATAAAGGGCTGGATTCATTTGGTTTTATAGCTCTGTATCTACTCACGACGCATCGTCGTATCCACGTGGGTGACATCATCACCGCTCTGACAGTGCAGCGTAATAGTCTCACGTGTGACATCATCAGAGTGACCTCTCTTTGACGGCGCGGTGGACGATTTTCAGGCGGGATGTCATTATTGCTAGACGTCGCTCCAACGGTGCAACATCGTACCCTCATGTGCTATGTGAGTCTAGGTGGGCACCTCTCCACCAGCGTCGTGTAACATCCTCGTGCGACACATCTCTGACAGTGCATCACAGCGTCCTACTTGCCCATGACTGGGGCCCTACAAGCCAATCATTAATGAATCCTTGTGTATGGCACCATCAGAGGCTGACATCTCTCTGAGAGTGATCAAAGAATTTTTGGGATCATCAGGGGGTGACACTTCTCCGATACTGATACTTTACCTCATCCTTGTCACTTACAGCCTGGTCTCATGGAACATCAACACCGGGTGACACCCCATCTGACTGCACTACGGTCAGCGTGGGTGACACTTTGTCCGTTCCAGCACGTTACATCGCCAAGCCTTTCCAAGCGGCTGGAGGGAACAGAAAAAGCCCGGCTCATACAGCTGTTAGCTCATCGAAGTTTTACCTTTCCTGGCCTGATTTGTTAGGAGGAAAAAGCTTCAGAAAGCAATATTTTCATGCAGTCATTTCATTAGAGAAAAGCCCGGGGCAGTTTCTCTCAATGGCACCAAGGGGGATATTGTCAGTGCTGCGTGCGAGGGCGCTCGCCGGTAACTGGAACCGTGTGTGTGTAATGAGGGTTGCACGCATAACTTATCGCACAGCATGCTGAAGAAATTGCTGCGTGGTGTGTGTAAATCCAGAAACAACTTCCTGTTTAAAACCTCCCTGGATGGCTGAGCTAGGCTTTTGCCTGGTAACAGAAGGCTGGCTGTTCACACAGCATTGTTACCGCTTGTGTGACATTGTGTTTGTCATCAAATTTCCCCCAGTAGATGGGCCGTATACCTTTCCCTTCCCTGCTAACAGAAGGCTGGCTGTTTCAGCAGCAAGGTTTTGGTGCTTAGGGGACCTCGTGTTCATGCTGCAGAGAAAAGCAGCCCTGGCCGAGGGAAAAGAGCGGCTGGCACGCGGGATCAGAACAGGAAAACGATGGCTGAAGAGGAGCTGAATTTTGCAGTCATTAGAAAGTGACAGAATGTGACTTCTGAAACAGGGCGACAGCGTGCTGGGTCACCACTGGTTTAGAACTGGGTCAGCTGGTGATGCTAGAGTGCATCTTCTGGCATGCGTCAGGGCCACGCCTGAAAGCTTTAGCGCTGAGAGTGGGAGGCTGGCTTTCAGGACTCCTGGGTTCTATTCCTAGCTCTGGGAAGGAACGTGGTCTAGAAGCAACAGCAGGAGATTAAGTGCCAGGGCTTCTGGGGTCCGTTCTCAGTTTTGGAAAGGGAGCCTGGTCTTGTGGGTAGACCAAGGAATTAGGAGTGGGACCTACAGGGTACGTTCTTAGTTTTGGGAGGGGAGTGTGGTCTACTGGTTAGAACAGGAGAGTCAGAGTCAGGAATGCAGTTCTAACTCCTGAGCACGTGGGCAAGTAGATAATCTCGAACCCCAACCTCGACGATAGGTGGCATTTTGCCTTGCTGCTCTCTGCCACAGGATGACAGACTTTACAGTGCAGTCAGGGCTTAGAGCGCCGAATCAGCTGTGATTCCCTCTGGCCAGCACATGGCCCGTCCTCTGCACGTCCCTGCTCTGGCTAGCACGGCTGGCCGGCTGCGTGCCCCTGCTGGGCAGACTTTCCAGTGGCTGGTGCTCTGCACTCTGGGTTATGCTGGCAGGAGGGAGTGGGACCCAGCCGTGAATTAATCCCAGTGTCTATTAACTGGGTGTTGGGAGATGTAATTACTTGCTTGTAAAGCTCTTTGAGATCCTCAGATGAAAGCTGCTCCCATCAATAACTAGTGGAGTGCAATCAGCTGGCTCGGGCACCGCAATTTTGTTGGGGAGACCAAAACTCCAAGTTCAAATTGCGTTCGAGAACCTTCTCTCGACCACTCTGCCTATGGCTGATTGCCAACCCCTGGTACTGCACAGGGAAACTTAACTCCAGAGGTACTCGCAAGCATTGCTGAAAACAAACCTGCTGGAAAACACAGCAGAAGCTGGGGGTTTTTGTGTGTGTTAGCCAAAAGCAGTCACTCATAAAACTCCCTCCAAGCTCGACTTGTCTCAAAGTAGGACAGAAGGCAATTATTTTGTACTGCACTGAGCACCTCATGGCTGGATGGAAGGAAAAGGTCACAGGAGTCGGCTCCTGCCCAGAGCAAGGTCTTTGCATCTTGGTATACAGTATGACGAGCGGTGATACTTCCATTTTCCCTGTTGGAGCGGTATTCAGGGCCGGCCCTGAGAGGCAGTGGAACTAGTGCTGGTCAGAAAATGAAGGTTTTTTTCCATAGAAAACTTTGCTGTTTAGGCAAAAAATTAAAACCCAAAATATTTTGGATGAAAATAAAAATATTTCAATTTGGAAATGCCCCCATGGCACCCCATGGGAATTGTAGTTCAGGTGCCTCATGCTCCCATCCTTCTGTATAGCCTGGGCTCCCTGTTCAGACGACAATTCCCATGATGCACCACCCTCTTGGTGAGGGGAGCCATCCTGGGAGATGAAGTCCAGCTGTGAAGTTCAGCCTTCATAGAGGAGGATGGAGACATGAGCCAACTGAACTACAACTCCCATGAGGCACTGTAGTGGCATTTCTGAACTGAAATATTTCGGTTTTCGGGCATTCATTATTTTGATGAAAAGTTAAAAATTCCATGGGGAGCAGATATTTTTAATGAAAAATGTTTGGTCAAAAACTCCAATTTTCCTGTAAAAAAACCCAAGTTAGATGGAAAATTTTCGAGCAGTCCTAAGTGGAACCTTCTTTCTCAAATCCTCTCCCAAAGCCCCTGGATTGTTTATTGTGGATTTTAGCAGAGCCAAAACCCTGTTAGAGTAAACAAGCCCCCTGTTAAAGTGAACAGTCACTTGGCATCTTATTTTAATGGACACATCACTTTAAACTAAGCCTCAGCCATCTGTTCCACCTTCTAATTACCCATGCATAAAAAGGAAAACAATTCACAACTGCATCACTTTACAACACAATAGAAAAGAGAGATGCAGAGTAAGTGATTGAAATGTCTGTGCTTTGCAGATGAGGTGGTGGGTCAGGTGCGTGGATCCTCTCCCAGGCCTCCCCTGATGGAGCCCCAGGTCCCCAGACAGGTTTTCTTTTGATTTTCTTATGGCCTGGAGGAATTCACTGCAGGGTTTGGCTGGGACCGTGCTAAGTACCAGCCTCGTTCTCTCCCTGCACCAGAGAGTCTCCAGAGGAAGGAAGCTGGAGTGGTCACAAGGATTAATCTAGTCTTCTCCTTGGTGCTGAGCCCCTATGGACAAGCTTGGGGGAGAGGTTGTCTCTGCAGGGGCTGGGGGAAAGGAATCTTCAGCTCTTCCCACCCCACCCTGGTGCTGTGAAGCGGTAGCAACACTGCTTTGCAGCTGCTGCTAAAACCCGGACCCTGCAATAGCTCCTGC
>NW_020665065.1:15677620-15782307 GCF_002925995.2 Terrapene triunguis
GTTCACCCGCTATCTGAGCTGGACTCAACCATTCACCCGCTATCTGAATCCAACTGAAAAAGCATTGCAAGTTTGGAAAGTTTAGTTGCATTTATTTTGGGCAGTTCTGCTGCACCTCCTGCCGCTGGCTGCACTTGCAGGCAGGAGGGTGGTGCTAAAATATCTTGAAATATCTAGATTCCCTTCCATAGCGCATGAAACCCATGTCAGATCCCATCTTAAAACTCAAGCAAAGCCAATACATGCTGAGCCCATTGAACAAACCAAGGCTTTCTAAGCTAGCACGACCTGCGTTCCAACCTGTAGTGCCGGCAGTGTGCTCTCATAAGCCTGGACTCTGAGCTCTCCACGGCATGACTTTGGTTTACATGTTTGTGCAGCACCTAGCACTCCGGGGCCCTGATCCCTGATTGGGGCCCATCAGCACTACTTTCAGCTATTTAAATAAAGAGCAGAACACCAGTCTCTGGGTCTCACAGTGCGTTTCTGTATCGGATCTTGCCACGCAGGGAGTGCCTTTGGTAACTTCTTCAGTGGGAGCCGAGGGTGCTTAGCTCCTAGGCTGAAGGCGCTTAAGCACAAGAGCTGGTTGAGACTCTCGAGAAACTGCATTTCAATAAAATATTCCGATTCTTAAAAGCAAAAACCGTCCATGAAACGGTTGGTTTAGCTGAATCTCCCAACTTCAGAAAAAAAAAAAAGCTTCAAAATTGTCACAACGTCCTGTTTTGGTTCTTCAAGTCAAAATGACTTTTCTTTGAAACGTTAGTAAATTTAGATTGAAAAAAAGGTTAAAATGGGAAATGAAAATGTGAAAATTCTCAAAAATGGGAAAATTTTCAGGACATCAACTTTTCATCCTGACTCAGGAAAGGAAATTTGTTTGAGATCTTGTAAATATTTATGGAACACAGAAACTGTTTCCCACCCAGCTATCCGCAGCAATTCTCAGCATATGGCCCTTAGATTTTAAATATAATGATACCCCTGATTGGGTCATTTGTGGAAAGTGAACCCAAGATCTTTGAGCATGAGTTGCTGCAGTTTGAGCTAGAGGAGCAGGTCTACTATCTTAGGGTATGTCTACACTACCCGCTGGATCAGCGGGTAGTGATCGATCTATCGGGGAACGATGTATCGCGTCTCGTCTAGACATGATACATCGATCCCCGAACGTGCTCCCCGTCGACTCCGGAACTCCACCAGGGCGAGAGGCAGAAGCGGAGTCGACGGGGGAGTGGTGGCCGTCAATCCCGTGCCTCGAGGATGCAAAGTAAGTGATTCTATGTCGATCTAAGATACGTCGACTTCAGCTACACTACTGTCGTAGCTGAAGTTGCGTATCTTAGATCGATCCCCCCCTAGTGTAGACCAGGCCTTAGAGTCAGTAGCAGACTCAAATTTTCATACCTGTTCTTACCACCAGGAGGGGACAACATGTCACACTGTGTTAGCATGGGTTACAGAAGGTCCTCAGAACAAGGATCATGTTTTCCTTTGTGTCCTAGAGCTGGACTTGTAATAATAGTCACCATTATCCCAGGCTGTCTGTGACTTACAAAACAATGACAAGGTTTTTAAGAAGAAAAAAGTAAAATCCAGGCCTGAATATCTTCTAACTTCATTTTTGCTTCTAATTTAACATCTGATGCAATACATTTCAAAGCCTGTTCGAAAAAAAAAAAATCTCTCAATACCCTCTGTACAGTTCAGATAACAGCTTTGATGAGTGTTCCCGGATATGCATGATAACACTTCATTAAGACACAGTTAAAGTTGTGTAAACGGCTATCAGTTAAATTACAATGTCATAAAAAAAGAAGTCTGAAAGTCTGGAAGGTCAAAGTTGGAGATAAAAAAAATAAAGAAAGAAGAAAAGTTTGAACGTTAGGAAATTAATAATTAAAATTCCACAGATAATGTTAACCCTGACCCAGGATTAATATCTACCCGCCATGTGTCTATTTACATATGATGTAAATATGGCTTTTAGCCATTTTGTCCACAGTAGAGTCAGCTGGTGGCGAGTAGCTAGCACATTAGACTGTAATCCAGGAGTCCTGGCTTCTAGCCTGGTTCTGCCACTGGCCTGCTGGGTGACCTAGGGCCAGTCCCTTGCCCTCTCTGTGCCTCAGTTTCCCACTCTGTAAGATGGGGATAATGATAGTGCTCTCCTTGATAAAGGGCTTTGAGATCTACTGATGAAAAGCATGGTATTAGAGCTAGCCGTCATTATTCTATAGAGTGGGAACTTCTCTGCACTATTTCTCATCCTGGGCTATTCGAGTTCTCACAAAGGAAATTTGCTGTATCCAGCTAACTTCAACATGACCCACAAATTCTGCTGGGGCCCAAGATCACCCAACTCCAGGTGTTTTCCAAGAAAATTAGAGGACTGTACCAATTAAAGAGCTAGCGTAAATCAGCACGGACTTCAATGGAGCGACGCCAATTTTCGCCAGCTGCGGGATCTGGCCCTGGCTTTAAAATGGAAAGCCAGGTGATGACAATAATAACCACAGTGTCACAATCACGCCTCTGTGATACCAGAGATTGCAGGTGATGAGGCACAGAGCTCAGTGGCTGCCATTACACTCCTGGAGGTGGTGGGATGGCACCATTTGCAGCCAGGAGTAACTGTTTTGGCTTCGTTCTCCACCCCGGAAGCCAGACCCTGCTGTCGCATTTTTGAGCAGGCCTTTAAGAAAAGCTATTGTCCATTTGCCACCTTTCCGCGTGTAATTGATTCTTGTCACCATTATCACCCCAGTATGTACTGGCCTAAGCGGAGGATTCGGGGACCAGTTAACAGGGCACTTCTTTGGGAGATGCCTCAAACTTAACCACCTAATTTGAAATAAAACATGGAGGTACTTTTAGGATCGCCCCCCATTTCCCAGGCTTGTTGCTTTCGGCCCAAGCACTCGGTTTACGACCATTTCAATTTTCCAGTCTGTCTTTGCAAAGGAACAACTTACGGCCCAATTCCTCTTCAGTCGGCAGCCTCTCTATGCCTGCTCTTCCCCTTGGAGACCTTTGCATGGCTTCTCTCCACCTCCACCCAGGCACTTCATGGCTGCTGGGAGACAGGATAATACCGATGCTTCTGGGCTCGAGACGT
Organism: Terrapene triunguis; assembly: GCF_002925995.2. Lineage (NCBI taxonomy): Eukaryota > Metazoa > Chordata > Testudines > Emydidae > Terrapene > Terrapene triunguis. Next base: position 15,680,742 of record NW_020665065.1, read on the forward strand.
TTCTCTGCAGCCGGCTTCAGGCTGCATAAAGTCTCTGCTCTGGCAGGTGCTTTCCACTTGCCGCAGCTTCTGCTTTGCTCATCTGCTGTGCGGGATAGATGTTTCTTCCCCCCCCCTCAATCCATCAGTGTCAAACATTGGCTCCGGACTAGGTAAAGGAGGTGCTGCAGCTTGGATCTGGGCAGCCTCTCTGCCAAAGAAGAGCTGAAAGATCCCATCCACCTCTGCATGAAGCTGCTGTCACAACCGAGCAGCAAACCCCTTCCGCTTGGGGGACGACCATCACCACCACCTTGGCTTTTGCTACCGCTGGTCAGTTCCCGGACGGCCCGTTGGACTCCATTTGCCTAGACGGTCCGTCGGGCAGGCATGCAGCACCAGATGTGAGCGGCTCCCAGAGGACCTGGCAGATGGACGGCTCTGGCCATGTGGAAGCACTGGTATCTCCACAGCACCCATGAGCCATCATGGGTGTGACTGAATCCCATTTTAAATGCCCTCCTTGTAGTAGGAACACCCCTCTTGCTTTGATGCACGCAGGCTGCTGGCTGTTGCAAGAGCAGCTTGCTGGGGAGGAGAGCGGGCGGCAGTTTCAGTACACAGAGCAGATGCTCATGCTGGCTCAGCAATCCTAGCCTAAGGTCCATCTGCACTGATCCTAACCAGGGTCCTTCCCCAGAAAGCACGGGGACGGGTCCCATCCCCTTCTGAGCTGGAGAACCCCTTTGCTGCACCCACAGAGGCCAGGTAATCCACGACCTGGGGACACCCCTCCACAGTCCTGACCGGGGCATTGAGAGTTTAGTCTGTGTTGATCGGATCCCCATGCAGGACAGACGTGACCGGTAAAGCCCATGGTTCATGACTGAGTCTCAGAGCCTGGATTTAAGGAGCCCCCAGCAAACAGAGACACAACAAAGCATGCATCGCTCGCATCCATGTGCTGCCTGGGGGTGGAGAGGGCGAAAGCGATTTTCCTTCTAACTATAAGACCCTATGGATTTGAGCCCCAATTCGAAACTCAGCTGGTGCCCCATGACATGCATCTAATGCCGTGAAGCCCTGTGAATTCCAGATGCACAGAGAGCGACTTGCAGCTGAGACAAGCTTCACCTACCTAGGGCAGAGAGACGGCTCACCCGATAGGTCTGCTGGCTAAGGGCCTCCAGGGTTCTGGTTAAAATCCCAGTTACAGACAGTGAATCCAGGCACTGGAAGCAGTTCGACTGGTGTCTGGGAACTACAAGACAGTCCTGCTGGGAGAGATTCTGTGGCCCTCTTGCAAGGGGAAGAACGATGCATGTGAATGGGGGCACTTGGAGCTACCGTGTTAGGCTTCAGGTTCTGGGCACTACTGTCATAAATGCAAACAATTCTCCTGCGCCAGGATGAGAAGAATCTACCTGAGGGAGTTGGTCACCGTGGGAAGGCTGCATAGGGAAGTGCAGGCTTTGAGGTACAGAGACACCTGCACTGGCAGAGCCGCGGTGCCAGAAAACAGCCAACACATGACACAGGCAATCAGCTGAAGGCTCTGGCTACTGACTTATACGCAGGTTCTGTTATTAGCTTAGTGCGAATGACCTGGAACTTGCTAGGCAAAGAGGCAAGCTGTGACTTCGGCTTTCTCTCTGAACTCTGCACAGCAGCCAGGCCAACTCCGCCACCTCCTCTTTGGAGGAACAGGTAGGTCAGGCTCCATGCCTGTGTAATCTCTGGCTCCTGCTGCCATTACCAATGAGATAGCGCTGGGGGAGGATGTTTTGACACCTGTCCTTTGCAATCTGAACCAAGGCTCATTACCCGCTGCCGTCAGAGAGAAATGAGTCATGTGTCAATCACTGTCAGCCAGGGCTGGATTGGAATAGCTGATCCAGTAGCAGAAGGCGCTGTGTTGTATTCCTCAGCCCTGGAGCCATCCAGCCTTCAGGTGACAGATATTGTCACTCCAGAGAGGGAGGCAGAAATGAGACACAGTTATCACTCTGGCCACGTCCACCTCATCTTTGTTCCAACTGCTTCCCTCTGACCCAGGAGAGACGCGACCAGGGGATGCTTCTTCTCTATGCGAGGCCAAATCCTGCGGTCGCCACTCAATATTTACTCCGTTAAAACTCCCAGCTGAAGCACCTTGCTGCTAGCAAAGGGAGCCATGGACCGTGCCCCTTAACAACAGAGGCTGGGCCAAGCTGCAGGGGCGGCTTCTCCCCTGTGCGATGGAGGACTCACTTTCCAGCACCCCTCAGGGAGACACATTTACCCAGCAGAAGGCGGGGGCAGTTCAGGCTCACTGTGCAGAGGACCCTTATCTCCCCGCTCCCCTCCCCTCAGCCTCACCCAAATGGAGCACAAAGAGCTGAGAACAATCTCGCGCTGGCCCTGGGGAGTGAACCGGGCTGTGCAGGCGTGTCACACGCCCACGCTCCTCCCGCTGGGATGGTGGAGCGGTGCCGCCGGCCAGGCTGGATTTCAAAGGGCCCACGGGAGTGCGGATTTTGCAGGTGGCTTGAGGGGACAGATCTTTTTGGGTGGGGGACGTTACCGTCTTGCCAGGCGGACGCTTTTGGCTGCACCTGCCGGCGCTTAGACCTGCGGTTACAGCTCCCCTTGTGGGGCGCAGGGGAATGTAACCTACAGAGGAAACTATTTCATTTACACAGTCCAGACCATCTGTCCGGAGCTTGTGACCTCCCCAGTAGCAAGCAGCAACCGCTCCTCACCTCCTCTGTGTGGGAGGGCAGCCATCCCCTGGCCTCCCCCCCTTACAGGGAGCTCTGGGTCTGCCCCTTATGCTGGATCTCAGCCCGACGCCTGCCTGCATCCTTGTCTCCCATGCAGAGGTGCATGACTTGAACGCATCACAGCTCTCAGGCTGTCCAAACCCCAGAGCCTGGCGCCCTTCAGGGCTGGGGTCCGGAGCCACTCCAGCTTTGCAGCATGCTGCCCAGAAGCTCATCGCTCAGGGCCCAATGCTGTACCGGGCTGAGTGCCCTCCGCACCCCCTGCTCCCAGTCCTCAGGTCTCCCACCCCTGCATGCTCAACCCAGCCCAGGGTATGGATCAGAGCAGTCTCAGGGCTATACTTCTCAAGCCTCTCCCTTGCCCAGGGAGTGTTCTCAGAGGGCCGTACCCAGAGTGGTGTAAAGGGGCCCGAGGGTGCGATTGAGAATCGGGCCCATTGGCTTCAAGCCCATTGGCTGTCACGATGCTTGCATGCGTTCAGCTTCCATCACAAGATCATTTCAAGCAGCATCATGTCCAATTTACTCGCGTGCCTTCCCCTCCTTCGCCTGGGCTGCAGTGGCCCGGACAGATTAACAGGCTTTTCAGGAAGGCTCAGGGGAAGCAGAAGAGCCCAAGCACAACATGGGAGCAGGGCGCAGAGAGGTCCTGGTCCACTGGCAGGATTACGGGAGGGCACAATGCTAGCAGGCGACTGGCTCGGGGTGACCTCTGAGCGTGCCAGGGCCTCACTCTGCTATGGGCCCACTACAGCCACTGCCGCGTAGGAGACCGCGTCCAGAGGAGAGCACCGGCTGGCTCTGACTGCTCCATGGACCAGCCCTGGTCAGCGTTCTGCTTCCTAGCATCATCCCCGCCCACTCACTCCACAGCCCAGGCCTGCACCCAGCCCTCTGACCTTCCCCACACGGCATCAGTATTACCAACCTCAAGCATGCAAAAATCACAAGTAAGGCCCTAAAAAAAATCATGAGATTGGCTTAAAAATCATGAGGGTTTTTTTGAAGACCAGACACCAGGATGTTTGCCTTTACCTTCTGATTCCTGAGCCAGTCGGTCACTCGGGTTGCGTTCTTGAGTTTTTCTCCTCAACCAAGAGGGCTAGAAACTTGGGGTGGTTTTTTTTTAAATGAAAGCTGAGATTCGCCTCCAATCCCTTGTTTCTAGGAGCGGGGGGGTCTAAGAAATACACCAAATATCGTGAGACTTGGGATAAAATTGCGACAGTTGGCAATGCTGGCCTCTTTCCTTCACCTCTCCATGGGTAGGTTCCCTTAGTCCAGATCCTCAGAGATCTATAGGCTCAATGGTTTCAATAGCAGTGAAGTCTAAATGCCTTTGATGCTCTGTATGAAGTGTTGCAGCCGTGCTGGTCCCAGGATATCAGCGAGACAAGGTGGGTGAGGGAATATCTTTTACTGGACCAACTTCTGTTGGTGAGAGACCAGCTTTTGAGCTTACACAGAACTCTTCTCTTCTTCTTGTAGCTAAATACAAGGTGGAACATTGCCTGAGTAGTTAACACATTTCAAAGGAGCCATTCAAGGTGAAGATCTGGGCCCGAGCCGAGTGAAATTTTTTGACCAAAACTTTTTCAGTGAAAAATGCAGATTTGAGTTGACTTACATGTTTCGCGACGTTGTGTTGAATTTGCTGAATTGTTGCAATTGGGAAAAAAAAAAAGCCTCAAAAAAATTCAGACAAAATCAAAATGTTTCAAAATTTTCTATTCAAAACTCAAAATTTCGATTTCAAAATTTTCAATGCCTTTTTTGTGTAGAAATTTCCTTCCATTTTTTTAAATAACCCCCCCATAAACAACCCCCACTTGCAATCAACATGAAATGTTTAATTCGACCCAGCATCATTTTTTCCCCTTCACTTTTCAACTCGCCAAAAATTTCAAAATATTTCGTTGCTGGGTCGACCCACAATTAATTTTTAAAACATTCGTTTGGAATTACCAGCAAATCAAAAAGTTATTGGCTCTGCTCTTCGTGCTGTCCCCGTCTACCAGCAATTCTCTCTGTGCTCCTTCCCTTCACGCAGTGCATCACACTCATTTTCTCTGCTGTAACCATGCTCTGTAGTTCTTTAGCATGGGGTGGTTCCTACCCTGGGGCTTCCCTCTGTGCACACAATGCACTGACCAAACCCACTAACATAAAACCATCTCTGGTCTCAACCTTCGCCCAGAACTCATTATGAACTTTCCCTGAGATTAGCTGAACCTAAGCAAGCTTTGCTTGCCCACTTCCTCACCTTGCACCCAGATGCACTCACTTCCCTGTCCCAGCTGGGACGGGATGGGCTGAGATCACAAAAAGGCCAATTCTCCCAGCGTTCCCAGCCCGATCAGTGGCCAAGGGGCCATAATGCAGCAGGACAGCCTACGCTCATGAGCTTTCCAGCCAGAGTTTGCATCCCCAAGAGGATCCTGTGGATGTCAAAAGTTTGGTGGTGCGATAAGAGCGCCAATGACATGAACTGGACATCCAGATAGAAAGTCTTAAGGACCTAGCTAGAGGACGATCCGGGTGGTGCCCAATCTATAATGACGCCATCTTCCTTTGGGATTTGCCTTGATGATGATGATGAAGAAGAAGAAGAAAAACAGACAGGTTGGAAAAGACTTGGCGAAGCAACTGCATTTTTAGGGCTTCTCGAAACGGCAGTGCTGTCAACTCCCGCCATTTTATTGCAAGTCTTGCGATATTTGGTGTTTTGTTTAAAGCCCCAGTTCTGTGACTACAAGGGGATCTCTGCTTTCATTAAAAATAAATGGTAGCCCTCCTAGTTGCATGAAAACGTGACTTGAGTGTGACCCCAGAAAGCAGAAGGCAATGGAAAAGTACTCAATATATTTTAATAGTTTGGAAATCTTGTGATTTTTAGGCCAATCTCATGGTTTTTTTTGGGGGGGGGGTGACGCTTTATTTTAGAACTCTTGGGGTCGGCAGTGTCGAAACTGCACTATTTACCCAGCACCTGTCACTGCTGTGCTCAGGCCCAGCACTCTCAGGCCTTCCGTGGTTCGTCCGATCTCTTCCCACAAGGCACCCAAGGTGCATGGCTATATCTGGGCCAGGACACCCAGCTGTTGTGTTTGGTCGCTCTTACAGCTGTCACTCCATGCTTTCCCTGTTTGCCTCACAGGGCACTTTGGGAAGCAGCTGGGTATGGATGCACAGACAGTTCTGACCCTGCATCTTCCCCCTTATGCTCTCACGCGTAGCCTCCGAGGGATACATTTAGGGTAAAGCAACGCTCAACATGTCAGCTCTCTTTTAGTGATGACAGCGCTGGCCTGGCACTCCGGAGACCTGGGTTCTATTCCCAGCTCTTCCACGTTTGACCTTGAGCAAGACGCTTCCCTTTTCCGTGCCTCAGTTTCCCTACTTGTGAAATGGGGATCAGAATCCTGCCCTACTTTGTAATGCACTTTGAGATCTACTGATGAAAAGTGCTGTACTAGAGCTAGGGATTATTATTATTGGATCCTCCTCATCCCCCTCCATTGGGTGGATCAGGCTGTTGTCACTGAGTCTATTCCATCTCAGGAGGTTCCCTCCCCTCTCACCATCCCCAGCTGTACGGTGAGCAGTATGGAGCCAGTCATGGCTGAGCATCCACATGGCCTTTCCGGTAATGAGAACTGAAAGACGAAACCTTTCACTTCTCTTCCCCAACATCTGCAGAAGAGTACCTAGGGGTTACAGTGGACGAGAAGCTGGATATGAGTCAACAGTGTGCCCTTGTTGCCAAGAAGGCTAATGGCATTTTGGGCTGTATAAGTAGGGGCATTGCCAGCAGATCAAGGGACGTGATCATTCCCCTCTATTCGGCATTGGTGAGGCCTCATCTGGAGTACTGTGTCCAGTTTTGGGCCCCACACTACAAGAAGGATGTGGAAAAATTGGAGAGAGTCCAGCGGAGGGCAACAAAAATGATGAGGGGGCTGGAGCACATGACTTATGAGGAGAGGCTGAGGGAACTGGGATTGTTTAGTCTGCAGAAGAGAAGATTGAGGGGGGATTTGATAGCTGCTTTCAACTATCTGAAAGGGGGTTCCAAAGAGGATGGATCTAGACTGTTCTCAGTGGTAGCAGATGACAGAACAAGGAGTAATGGTCTCAAGTTGCAGTGGGGGAGGTTTAGGTTGGATATTAGGAAAAACTATTTCACTAGGAGGATGGTGAAGCACTGGATGGGTTACCTAGGGAGGTGGTGGAATCTCCTGCCTTAGAGGTTTTTAAGGTGAGGCTTGACAAAGCCCTGGCTAGGATGATTTAGTTGGGGATTGATCCTGCTTTGAGCAGGGGGTTGGACCTGATGACCTCCTGAGGTCCCTTCCAACCCTGAGATTCTATGATTCTATGATGTAATGAGCTCGGTGGTCCATGCTAGCGGCAGGGGGGAGAGTCCTGCGGCACATCCAGCTCACCCTTTCCAAACCGGCGTTGACCACCAACCAGAATTCAGCATTTATTACTTGATTCCTCCCTGGGAAGTCACCCTGTGCTGCCTTCGCCCGTGATGTAACCGGACGTGACTAGATACTGTCACGTGAAGTCACGCAAGGCAGCAACAAGCATCCCAGGGAAAACCATTCTTTTGGCTCGAATACCCTGCTATTAATTTCAATCTCATCCCCCCCCCCCACGCCTGACATTTCTCTCTTCCGGACAACAACAGTGCAAAAGGCAAAGCTATCCCTGGGAGTTTTTTGTTTGCTTGCCAGCTGGCGCATAGAGCTACTAATGTGAGGTAAAGCAGAAAGCAGCCACTGCCTGGAAGAAAGGAGAGGAAGAGAAAATGGAGGAGAGGGGAAAAGGTCCACGCAGGAATTCCAAAGGCGGACTTGCCAGAACAAAGGAGCATGTTCCCTTCTTGTTAAAGTTCAAACGAAGGAGTTGGTAGAAGTGAGTCAGCAATAACTCTGGTTTGTACAAGAAACAGTACGGCTTCAGGAGCAGCTCTACCGAAGCACTTCAATCCCGACCCGCTGCAATCCCTGCTATTGCAGTCCTGGGTCCTCACACAACTCTGCCAAGAGCCCGCAGCCTGATCTACTGCACACGACTTTTTCATTCTTTTGCCAGCCCTACAGACAGTTAAACACGATTCAGCCAACACCTTATTCAACATACTTTCCCCTCAATCCTTTATCCAATAAATTATTAGTGGAAGCTTTCTTTCATTATTCAGCCAGCCCGAAAGCACTTTGGGTAAAAATCACTCCTCTGCGGAGGGCCATCACAAAGTTACGATAGAACTCAAACAGGGGCGGGGGAGAAGGGGGAAGAGGACAGCGGTACTCTTCCAACCTCCTCCCACACCTCTCAGAACTATAGGTCAGAGAGTTTACACATCTCACTGCTACTGTTTCAGGCTCTCTGCAAACTCAGGCAGATGTTACTGCATTAGTTTGAATTCAGTTCATGTTTTCAAGGTTTCCTTTGTAACCGTAACAGCCAGAGACATGTTTGTTTGGTTTTTTAATGAAAGCTGAGATGCTGGAGAACAAGAAGCAACTAAGCCACTGCTCAGAGGCCCAGCCCAATCCAAACTCGCCTTTAAGTTAAGTGGAACTTAACTACCGCACTGGCCTTTAGCCCATAACACATTATTTGTAGAGCTGGTTGGAATTTTCAGACAAAGTGTTTTTCCATTGGAAAATGCTGATTGGTCGAAAGTGAAACACTTCAGGGAAATGTGCCAATTAAAAAAAAAATTGGGAAAAAACCTGACGAAAAAGCATTTTGATAAGCTTAAAACTGCCCACGTTAACATCTTCTGGAACAGAACATTTCGATTTCTGATTCTGAAACAACATTTCTTTTCAAAATATATTTTAATATTCTACATTTTTAATTTTTTTAAATGTTGACATCGAAATACAATATTTCAATCAACCCCAAATGATTTTTTTCAATTTTGTTTTCTAGGAAATTTCAATTTTTTTTTTTTTTTTTTGCTTTCATTCCATTTCGGAACAGAAGAAGATTCAAAAATCGCGTAATCTTCCGTGAGATGGACAATCCCGACCAGCCCTAATGATTTGCTCAGCTTTAATACTGACCCGGAGGGCAGAACGCCCGGGGAATGTCCTTTTGTCCTGTGTCTGTACAATGCCCAGCAGAATGGGATACGGGGCCATGACTGAGGCCCCTAGACTAGGGTAACAATACTACTTCTAACTAACCTTTCTGCCCCGTTTCTGAGCCAGTCTTTCTGTTAAGCAAGTGGCTTCTCTAGAATATAGATCTTGGGCCTGGCTACACAGACAATGCCCAAAGGAGCACCACTAGAACGGTTACGATATCCTGCATCCCGGAGATGCCTCTCGTTTCAGTGAGAGAACTTCTTTAGCCGGGCTGTTGAGAGTTTGTAAACATTTTCCACCTCTTCTACTGCCCACCTTGCACCCCTATGCAATGTGGGTGTGAAACGCTCCCAGATCAGCCCAGCCGCATCCTATATCCACTTTGCACTGGGGCAAACGACTCCGCAAGTGGCTTGTCTATCCCGGCAAACCGCATCGTGTCAGAAAACGTGCTAACTGGCGATTTTTAACCACCACCTCTTAAACACGAGTCTGCCTCCCATGAGGACAAGGAGAGTCGTGTTTAAAACGGTCAGCATGTTGTGGCTACCCGTCGCATCCGACCCCTCTACAGACGAGGCCAAGATGCAGGGCCAGGGCAAATCCTGCCTTTTATTGGCCCTCACTACGCTCCTCCAGTTGTAAAGTCAGGCTGCCTTAGCAGAGGCCTCAGATGCAATAGGACATTATAGCAACCCCACAAAATTACTTAATAGCATTTTTTAGTGATCAGAATGTCACAGTTTACAATGCAGTATCTCTGGACCTTCCCGGGCTAGAGGCAAAGTCTGTGCATCCCACTGGAAAGCAAGAAATCTCCCCTTTCCTGTGTCTAGCTCGCCAGGGTCACAAGAGATCAGGCTTCAGACCTATCAGTGGTTCTGAAATAACTATTGTCCAAGCTGGGCCTCCGACCAGTATAATCTGAGGAGGAATTCCACCTTCAGAGGAGAAGGGAGGGAACATTTCTCAGAGAAGCTGATTAAAAAAGAAAATGGCGGCTGCGCAAAGCCAGTCGGAGCCTTGGCACGTTACAAGCAGTCCCTGGCTTTGATAGCATCTCAGCTTCCGCTTCTGGCCCTATCTAGATCTTGTTCTCTGTCCCCCCTGCCTCTCCCACCCACCCTCTCCCGGCCCCTGACTGAAAGTAAGCAACCCAAAGTGCCCCAGGGTAATCCTAAGAAACCAGCCAGCTCTATGTAGTCACATACCCAATTGCCTCCCCCAGACCTTGCCCACACTCAGATCCTGAATCCTGCAGGTTCGCTCTACCCATCTTCAGAAATCACCTGCTGCTGCTGCTGCCACCGCCTCCGACCACGCTACAATTCGAGAAAACAGAGCGGCAGCATGAAGGAACACAGATGGAGTCAGAGCAGCTGCCCCGGGCTACCGCGCGTCTGCCGTTTTTATCTTTAACCGCCGGTGCAAGGCGTTTGGAAACCTCACTTCAGAGCCCTGGCAGTCTCCACGCCTGTCCCGTGCAGCTCTCTACATTGCAGCCTGCTCTGGGGTGCAGAAGGCAGCTAGCGCACAGTAACATCACAGCACAGCGGGGTAAAGCTTTAATGTCTATTCGGGGCATACGAGACTCAGTTTCTACGGGCTTGTCCGACGGCGCATACGGCTGTTTGAAACAACGGCTATCTGCTACCGCTGTCGGGTGTTAGAAATCAGACCTCCAAACCAGCGCTGGCGTGGCCGTCGTTAAAATGGTTACATTTGGCCTTTTGCCCGACTGACATACCGTCGCCGTGGCAGTATTCTCTATGCGTTGCACCACCGTCCCGTAATGTGACTGTCACTGTTTTTAGGATTTGTGGCTACGGTGTTAGTGCCTTCCCGTCCTCAGTCAGGACGATCAAGGCCCCATTGTTGCTGGACGCTGGACAAGCACATTGGAAGCCAAGGGGCCAGATCACGAATGCTGGTGATGCAAAGGGGCCGTAATCTGGCTGCAAGAGTGAGCTAAGCTTAGAGCAGCTACTGGGGCTGAATCTTCCCCTGTCCTATGCTGATGGAGCTTGTACCAGGAGAGAATCTAGTCCCTGGTCCCTGCCCCAAAGAGCTCAGAATATACTATGACATCAGTCAGCTGCAAATGACATTTGCATCATCAACCAGTAAGCGTGTCCCATGGCAGAGCCCCTGCAAACAGTTCTAGATACCATCATCTTATTAAAGGGAATCGGGGCGGGGGGGGGGAGAGAGTACGGCAGATGGAGCAACCTGATTGGTGGCCGTTCATTTCAAGCCACTTCACTGACGTATTAACAACTCCATGTGTTGGAAGTACGCTACGGAGCCACCGCGCCCTCCTGAACATCAACATAGGCAGGGAAAACGTGGACCAAAAATGTGATTAGCTTTTCTCATTTTAGGCCGGCTTGTTCTTTCCTTAGAACAGATGTAAACACAGTACGGGCTTTGCAAACTCACAGGGCGTCAGGACCCTGCAAAACAACCCGCCTGAAAAAACCCTCAACATCAGTCACACAGACACCCATGGAACGAACGGAGCACGTACCGAGCGCCACAGCTTAGTCATTTGCATGTCGTTGCAGCCACAGGCCTGTGCATAATGCGATTATGGGCTGTTTAGTTTACCTTTTTTGTGACGATGCGGCATAAATCTCTGCTTTGACCGAATGAATCCAAACAAATGACTATTTCTCCTGCTATTGTAGCTTGTCCACCGGCCACCGGGGGAGCTCTGCGGGGGCGGGGGGAGTGTGGGTGGCAAAGAGCAGAGTTCTGCAAGGGTGGCAAAAGAGGCTAAAAAACTATCTGGGGGGAGGCTGTCAGGAGGAGATGGTAGCACAGCTCCTAAGCCACGCGACAGCTGGGCCAGGCTGCTTTGGGGCTTCGCTGGGCCACACAGCATAGCTGGTGCGTCCCCCTGCCACACACAACTTAAGAGTTTATCCCTGCAGGGTTTAAGAGTTCTGCATGGCTGGCACGTTTCTCTGCTGCACAGCTCCTAAGACATTAGAGCAGGGGTCGGCAACCTTTCCAAAGTGGTGTGCCGAGTCTTCATTTACTCACTCTAATTGAAGGTTTCAGTCATACATTTAAACGTTTTTAGAAGGTCTCTTTCTATAAGTCTATAATATAGATCTAAACTATTGTATGTAAAGTAAATAAGGTTTTTAAAAGGGAATGGTATAATGGGCTAGCCTAATTTTGGCAATTAATTGATCTTTGACTATTAGCAGTAAATATGCCCAATGGCCTGTGATGGGATGTTAGATGGGGTGGGATCTGAGTTATTACAGAGCGTTCTTTCCTGGGTGTCTGGCTAGTGAGTCTTGCCCACATGCTCAGGGTTTAGCTGATCGCCATATTTGGGGTCGGGAAGGAATTTTCCTCCAGGGCAGATTGGCAGAGGCCCTGGGGGTTTTTCACCTTCCCCTGCAGCGTGGGGCACGGGTCACTTGCTGGAAGATTCTTTGCACCTTGAAGTCTTTAAACCATGATTTGAGGACTTCAATGGCTCAGACATAGGTTTGATACAGGAGTGGGTGGTGAGATTCTGTGGCCTGCATTGTGCAAGAGGTCAGACTAGATGATCATAATGGTCCCTTCTGACCTTAAAGTCTATGATTCTATGCAGAGCCCCGCGGACCGGTGGCCAGGACCCGGGCAGTGTGAGTGCCACTGAAAATCAGCTTGCGTGGTGCCTTCGGTGCACGTCCCATAGGTTGCCTACCCCTGCATTAAAGCATGGAACCACTCCAGCCGGGCTTCTGAGCTCTGGATAGCAGGCCCCTTCCCCATGGGCACAGCTTTTGTGCCATGCAGAATTCTCGTCTCCCCACCAGTTGCCATTCGCTGCAAAACCTAAATGTGCTGCAGAATTCAGCGCAGCTGTGTCGCATAAATCACAGGACCCTGCTGCATCATTTAGATCTATTGTGCCATGCGCCCCACAAGGCTTTGGATATATTCTATGCTCCATCCTTCTTCTGTACCTCGTCTATTGAGCCTGACAAGTTCCTCAGCGCAGGGACCTAGCACACTGCAGGCACCATATAAATAATAACCACCATACAGGAACCTTGCACTCCTGTGATCCATTCAAGCCGGGCCGACAAATGATCCTGCCAAAATTGTCACGCAGCCGAAGGATCCAGGTTTTTATGGGGGGCGGTGATTCAGAAAATGGGCTCTTTAACATCCTACGAAAACTGGTAATATTTCACTGTGAAGGAGGAATGTTGCTGTTTGCCTCTGAAAAAGGCAAATGCGTGAAACTACTTTTACCACAAACAACCTCTGTTCCACAGTAATTCAGACAATTTGCACAAGCCATGCTGACAATTACGGATGCTTTTAAGTGCTTAGTGTTGAGCCAGTGAAATTTTCTGGCTGCAAATTCTATTAGTTCTACAATATACACAGAGAGCGGGAGAGAGAGATTTCCAAGTGAAGTTTCTTCTGGTGGAAAGAGATGCTGTGTTGACAGCTCTGGAGCGGGGGAATTTGTATTTCTATGTAATATGGGCAGCAATGGGGACTTGAACTGACTCCTTTGCTTTCCGGGGGCTGGGGCTGTGGCCGGGGGGGGAAGGGGGACAGCGGGAAGGGAGACTTGCGCTGCAGCGGTTCCAGTTCTGGATGGGAGCTGGTGTGGATGGGCCAGGAGGAGTCACTTGAGAGACAGCGTGTCAATATAGAGGAAATGCAGGGCGTGGGGGTCAAGAGAGGACCCCAGTATGAAAACTGCCTGTCTTAGGCACTTTCCGTCCCTTCTCTTTGGTCTTTCCGTCCCTCCTCTTCTCAGGGGATTGGTCCTGCTTTGAGCAAGGGGTGGGACTAGATGACCTCCTGAGGTCCCTGCCAACCCTGATATTCTATGATTCTTGGCCATTGGTTCCACTGTCGTCACGATGCTGAAAGCATCCCAGCCTGCTTGGTAAATGGCCTGCATCTCAGCCATGTGAGGGACCCGGTTTCATTGCGTGAGGAACGTGTGTGGCCGTGAAGAGGGTTCCGTGCTCAGAGTGTATAATTAGCCCCGGGCGCCCCCGGGCTAAGCCTTTAAGTACCTTTTTGTAACTGGCAGCTTGGGAAACACCCAGGCTCTCTCTGTACCTGAAAGACTCCGATAGAAGGAGAAGTTACGCTTGAGGACATGAGCTGAGAGCACACGCTGGGATGAGCAGGAATCTTCCTCCTGCAGTGCCCATGATAAAGCTTTACTCCGCTAGCTAAGTAGCTAAGAGGCTGGCATGACAGTCACTGCCAGAAGCAGCTCTTAGCTGGCATCTCCTATTTTCCTACGTAGGAAGGGATAGACGGTGGGTGGCTAAGGATGGGGATTTGTGTGCTCACCCCTAGCAAAATAGTCCCACAAGGGAGATGGAGAATTAGTGAGGCATTTCAGGAAGCTCTCCTGGCCCGTCACTGCTCTCTGCCATTTCCCTTCTTCCTCCCAACTCTGATGCACTGGCCAGAATCCCAGGCTGGAGGTAACTTTACTCTGCCCCCAGCTTGTTTCTGAGCTGCCCTGGACTTGAGCATCTCACGGCCTGTTTTGCACAGGATAATTCAGTGCATATTTACAACTCCTTCAGTTCAGGAGCGCCGCCAGCTTTTCTGCCGCCCTAGGCAGTGGAAGGTCCTGCCCCGAAATGCCGCCCCCCACAGAGGCGGCGGAAGGTCCCGCTGCCGAAATACCGCCGCGGTCGCCGCCCCCCAAATTTTAGCGCCTTAGGCGACCGCCTAGGTCACCTAATGGGTTGCGCTGGCCCTGCTTCAGTTCCACACAGAGTACCGTAGAGGGATCAGTTCACCACTCCAAGATAACTTCTGAGCTGCTGGGCCTCCGCCTCTCCTATTGCAGCATCACATGTCACTTTCCGAGGTGGCTAAATATAGATTTGTGCCTAACTTTAGCTGCTTCGCTTTCATAGATCCTAAAGCCAGAAGGAACCCCTCTGACCATCTTAGTCTGACCTGTATAACACAGACCATAGGACTTCCTGGAATCAATACCTGTTTGAACTAGAGCAGATCTTTTGGAAAAACCTCTGATCTTGATTTAAACACTGCCAGCGATGGAAAACCCACCACAACTCTTGGTAAGCTATCCCAATGGTTAATTAGCCTCACTGTTAAAAATACATGCCTTATTTTCAATCTGAATTTGTCTGAAAATTTGGGACGTAAGCAATTTGTCCCAGACAACATAGCAAGTCCGTGGCAGTCTCAGGACAAGAACCCAGGCGTTCTGCCTTAACGGCTAGCTCCCACTGGCTCTCTCTATCCCGTATCGCTGTGTAAAACAGGGACTAAATATAGAGCAAAGCAAAAAAGACAATGGTTTTGTAACCAAAACCCATTTGCATTCAGAAAAAAAAAATCTGTCAAGTCAGGGAATGTGTAATCAATTAGTAAAGCCTCAAAAACACTCTCAAAACAATAATTAGTCATGTCAGAAAATTCTACAGCAATCAAACCAGCAGATGAGCAGAACACACTCTACTCAGGAAACCAAAATCCTAAACTATGGGAGGAAAAAACAGATTTCTTGGTGCATTTCTCTTGAGATCACAACTTCCGCATTAACCAGGGAGATGCTGGAGTTGTCAGGGTATATTAACCACTTCACTGCTGCCGCATGGGCTGGGCATGATGTGTGGGGCAAAACGTATTGCCGGCGGGGACCCATGCGCTCCATTAAAATTCCTACTTGGCCGGCTCGTCAATGCCACTGGTAAGTGTATCTAAGTGGGAGGAGATCCAGATGGGAGAGTGCTTGCATCTGGCGCTCTGCATCTAGGACACAGGGGAATACAGACTGGGGCATGCCCCTGGGTGAGGTGGCCTCAATAGCATGCTTTTTGCTCTTGAACATAGCTCCCTATCCACTCCAGACCCTCAGCCAGCCTCTAGTGCAGTGCAGATCCAACCTTAAACCTATTCCTTCCTTGACAGCCTCATCCAGCCTCCTCCACAGTGAAGATTCTTTCATTGGCCTCTTTGCCAGCCAGCCAACCCAAGCAACCTGGGGTTGTCCCTCCCCACCAGGGTATGCTGAACACTGTAGAATGGTCCTGGGCTGAGCATTGGGATTTTCAGGTCCCATTTAAAGCCCAAGGAATAGGTTGGGAAAAACAAACCCGAAGCTGCCCCAGGCCTCGGGCACCGCTGCAACAGCTGCCACTCCGTCCGGTGGGCTGGAATAGCGGCTGCTGTCTCTCTCTGGCTCTGTGCAGACATTCCCAGCCACTGGGCCTGGCTCTGCGACCTTCTGAGGGCCGAGCTGTGGCAACGGGCCATCAGCCTGCCTTGTGAACAAAGCTAAGCTGCTCTGCTCTGCAGCAGGGCGAGGTAGCTCCAGAGACAATTCCTCTCCCAGCTTCCCCTTCCTTTAGCATAGTGAATCTGCCAGAGCAGAGAGAAGGAGCACGGCCGTGGGATGGTTGGCCCCCCCAGACATGCTGGGGAGAAGCCACCCAAGGGGCGATCTAGTCCCAAGCATGTTACAACTAACAAGAACCTGATGCCAGTCTCAAAGGGAGCTCCCCGAGTGCCTTTGATTCTGCCCACTCCTTTCTCTACATTCAGGTTTAGCCCCTAGGTAGCACCCTCTTCCAACACACCTGCTCCTGGGTATTAGCCAGGTCCCCATGCAGCTAGCTGAAAACAGGGCATGTGTGTATGCGCACGTGTGTGCGCACAAATACATGCATGGGCACACACATGCCTGCATTCACACAAGAATGCCCACGCGTGCGTGTGGGTGCACTCACAAAAATGCCCACACTGACATGGGTGCTCACACATACACAGGCGAGCAATGCGCCCGAGAATGCCCACACAAACGGGCCCACACACATGAACACATCTCTGCATACGAGCACAGATGCACGAGAATGCATCCGCAGACATGTTCCATTGTTGTCTGTAGTGGTGTTGTAGCCGAGTTGGTCCTAGGATATTAGAGAAACAAGGTGAAGGAGAGAATATTTTTTATTCACCAAACAAGGACACTCCACCAGAGAAGTACGTCACATTGTGGAACGGGCCACCCGAAGACCCTGACAGAACCTGCTTCAATGTAGAAAAACCCCACAGACGACACACCCCTCGTTGTCACCTACCACTCCACACTGGAACTCCTCTGGGGTATCATTGAATAATTACAACCCATACTCAACGGGGACCACATCCTGAAAGCAATCTTTCCTGAACCCCCTCTTCTGGCCTTCAAACAACCCCTCAACCTCATCATCGGAAGCAAACTCCCCACAGACTAGGACACACCAACTCAAAGCGGTACCAGACCCTGCCAGAACACCAGATGCTAAACCTGCAGGCATATCTCCATTGCTGAGATGATCAACACCTCCCACAACACACCTTTCAAGATCCACGGCTATCACATGGACACATGTCTATCACAACATGTGGGGTACCTCGTCCAGAGCCCTCAATGCCCCAATAACAACTATGTGAATGAAAGCAGACAATCACGACGCTCTCAAACTCATAGACTTTAAGATCAGAAAGGACCATTATGATCATCTAGTCTGACCTCCTGCACAACGCAGGTCACAGAATCTCACCCACCCACTCCTGTAACAAACCCCTAACCTATGCCTGAGCTATTGAAGTCCTCAAATCGTGGTTTAACGAACTCACACAGGAAAATGATAAAAGACAAAAACACTGTATCGCTTTGGGGCGAACACTCTTCACAAAACAATCACTCGATATCGGACCTCGCAGTCCTCGTTCTCCAAGGAAACCTGCACAGCACCTCCAAAAGATGAGCCCGGGAGCTTAAATTCATAACACTCGAAATCACGGTCTTAATAAAGACACTGCAACCCACTAACCCCCCTTCTTGTCCTATGACTGCAGGAGTGTTAATGGGCCACTTCACCCTGAATGGTCCCTTGGAATATGTGCTAATTACTCATGCTAAACAATCTGAGTACCTTTCCCAGACCTGAAGAAGAGCTCTGGTTGTCTCCTGACCTTCACCTAAAGAAGTTGGTCCAATAAAAGATATTCCCTCACCCACCTTGTCTACACCCACCCCCACACACGCAAATAAAATCACATGTTTAAGTAACCAGCAGCAGTCACCCTTGGGGAAGCAACAATACATTCCTGAGGATACAGGAGCGTTCTATTCCCTAGCGCGCAGAAAACAAGAGTTGAAATACGTTTAGCAAATTCTAATTTTAAGAACTATTGCAAAACTAAATACTTTATCCTGGCCTTTTTAACTTAAATTAAGTCTCCCCCCCTGACATTTTTCAGGCTCCGGTTTTGTTTTTAGAACGCTGGCCGTAAAGCAAGCGGGTAATTAGTAATCAAGGTGACGCGCCTCGGAGTGATTTCTTGCTCGGAAGAGAAGCGAAGATGAGCTTTTCTGCCTTCATTTATTTATTTATTTATTTATTTTTGGCCTCGTTTCCTCGGTCTATTTTTGACCGTAGTTTATGTAAATTCACCTCCCGCAGCTCCATCCCCAAATTATGGGATGGACACAGCCTCCAAGGACAGGACGGAGCCCTCTGTTGTTAATGATCAGGTAATTAGATCCAGGCATTATCACAGCCGCATGAGTGGAGTCTAGCTGGAGCCGGAATAGCTTGGCAAAGTTCACCTCCCTCCCCCACCCCCGCCACTCTCTGAATAACCAGCACCACTGGGCAGTGTCCAGGTTTTCCCACACCCCCACCATCCAGCCCCGCTCTGTTCAGCTTACGAGACATGGACGCCTGCTCCAGGCGAGCTATATTTGAGATCACAGGAGGGATTTCTTTTTTAGGACTGGAAATCCGGGCATATTCCTTTTACTTCCCTTCCATGCATGCTCTTATGTACCCAGAAGCCTTTGCTCCTGGTAGCTCCTGCCTGAGTGGGAAGGAGAACAGTGATCTGTGTAATGACCCCCCCAGCTTTTAAAGAACCACGGCTCCCAGAGACTCCATCCCAGGTTTCCCACCGAGCCCCGTGCATGTTGGGACAGGACTCGGGGAGTTTAGTCAGATAGGGGTGCAGTGCCGACAGGCCCAGGGAAGCTCAGAGTCACATATTGTGCTAATGAGTCTCAAGGGCTTTGCGTTTGGAGCTCAACGCGTTATTGGGACGTGACAGCCAAGTCAACCCCAGCAACGCTGCTTTGCAGGCTGAGTCACCTGCAGACAGGCCAGTGCGAGAATGGGGCCGCTTGCCAGAGGACTGCTGCCAGTGTAGCTCACTGGTCAGTGCATCCCCCTTTGGGCCCAGTACACCAAGGACGTGAGTCTGTTACAGCTGCAGGAAAGGAGCCCGGCTCTTTAGCTCAAGCGGTAGCAGCGGCTGCATGCTTCTAGCTCTGGTGGTCCTTGGTTCCATCTGTAGCAGTGGCCATTATCCACGTAGTGGCTTGTCCAGAGACAGTTCGCAACTCACTGGTGAGCGGGTTGTGTGTCCTAATCCGTGCCTGATCCACACAGGATGGGAGTCTGTTCCAGCCCCGCTACAGAGCCTGGCTCTTCAGCTCAAGCTACAGAGACTCACGTGCTTATCCCTGGTGCTGGCCAAGGACGGTGGTGGTCTCACATGGAGCCTTGGACAGGAAAATATTCCAAATGTCAAGGCTGCAGCCGAGCCTGGAGCCCATGCGGGGAGGTGGAGGCACAGTACATCCTGGTGCCTACCATCCGCCAGGCTGGAACTTGGAAGGGTGCTATATCAGAGTGCACCCCTAGAACAGCTTAACTAGGGCGGTCCTGGCCTGCAGGGGAAGGGCACTAATGGCATGGACAGACCAGAGACCCCGCGCTCAGGTGAAGGCAGAGCGGAAGGAGCAGCTCCAGAGCGCCAGGAAGAGAACACTGCACACGAAACTCATGCAGAGCCGAAAAACACAATAGTGTCTGATTAGGAGTCCAAGGCCAGGCTTTAAAATAGGGGAACAAGCAAGAGGTAATTAATTAGCAGCTCCTCTCTCCTGTTATGAGTGTGTTACAAAGAAAATGACTCTCAGCAAGGAGTGAACAAGAAAGGCAAGGGATGCAGGAGAAAGAAAGAAAGAAAGAAAGAGGAGCAGAGGAGACATCGTAGTGGAAAGGTTGGCTGCTAAAGGGGAAATATAAAGAGGTGAAGGGATAGAGAGTAAAGAGGTGGAGGGAGAGGAAAAAAAGAAATGGGGAAGAAGTAAAGGCGGGTGGAAAGGGGGCCAAACAAGAGAGAAAAAGGACGCCAAAAAGAAAGAGGTGCATTAGGAAGAAATAATTTCTTTTCGGTATTTGGGGAATTGACGTGAAATTGATCTCATCAGAGCAGGCAAATTTAGGTGACTTTGTTTCCATTCAGCAGGCAATTAGGTGGCCTGGCCTGTCCTCCCAACACTTTCCTCTCCCTCCTGGAAAAACCACTTCCACTCTCCAGGAAGGAGCAGTACAAATCGAAAAGCAAAGCTCCTCTTTTTAAATGGTGAGGCCTGTGCAGGTGCCTTTCTCTCCTGGGAACGGCTGAATGGCTGCTAGTGTCCTAACAAACTGCTGAGAAAGGGGCTTTAATTGTCAACAGTCTGTGGTGCAGTACCTTCCCTTGGAGACCTGTGCAGTAACATTATCTGGAACACTAACTGCTGAGTGTGCGTGCGTGCGTGCACGAGCGGTGGGGTGGAGGGAGACAGTAGGGCATCTGGCCACAGCGTCCCTAGTTCTATATAAAGCCCTAATGGGATCACATTGAAAGTACAGTACTGTGAGCAATTCTGCAGTCACCTTATCAGCGGAAGAATGTTTGCGAGAATCAAAGGGACAGGTCAGGCCGACCAAATGATTCAGGTCTATGTGGAGTGAGTTATGAATAGGGATCGGTTACCACGTAGTTGCCCTGGCTTAGGAAAAAAGGCACCGGTGCATTTTGGGATAGGGACAAAACAGGGCGTTTCATGCTGCAACGAGTAATTAAAATAATTATCTGTGACTAATTTAAAAATGGTTTTCCGAGGCAGCATGGCCTAGTGGGCAGGGCCCTGGACTGGACTCAGAATGCCCAGGTTCTATCCCTGGCCTGCCACTGACCTGCATGGAGCAAGTCACTTCCTGCCTCAGTTTCCCCTCCTGTCCTCTGTCTGTCTCGTCTGTTTAGCCTGAAAGCTCCTCAGCTCAGGGACTGTACATACGGCACGTAGCCTTGATCACAGTTACAGCTCTCTGGGCCTTGACACAGATTCTGGGCACAATTCCCAAAAGCACATAAGTGCCTTAGGAGCACTAAGTCCCATTGACTTTTAATGAGTCTTTTAGGCTCCCAAGTGCCTGTGGGACATAGGCCTGGTCTACAGTACAAACGCCTTGCTGGTATAGCTGTTCTGGTAGAGGCCCCTAGTGTAGACGCAGCTGATGCCAACAGGAGCTTTTCTGCTGGCCCAGGAACACCACCCCCACAAATGATATTAGCTATGCCAACAGAAGCCCACTTCTGCTGGCATAGCTGCAGATACACTGGGTTTTCTTTTTGCCAGCATAGCTTGTCAGCTGGGGGTGTGTGTGAGTTTTTTACACCCCTGACCAACACAAACGTTGTCGTGAAAACCTGGCATGACTCTTAAATCACTTCAGTGCTTCTGAGAATGTTCAACCAGCTGTCCCTGGAAGCCCATGGAGCTATGCCAATTGACAGCCCCTGAGGATCTAGCCTAGATCATCATAGCTAAGTGAAGAAGCAGCTCTGGACCCAAAAGGCTACCTGAAAATACAGGACAAACAGGCAAAGGAGAAACAAACAGGAGGAGCTCATCGGACAATTTTATGCAGGAAGGATGGGGATTCTGTCTACATTACATAAGAACGGCCGTACTGGGTCAGACCAAAGGTCCATCTAGCCCAGTATCCTGTCTACCGACAGTGGCCAATGCCAGGTGCCCCAGAGGGAATGAACCTAACAGGTAATGATCAAGTGATCTCTCTCCTGCCATCCATCTCCACCCTCTGACAAACAGAGGCTAGGGACACCATTCCTTACCCTAATAGCCATTAATGGACTTAACCTCCATGAATTTATCCAGTTCTCTTTTAAACGCTGTTATAGTCCTAGCCTTCACAACCTCCTCAGGCAAGGAGTTCCACAAGTTGACTGTGCGCTGTATGAAGAAGAACTTCCTTTTATTTGTTTTAAACCTGCTGCCTATTAATTTCATTTGGTGATCCCTAGTTCTTGTATTATGGGAATAAGTACATAACTTTTGCTTATCTACTTTCTCCACATCACTCATGATTTTATAGACCTCTATCATATCCCCCCTTAGTCTCCTCTTTTCCAAGCTGAAAAGTCCTAGCCTCTTTAATCTGTCCTCATATGGGACCCGTTCCAAACCCCTAAACATTTTAGTTGCCCTTCTCTGAACCTTTTCTAGTGCCCGTATATCTTTTTTGAGAGGAGGAGACCACATCTGTATGGAGTATTCAAGATGTGGGCGTACCATCGATTTATATAAGGGCAATAATATATTCTCCTTCTTATTCTCCATCCCCTTTTTAATGATTCCTAACATCCTGTTTGCTCTTTTGACCGCCTCTGCACACTGCGTGGACGTCTTCAGAGAACTATCCACGATGACTCCAAGATCTCTTTCCTGATTCGTTGTAGCTAAATTAGCCCCCATCATATTGTATGTATAGTTGGGGTTATTTTTTCCAATGTACATTACTTTACATTTATCCACATTACATTTCATTTGCCATTTTGTGGCCCAATCACATGTGGTTCGAGTACCAAGCTCCTCAACCCATCTCTAATTTCCAGGGAGATGCTCAGGCTATACTGGATGGCTGGATGCTCTTTCTGCCTTTAAATGGCCCTGTCTTTCCTGCCCCAAAGGGCTAAGGGCAGGGAGAAGCTAGCAAAGTAAGCACAGTTCTCCCCCGTCTTGCCTCTGAAAATTGCACCGTTCCTGCTGTCATGCGTTTTGGTAATCTTCCTCGCCTCGTTCTCTCCCTCTCCCACTGCAAGAGGGGATGAAGCGTTGACAGCTGTGATGCCGGGATTTTTCTCTTGCTTGAAATGCATTAATTTGTAAATATCTTCATTTATATGTAAATGTGGCGTTCTTACCCCTGAAGTCCTGTCGCCAATCTAGCAAAAGCACCAGCAGCCCTTGCCTCCAACTTGATTCCTCATCGTATAACGGCTGGGTTGTTGGCTTCCTCCCCCCTCTCCCTTCCCTTAATTTTAGTTTAAAAGCTTTCTTCCTCTCGAACGCCTCCCTCCCCCCTGCTCTTTGGATGAGCGCAGGTAGGAAAGAACCATTGTACCAACATTTCACGTCTTGACATGTCCATCAAAAGCAGCTGCTCTCGTTTCACTAAAAAGCAGCCTCGCACACTTTCAGCTGTCATGAGACGAAGTACTAGCATCCAAGTTTCCAATATCTGCCTTTGCAAAGATCGGCAGATATTCAGAACTGGGTCAGGAGAGACAATGCAGAGAAAGAGAGGAAGACAGGAGGTGCTACAAAGCAACTGGCAAGGCAGTAGAGAACAGGTGACATTCTCGCTCCGGCTCATCACGGTCTTTGTCACGAGGATGAACGTCATGATTTACAACGCACGGTTGGCTCGTTGGCCATGCTTTGCGCTTTGATTGGCTTCCAATATGCCTCTTCCTTAGGGGTTCTCCAGGTGATGACAGTGGAACGGGCACAGAATAGGTCAGAGTGACTGAGCGTCCTGATTTCAGTTGCAGTCCTTGGAGACATTAACATGCTCGACATGGGCTCCAGAGAGGAGATGCCCTGGGTACGAGCCTCAAATTCCCGGCCACCTGAGTGCAGAATGCTACCGATCAGACCCAGTAACATCCCAGCCCCAGGGCACTGCTGTAAGTGACCATGCAAGGGGCTGGGCAGTGAAGAATCGGGCCCCAGGAGGCCAACACAAACTCATGAGATTCCATCCCGGGCCTCAGAGGGTGGAGTTCACACTGTGATCATGGCCTTGGGGACGAGCAACAAACAGAACGGAACTTTGCTGGAGAATGGAACGGCCCATCTCAGACTTCATACAGACACAGTCATGTTTTACGGAACCTTAATCCCAGTCTCCGAGGCCTCTTAGGTACTGGAGGGCCCTCTGCTGCCTCAGGGTGACCCAGGCCATGGCTGACTCTAGACGTATGGGAAGCCCACAACTGTATATGGGGGCCCCACCCATTAAACTGTCCAAGTGTTGGTTAATGGCCCTGTACACCTCAAAATATGGAGTTGAGGCCTAGGTGCATCCAGACCAGGCTCGGGTGCCTTCCTTAGGGCTCTGAAATGGTACCTGGAATGCTCCAGAGCCCACCGCTTTCTGCAGCAGGCAGAATTTCACTGGGAGTGAAAATTCACTGGGGGCTCAAACTTCATCTTTCCGAGGGGGGGAGGCGGGGGGGGCTAGATTCCAGGATAGGGTCCCAGTGAGGAAGAAGCGAGGCCCACGGGTGATCAGGGAGGTTGCATCAACGTGGATGAGGTTGCTGCCCGTCAGGATCTTGCCTGTCTCCTCTGCCCAGCTGCCAAATCCTCTCACCTGGGCTCTGCTATATATCTTTGTGGGAAGGATCCTAAATGCTGCAGCCTGTCACCGGACAGAGCAGGCAGTGCCCAGCCGTTCAACTATTGACCAGCAAATTGTTTCAGCAACTCAGGGTACGAAAGCCTCACTGTTCAGCTCACGGGCTTAATAAAGGGGATGGACAAACAACAGCGTTTGTGTCCGACGCCAGCACCTCTCGCTCGGTGGAGCCATTGAGTCCTGGCTAAAGCTTCCAGTCACCCGCATTCCTTTCAAGCAGGTATCGACCCGTTAGAGAGGCCTGGATGCACAACAGGAGTTAGGTGTTGTGATGCTGAGCCTCACAACTAACTTATAGGCACCTAGAAAATCACAGGCACACACCGGGATTCACGAAGCCTGAGGGAGACGCCGAATGGGGAGAGATGACGCCTTTGACGGTGGTTCACAAACGCCAGCATGCCTGGGCTAGCCAACGGGAGAGGCTGACCAGAGGGGTGTATGTTAAGTCCTGCCCCTCTCACGGAGATAGGCGCCTAGCTCTGCTAGCGATTGTCAGCTGCGAACCCTCTCTTGCATTAGGCCGCTAGGCTACAGTCACTGCCAGGCCTGTGCTCTCTCACTCGTTATCTCTCTGGCACAAACAACTCTATAATGATTTATTGACAGTGGGACAACGGCAGTAGAGAGACAGAGGGAGCCCTGCACTGGGATATCCCATAGCCCTGTCATAAGAGCACTCACCTGAGAGGTAGGTGATCCCTTCTGCCTCTCGGTGGAGGGGACTTGAACCAGGGGCTCTCACGTCCCAGGAGAGTGCCCTGACCACTGGGCTAAAGGCTATGAGGGAGCTCCTCCTGTCCCCTCTACCCCGGCGGTTCTGTGTGAAGTCCTGAGGGGCCCGAGCTGGTCGGCATGCTCAGAGGGCAC
The DNA here is from genome assembly GCF_002925995.2 of Terrapene triunguis. NCBI lineage: Eukaryota > Metazoa > Chordata > Testudines > Emydidae > Terrapene > Terrapene triunguis. The sequence continues at coordinate 15,706,032 of NW_020665065.1, forward strand.
CGACCCGATCGGGCCCCAGTACCTCGCATGTGAGTTAGGCCTACCTTCCCTGGCTCGCAAATCGCTCTGGGGCTAAGGCAGGAGACAGGTGCCTAGAAGGCAGCAGCAGTGCAGGTGGTCAGAGGCAGAAACAGTGGCACCGAGGGAACTTTTACAGCAATAACATAGGTGTTGAGTGAATTTAGGAGCCTACAGGGTTTGGCGGTAGTTTTGTGAATCGCAGTGGGAGCCTAAACCCGGGACTTAGGTGCTTAAACCCAGACATAAGTGCGTAAGTCTGGGGTTTAGATATGTAAATACTTTTGTGAATCTAGGCCAGAGTCATAGAGTTGAAGGCCAGAAGGGACCACACCAGACCCTCTAGTCTGACCTCCTACAAATCACAGGCCATCACCACCCAGCCACCCCCACCTCATGCCCCACAACCAGAATGAGACCAAAGTATTGCAGCCCTCAGGAGATTCAACAGTTGTGTGCCACAGGCAGAGAACAGGAGGGACTGAGGTGCACCAGTGCCTGAGGTCCCTGCAATGACGGAGCATTGATAAAGTGAGAAACACCCAGATGATCCGAGCAAGTGACCTGCACCCCACACTGCAGAGGAAGGCAAGGAAACCCCATGGTTCTTGCCAATCTGACCTAGAGGGAAATTCCTTCCTGCCCCCACGTCTGACAATCAGTTAGACCCAAGTATTGAGTATCTGGGACAATGCCTACTTCTGCTACTTCTATTGAATGTGTGTCAGGTATTGCATCAATATTTGGGGGTGCTGGGTCTCTATTAGGTTGTCTGGATTGGAATTAGGGTTCTGAACCCCCCTAGACTTTGGAGGCATTTCTATCCAGATCTCAGTCAACGACAGCAGCTTGGACCCATCTCTGGAAATGATTCAGGTGTTTCCTGTTCCACACCTCTGGATTATAGCCTACACTTGCTGGATGTTAGCTGTCTGTATCAGCACTGGGCAAAGAGAGTAAATACATCACAGAGAGTACAATATATATGTCCCAATTGTCCTAAAAATGAGTGGTCTGTGCATGCTTTGCCTCATGGTAGGTTTGTACAGTTCAGACCAGGATGAAGACACAATCTCCCCCTCCCTTCACCCCCACACACAATGTTTTAACCCAGTAGATTCCTCTGAAATTGCGATCTCATATAACTTAGGAAAGTTCAGAGCACCCTCTTCAATGGAGGTGCAATTGCTTACCGCACTGTTGACTGGTACACCAAGTCCTCTCTCTTGCGATAATTCTCCATGTGCGAGTAGTTGGTGGAGAACATGGCATCAAAGGTGAAGATCTTCTGTTTGATGGTACCACCATCTGTTACCTGCCAAGGACACACACGTGTATAAGAATTTGATAGCTGGGCTTGTCCTAAATGGGCAGACAGATCAGCAGCATTGTACATCTTACTGGACCAGCATTTGATTCAGAGATGGGTCCAAGCTACCAAGTTCAGAGCCAAACTCCCTCAGAGTTTATGAGGTGTTCAGATCTGGAGTCTCCATTTGGCTCCATCTCTACGTTTGATGCACAAGCTTTCAGGCTAAAGTAGGGGTGGCTTTTTTATTTGTCAACCATGATCCCTACAGGGACAAAGAGACCGGTCTAGCTCAAATCCCTGTGTAACAAAAACGTATGTTTCCCCAGCACACAGTTCTGCATGGGGCCATGGGCTTTTCCCAGGTGGAGAAGAAAGACCTGGAGCCTCCTCCTTCACAATGAATGGAAGTGACCTCTGTTGGTCAGTGAAAGTTCCACAGAAAATAGACCACCATGCGGCTCATTGGGCTAGTTCCCGTAGCTCGCGAGCCCCACACCATCCGCCCCATGCTGCCTCTGAGTCCCTGGCAGTGCTCGCTGATAGTAAAGCACAGCTGCCAGCAAACCCACAATCTCCTGCCAACCCAGATCTCCTTCCAAAATCTGACTGTGTGGAGGAGGGCAGAGCTTCTTCCTCTTATGATCAGACACTGGCCCAAACTACCAAGTGTAGAGGGGTTCCAATCCAGAAGGGTTGGCCAACCTGTTACAGTGATAGAGACCAGAGTTTGAGGGTGTTTAGATCCAGGAGTTTGGTACCGGACCTGTCTCCAGTAATTGTCTATCACATGTTTTATAAATCACAAGAGAAGAGCACCCATCCAATGCTCCAGGTGCCCTCAGACAGACAGACATGTCAGTTACCCCGAGATCCAATGGAATAACCTATCTGGAACAGAAACGTAACACAAACTAATCTACCTCCTCACACAATCCCCCAAACCGTAGACCACCATTACTGAGCCCTACCCAATGCCCAGCTCCTCCCAGAGAAGGACGGATGGTCCAATGGTTAGCGTAGTAGCCTCACTTTTAGGACACCTGAGTCCAATTGCCAGCACAGCCACAGACGCCCTGGGTGACCGTGGGTAAGTCTCTCTGGGCCTCAGTGCCCCACCATAGTATGGGGATAACTGCACTTCTCTGCCACCCAGGGGTGTTGGTACACTGACTCTGTTAGAGATTGTGAGGGGCTCAGATGCTCTTGTCATGCGGGCTAGATAAGGACCTTAGCTAGAAGACAGAAAAGGTGAAAACCTTATAGATTCATAGATTCTAGGACTGGAAGGGACCTCGAGAGGTCCTTGAAGGTGTCTCCCTCCGCCCCCCCTTCATCTTTTCTGTCCGCTTTTAAATTTTTATTTCCTTTTCCCACAAACCATTAAAAAAACAAACCCGTCCCACTCTCATCTGCTAGGCTGTTATCTCTGCAAAGCTCCCTGCTATCCCATCACAAGAGCGGGGGCCTTTTCTCTGGCTTCATTTTCTCTGACTCCTATCTCCAGCCGGCTGGTCTGATTTTCTCGTTAAAGGAATCTTATTGTAAAAGGCGGGTGGGGATTAAGTTGCCCTGTCGTCTCCGTCCCCCCCCCCCCCCCCCCATTCTCTGTAAAGCTTCGAGATTTATAACGCGCCCCCCCCCTCATCCAACACACATACTTCGACTTTTTGTGTTTAAGGCTGTTCAAAAACAAATTAGTACAAAGTTTTTAAAAAAGTAAATGGGAGAGAAAGAGAACAAAAAATAATCCAGAGGGGAGGATAAAATAAAAGAAAGAAACTTTGATCCACTATTCACGCAGTTGGCTTTTGAGGTCTGGCAGTGGGGCTACAATTCCCGCAGACTGCCGGAGGGTCCAGGAGCTCACCTGCGCCGTGCGAGTGCCGTAAGAAACAGGCCAGGGCTTTCAAAGCCTTCCTGAGCAGCAGGGCTGTGTGACTTAGCCCGCCGTGTGGCTGCATTTTACCGCTTGTCTCAGCAGCTTCCTGATAAAAATCGAACCCTGAACACTCTGCAAGGGACCTGGCTGGATGGGGATGGGGATGGTGCCTCTTGAGTAGCAGCTCTGGGTCAAAATGTTACCCTGAGTGGGGGGCACAACAAAGGAGCTCCCTGATTTTCTCTTCCTCTTGTAGCCACTGTCCCCACTGGCTGTCACCCCACCTAGATCACCGGCTACGACGAGAACATAAGAGCAGCCAAACTGGGTCACACCAATGGTCCATCTAGCCCAGTATCCTGTCTTCCAACAGTGGCCAATGCCAGGTGCCCCAGAGGGAATGAATAGAACAGGGAATCATCAAGTGATCCATCCCCTGTCGCCCATTCCCAGCTTCTGGCAAACAGAGGCTACGGAGACCATCCCTGTCCATCCTAGCTAATAGCACAAATTTATCTAGTCCATTTTTAACCCTGTTATAGTCTTGGTCTTCACAACATCCTCTAGCAAAGAGTTCCACAGGTTGACTGTGCGTTGCGTGAAGAAATACCTCCTTCTGTTTGTCTTAAACCTGCTGCCTATTCATTTCATATGGTGACCCCTAGTTCTTGTGTTAGGAGAGGGAAGGGGCAAGGATGAAACAGAGGGGAGAGAAAGTCCATGCGTCCTGTGGCTCAGCAAGCAATGGGGACCCTAGCTCGCCATGGGCAAGGAGAGATTTGCGGTGCATGAACCCAATGCTGCTGCGACTAAAAGGTGGATCTATGTCCTTTAAACACAAAGAGGGTCTGTTGCGTATGCGACTCCTTTCCGTACGTCTCAGCGAGTCAGCAAGATGCACTAACGGGCCTACTCGTGAAACGTCCACTACAGGACTTTAAAATTCCACTAAAGCTTTAACTAGCTCTTCCATTTCCCCTTAGAGCTTGTATTTCTCACTTAGCCCATCTGAAAATTAGGACCTGAGAGCCGAACACTGTGTGAATATCAGGAATCCAGATTCGGGTCCGCTCCATTTGGAATCCACATCCCCGATATGAATTTCGCAACAGGTGTTCATCTCTAAAACGGGCCAAATCAACTTGCAGCTCCTGGATGCTGCGCTGTTCAAGGCCTAGATCTGGATCCAAATGGTGCATGTCGGGCTCATATCTATTTCAAACAAAGGAGTAAACGTGCTAAGGGAATAAAGCGCTCCTGGCACCTCGAAGCTATTTCAGAGTCATTCAGCAGCTTATATGGGAATTGCTTGCACAAATGGAGCCAATAAAATCCAGGAGCAGCACTTTGCAAATACACGGGAGAAGGAGTCAGCCATGTACATCACAGAGAACGACATTGTAAATACAAAGCTACTGCCACTGAGCGGTGTTGGGAGTCCGGCTATGCTGCCTCAAGGCATTTTGCACCAAGGGCTTTGCCTGCGTGGCAAATATGTTTCGCTCTGAATTGTGCAAAGGCTGCATAGCAAACAGTGGCAGGTCTGCGGTCTGTAATTCAGCTCCGATGGTGGGCAGCATTTGCCTTGCAGGGAGGTTTATGACTTCCTGGAGTTGATTGACAGTGGCTCAGGTTGATTTAGAATCCAACGCTGGAGCGGGGCAGCCTATTCTGGCTGGAACTCCCCCCCCCCAAAAATGCAGATTTAGTTCAACCAACACATTTTGCAGATTTGTGTCAAATTGTTTGTCAGAAACCCCCCCTGAAAAAAATTCAATTCAAAACATTTCTTTTCAGTATTTACTTCAATTCCATTGGAAAAAAGAGAGAGAGAAAAAAAAAGCTCAAAAAATGAAATGAAACATTTTGTTTTAGGTCAAATGAAACATTTCTTTTGACATGAAATCTCCCGCCTCCCCACCCCCCAACTTTTTGGTTCACTGAAAATTCCAAAGAAATGTTGGGTGGGGTCAACCCAAAACTAATCTTGGTTTTTGATTTTTCAGAACAAAGCAATCCGTTATTCACACAGCTCTGCCCACCACCATCCAGGCTCCCAGACCTTTTCTCTGACTGTTCTCCCAGCCCGCAGCTCGTATGGGAGAATAAAAATGATCGGGGTCAAAAGTGACGGTGCCCATAATGGCTGGAACAATGACTACACTTCCAGACAAGGAGTTTACAGAAAGGGATGGCTACACCAAGGCAGCAACAGAATAAAACCACAGGGAGAAGCTTGTTGGGAATTTGAGGAAGGGGCTAGGAGGTCATCCGGATGCTCTGGATGGTCAATAAATGCACCGATAATGCTTATGATCAATGCACAGATGAAGAGCATCAGTAATATTCCATTTTAGAATCAGCCCAAGCACATGCTGGGTGCTTCAGAAGAAGGCAGCCCCATCTATCTCCCATAATGCAGCTAGCAATCCCAATTGCTATAGAGGAGGGGAAACTTCCTTCCTGACCCCTACAGGCAATCGACTGTGCCCTGAAGCCTGAGGTTTGATTCTCCTTATCTTGTAGGGTTGGGTACTAAATGCTCGTAAAACATTTTAAGTTCATCCTAAAAATGATCCATACCCTGCTTTTTGGTTTTAACTCCAGCTGCAGCTTGCGGAGTCAACATCCTGCGGCTGTGAATTACATTCCTCCATGACACAGCCCCTCTTCGTTTTACACTCTACACCGTGTTTGGGCTCAGGGCAGGGAAGAGGCTTAGAAGAGGAGAAAGCCAAGCAGGAAGGCACTTGCACGTTGGCCTTTCCGCTTGCATCTGCCTTTCTCCTCCTGCCAGGTATGGTTCCTTTATCTTGCTCTTAAAATGCAGCCTGCGCTACCATTCCTATCTCAAATTTCACTCTATTTTTTTTTATTACACAGAGGAGGAAAAAAGCTGTCAGTAAAGCTGTCTCTTCAAATTTATTTGCCTAGGCGGTGGCTTTTATTACAAAGAAAATACATACTCACACATACACAAGATAAAGAACTGCAAAAAGAATGATCCAAGCCATAAATCTCCGGCTCTTTGGGGCAGGAGGGGAAGTTTTCAAGGATGTGGGTCATTTACCCTCACCTTTATTTACATTTTTTTTTTGGACCAAGCCAATGAACCTGCTCTGGACCAGCGATAAAGAGAACGTTTTACAGTCGCTAACAGAGCCAGGAAGCGAGTAGCCGCTCTTTCGTTGAATATCACCGTGGGTTTTCAAGTCATTGGGATTATTTCAGAGATAAACCAGGGTCTGTTTCTGCAGGCCTTATTTCAGGCATAAATCCACCCCCAGCCCGCCTCTTTTACCCTTCCCCTGTTGGGACATGCATGTCTCAGAGTCCTCTAGAGGCATCGTGGAGGCCTGTTAAAATTAAAGGGAAACTTTCCCCTTGATTTCCGTGACCTCTGGATCAGGGCTTCCACGCGCCGATTCAGCAAGCGACTTAAGCACTAGCACACAGATAGTCCCATTGATTTCCACAGGTGAGTCCCAGGAGAATGCGGCACGGACTTCAGTGGAACTACCCATGTGCTTGGAATTAGCCACGTGCTTACGCACTGTAACAAACCAGCCGGCGCCATTGCTGGAGACCGTCCCTGCACCCAGGTTCAGCTGGGGGCAACCGATCTAGGCTGGCAGTGGAGGGCACAGGGTTACCCAACCCGTCCAGCCGCCAGTAGAGGGCTCCATCATGCCAAGGCAACGGAGGCTGGAATTAATTTTGTGTTGATATTCCTAAAGGAACAGACAATGCAGAGTGCAGGACGGTTAGTGACATACAGCTCCTCTACGCACGCTTCACGGGACCCCCAAGAGAATTCGGGACTTGCACGTTGGCAAAGCTGCAAGCCCAGAGCAGACCAAACCAGACAATCCTCCATGGACCTAACGTCTTAGGGTAGGGTGGGGTGGGGTGGTCACAGTAATAAAATAGGAGAAGATGTGAGTGAAGCGGGAGAGGAGTGAAGAGGAGGAGGAAGGGGGGGGTGAAGAAGAGGAGGGGAGTTAGGTGAGGCTGATGTGGGGCAGACCTAGGAGAGAGCCAGAGGCTGAAGGGTGAGGGGGGACAGCAGGCTGGAAGCCTCATAGTGCTAGGAGCTGGCTAGAGAGGAGAGGGCAGATAGCCGGCAGGCTGGGGGTGGGAGGGGAGGGTGGGTAGCAGGCAGGCTGGGGGCTAGCTAGGCACAGGAGGGTGGATAGCAGGCGGGCTGGGGATGGCAGGGCTAGGGGCTGGCGGGTGGATGGATAGCCGGCAGGCTGGGGGTGGCAGGGGAGGGGATGGGAGGGTGGATAGCAGACAGGCTGGCTGGGAGCTGGCGGGTGGATAGCCGGCAGGCTGGGGGTGGGAGGAGTGGCGAGGGGAGGGGAGGGGAGGGTGGGTAGCTGGCAGGCTCTGTATTGTAACAGTTGAAACCCTTGTGTCTGGATATTCACCCCCTTTATTTCTGTCGAGCCCAATGCTGGGGATCCCGACAGCGTTTGCCCCTGCGCTACCCAGAGCGCCCTCCCAGACATCTCGAGGAAAGGGGTGTCACCCAACACTCACAGCAGTGCCCAGCCATGCCTGGGGGTCAGTTACAGAGCCATGTTGAATCAGGGCCCAAGCCAGGGTGTGGTGTGGGGGAGAACTGGGCTCCCCATAACTCCCTGTAGCCCCAGAAGTGCAGCTCCAGCTCTGGACTGTCCCCGAAGTGTGGGGCAGCTCAGATGGGAGGAGCACGGGCAGTTTCCGGCCCAGCTCTGGCTCCAAGTTACAACATACACAATGCGAGAAGGGCTGCGAATAACAAACACCCAAGGAGGGGATGGGTCGATTGACACCTAGACACTGTTAGGTGGGCTAGGACTCAGGTGACCCAGGTTCAATTCCTGCTTCCGCTACAGACTCCCTGGGGGGACCATCGGCTTTTCTCCTTGGGGAAGCCGAGAGGAGGGGACACAGGGCAATCAAACCCACGCAGTGAGTCTCCGAGCCCAGGGCAACCAACTCGGGCCCAGGCAGCGGGGCTAGAAAGAGCAGGGTAGATGTTCCTGCTCGGGCTGGAGCAGGCTCTGAGACACGGCAATTGGGAACGTCCACACAGCTACATTCAGCCTGCTGGCGCCAGTCCCGCGAGCCCGAGGCAGCCGACCCAGGCACGGGCTCGCTGCCTCAGGGGTCAGCTTCGGGCAGGATTTCTTGCAGGAGGGCTTGGCGCTCTAGCACGTGCCCAGAGCACTGACCTGCTGTGTGCTCCAGTAGGAGCACCCTAGGCGGGCGGGAAGGCAGCACATGCAACGCTGCAAAACCATCCCTGCTGGCCACGCCAGGTACAGCCAGCGCACAGTGCAGGACTTCAGAGGTGAATCACGGTCTCACAACCTAGGTGCCCAAGCACCCATGGGAGCCTCCCGCCACTCAGCCTGCAGTCACCACGCTGAGCCTGTGGTTAATGCACTCGGTTAAAGCAGATCTCAATACAATTCCCAGCTCTGCCACAGACTCCCTGGGTGACCCTGGGCTAGTCACTTAGCTCCAGATCCACAACGCTATTGAGGCAGCGAACTTCTATTGATCTCATGAACTTAGGAGCCTAAATAGCTTTTGTGGATCTGGGCCTGTCTCTCAGTCCCCCCATCTGTACAATGGGGATAATTATCCTCCCTTCTCCCACCTCTTGTCTCCTTGGGAAGCTCTTTGGGGCAGTGGCTGTCTTACCCTGGGTTTGTACAGCACCTAGCACAGCGTTTGGTGCCTAACGCCAGCTAAAGCCTCTAGCTGCTATTGAGCAATAAATAGTCCGAATGAAGCGCGAGACTCCCTGACAACACCTGGAGCCCTCTCTAGCCAGCCCCTGTAAAGGTACAGCCCGAGCTCCGAGTACCTCTCCCACAGCCAGCAGTGAACTCTCCTCTTGTTTATTCTCCCCTAATAAAGTGATATTTGCCAAGAAGGGAGCTGGCAGTGTTCCTATAATAGCGTTAGCTGCCCATTGTTGTGCAATCAGCGGGTGGAACATTGGATTTTCCAGCATGTCACACTACGCGCCGGGGGGACGAAGGGGCGGGGAGGATCGGGAGGCTAGCGCCGATTCCTGGGCACCTTCCCTCGCGCCTTGACGCTTGGTTTCCCTCTTTAGATGTCAGAGCAGCTGTTGGTTCAGTGTTCAGTCTGGTAGCCTCGCCCTGTCAAACGCCACCTCCCTGAGCATGCTCACAGCTTGGAGAGGCCTGGTTGTAGTAGACGTGAATCTGGCTTGCCGAATGAGGCCGTAGTATCCTTTACGGTTAATACACTCGCTTGCCCCTTCGGGCAGGCACACTTTGGCCACATGTGTGCTATCGATGGCCCCAGGGCCGCTGCAAGTCCCACTGGGTGCTGACAATCTAAACAGATATGACAGATGAAGGGCGGGACGGGAAATAACTCGCCAACGATTGGAGAAATGGTCTGAGGTAAACATGATGAAGTTTAATAATAAAGACAAATGCAGTGCTCCACTTAGGAAGGAACAATCAGTTTCACACATTCAGAATGGGAAGAGACGGTCTAGGAAGGAGTACGGCAGAAAGGGATCTAGGGGTTATAGTGGACCACAAGCTAAATATGAATCAACAGTGTGATGCTGTTGCAAAAAAAGCAAACATGATTCTGGGATGCATCAACAGGTGTGTTGTGAGCAAGACACGAGAAGTCATTCTTCCGCTCTACTCTGCGCTGGTTAGGCCTCAACTGGAGTAGTGTGTCCAGTTCTGGGCACCGCATTTCAAGAAAGATGTGGAGAAATTGGAAAGGGTCCAGAGAAGAGCAACAAGAATGATTAAAGGTCTTGAGAACATGACCTATGAAGGAAGGCTGAAAGAATTGGGTTTGTTTAGTTTGGAAAAGAGAAGACTGAGAGGGGACATGATAGCAGTTTTCAGGTATCTAAAAGGGTGTCATAAGGAGGAGGGAGAAAACTTGTTCACCTTAGCCTCTAAGGATAGAACAAGAAGCAATGGGCTTAAACTGCAGCAAGGGAGGTTTAGGTTGGACATTAGGAAAAAGTTCCTAACTGTCAGGGTGGTTAAACACTGGAATAAATTGCCAGGGAGGTTGTGGAATCTCCATCTCTGGAGATATTTAAGAGTAGGTTAGATAAATGTCTATCAAGGATGGTCTAGACAGTATTTGGTCCTGCCATGAAGGCAGGGGACTGGACTCGATGACCTCTCAAGGTCCCTTCCAGTCCTAGAGTCTATTAAACGTCACCCGCAGTCAGGAACAGAAGCCAGATCTTTCGACTCCTCTGTCAGTGTCCCACTCACTAGGCCGGGCTGCTTCGTCCTCTTGGGGCTCCGGTGAATGCCGAATTCAGCAAAACTCACAGAGGGCAGGAGGGGGGCCCTGCACCCCCCAACGAGCCCTGCCGGAACCCTGGCTTCCCAAACCGCAGGACTCTGTGCAGCACCAATCGTGACCACAGTTGGTATCATCCACAGGTGGCTCTGTCTTCTCTCCTAGCCCTAGGCCACGTGGTGCGGGGGCAGCACAAGGGTTTTCCTCCTCCTCCCCAGCTGTATTGGATACGTGAGTGAGGACAGAGGGATGTGGTAGGGGAGCTAAGTCTCCTGTTGCCGTCTCCCCTAGTTACGCTGGAAAGAGGAGGAGGAAATGCCAGTTGCCGAAACAGCACTGAAGCCGTGGTCCCCTGGTGCCCATACGGAATGAGATCCAGGGCAGAGGTGTTTTGGGGGCACTGCTGGCCGCTGGGAAGAACGCAGCTTGCAGCATCTCCCGTTCGCCTGGCTCTGTAGCTCTGCTTGCAGAGCTAAATCTGATTCTGCAGCTCATCTCCCTTTGGAGAACTCTCCAAGTTGAACGGTTTCGTGCAGGATATGACAATGAAAGCAAACACCAGTCTAAGAGCCGGAGCTGGCCCTTGACCTCCTGTCTGTTTTGCACGACAGGCCAATCAGTATATTCTGCATCCTACGGCCACCACTTCCAGGCTGCAATGCTGCAGCAGGAGGCATCGTGCTGTGGCGAGTCCCCAGCGTCTGAACCCCAACACAGGAGCTCCACAGTATATGGCGGTAGCCTGCAGCAAATGCATCGGTATGCTCAATACACGATCTTCCCCCTGATGCAGGGGGCAGCTGCTACAGATGTGCTGCAACAAGTCAATATAATCTATATACTCCTAAACCACCATCTGCCTACAGTAAAGTGCTGATCAGTACGACTTGCATCCTCCAACTGCAATGTAGTATATTGCAGCATGCAGCACTGCGCTGCTGCTGCTGAATGTAATTGGCATCCTCTGCCTGCTCTGCCTCCCTGCAGTATATTGCAACATGCAGCACTGCACTGCTGCTGTTGAATGTAATTGGCATCCTCTGCACTGCCTCCCTGCAGTATATTGCCGCATACACACTGTGCTGTAGCAAACCAGTCAAACCCACATCCTCGCGGCCCACCGCCACTGTACCACACCTACAATCCCAGCATGACTCTACTTAAGCGTCTCTTTTTTTGTGGCATCCATATATTGTGCCTCTGTTGCTTGTTTCCATGCAGGCTGGGCTTTGCCCAAATCGTCTTATTGATTCTTTCCAGGCTCCCTTCCGACGCCGCGTTTGAAGTTGGAGAACTGAAGCGCGGTGAATGTACTTAGGTCTGTCAGTGCAACAAGCAAACGGGACGGTGATTTTCGCTTGGCCTGTGCAAACAAATAGAACAAAACACCACTAGCCTCGCGTTCTCCCAGCAGCTGCCTTCCAAAGCCACTCACCTCTCTTCCTCTTTGTGTTCCACAAAACCAATTACAGGTTGGAAATAGCTGCAATAAACTTCATATCCCACTTACGGCCCAATCCCGCGGCTGCTACAAAGCGGAATAGTGGCAGGGAGCGAAGACAGCTTGCGTGTTTTGCTCGAGCTGTTTAAATTCCATTCCTCCATTCCATCTCGGAGCGCACTCGCTATCCCACTAACAGAGGCCAGGCGTGCACTCCAGAGCTCGTGTTTGAGGTATTCCTTTTCAGGGAGGATTTCACTGAGCTGATCAGAATCCCTTCTGAATTCCACATTAAAACAGAGTGGCACTGCCATTAGCTCTAGGGGTAACAGGTTTGGGGCGGGGGGTTGCTGCACCTCCTCGCTCACACTAATCAAGGACTTTGCAAATGCTTTCCTCAAAGACAGGCTCAAACAGTGACCTTTGCCGTCCCAGATCTCAGCTTCTCGTATGACTAGGCAGTTGTACTGTGGTAGAACCTCAGGCTGTGCCCCCGTTGTGCTAGGCCCTGCACGTGCAAAATGGTCCCTGCCTGGAAGCGCTTACAATCTGTTCCTATTATACACATGGGGAAACCGAGGCACAGAGCGATGAAGGGACTTGCCCAGTGGCACTCAGCAGGCCAATCGCAGAGCTGGGAATAGGGCTGAGTCTCCTGAGTCCCTGTCCAGCACCCTGTTCTCTAAGCCGTGCTAGGTCGCAGGTCCTGAGGGGAGCTTTGGCCAGCTGGTTACCTGGGGTATGATTCTGGAGAGCTCAGTTGTGAAAGAGCACAGCCGGACAGCCCGGGAGACTGCAGGCAGGGAGGAGCTGCAGACCAGGACGACAAACATCCACTGACAGACTTACACCTGCTGTTTGCCCGCACGTTCCCTGGGCTCCGTCAATCCTACTTATCCACAGAGTAGAAACGGCCACGGCGGGGCCGTGCAAATTACTCCAAACCGCCCAGCCAACGTGCCTCAATCCTGAGCGGGAACAGGCCCCTCTCATGGCCAGGTGGGGAGTCCAGCTTCCTAGTTAATCCTCCACCCTTGGGCTTAGATTCCAACAAGGCGCAAGGATGTTGATTAGAAAGGGGCAGAGCTGGTAGGGGGGAGGTGTGGGATAACAGAGGGTGCTGCCAGTCTGCACTGGGGGGCATTTGGCAGATGCATGGGACTGGAACGGCAAGGGATGTTGCCGGTCTAGATCAAGGCACAACAGTACTGCCAGGGGGTAGGACTGGCAGAGCTGGGGGTGCTGCACCGGCAGAGCAGAGGAGGGGTGCATGTGGGGCTGCTGGAGTTTTGGATGGAGGTGGATATGCACTGCTGTGCTCTGGCCCCCCATGGCCAGCATCAATTAACATCACTTCACGCCCCAGCGCAACTCCCCAAAAAAGTCACCGAGAACAAGGAGCTTAAAAAAAAAAACAAGAAGAAAGAAAAGTGGGATGAACCCCCCCTCGGAATGGCCTGTTCCTCGGGGGATTACAGCCAGCTAAGAAGTTCCTATGAAAAGGTGCATACAAACCAGTCTATCTCCAGGGATTAGCCCGATTTGTACACCTTTATCTGAGCGCCTCTCGCTCGCTTTGGGAGAGGAGATAATTCGGGGACTTCAACGTCTCCTGTGGGGCTGAGCACTGGAGGCCGGGCCGGGGCTGTTTCAGTATGGCGGGAAACTGGTTAGCCTGGGCCCAAATCACAGACTCATCTCCCCCAGTGTACACATCTGCCAACACACACCGAACCCTCCCCAACCCCGACGCACACACGCGTCCCCCCCCACACAGTCGCAATCTGCATGCACAAAGACCCATGCACATCTCTCAGTAATTCCACAACACCATGTATTCTCCACCGCGCACATGTTCCCCACCACACGACAGCCCCCTACATCACTAAACAAGCCCATCTCCCAAACATGGCCACACACAAATTATCCCCCTCACACTCATCCCCAACAATCCCAACACACACACACACACACACACACACACACACACACACACACTTCTAAACACCAGCACACACCTCGACACACACATCCCAAGCTCACACACACAAAAAGCCACAACTAACTCCATCACAGGCCTCAGCAATTCCAAATCGCACAAGCGCCTCCCGCAGGACACATTCTCCAACACAAAAAAGACACACGCAGCCTCCACAAACATCCCTAACTAACCCCAGCACACACCACAATGCACATGCCCAACCCACAACCTCCTGCCTTAACAACCATGAGACACACAGACATGCCTCAACAATACACATCTCCGCCAAGGTATACATACACATGCCCCTCATAGCACCATCACATTCACAAACCGAACACACACACACACACACACCATTATCCCTCCCACAATATCCCTCAACAACCCAAAAGACACCCCTCTGGCCCTCCTTAATGTACACCCTCAGCCGAGCAAAACACACACACATACACACACGGAGCTGACACACAAATGAAATAATACCAATAAAAAAAAAGAGAGAGAAAGAGAAAGAAGCATTTAAGGAATCAGAACTGAGCTAAGGACTGCCTGGGGCTGGAGCCTGCACCATGCATTATTTATAAACCGGAGTGAGAATTGTATTTCTGACAAAAAAACAATTATTTCCACTGTGCCGAGAAGCCGTTAACCTCCTGCCCCTTCGCGTTGCCAGAGGCAGGATCCCCTCCTGATTCCCCTCCGGTTACTCTCACTTCTCCATTGACCCTGGCATTTTGCTTTCACTCTGCCCGACTCGCCCCACCAATGCTGGGAGCCAATCGGGGAGGTCAGCTCTTGGCAGAGACAGCTGGTGCCGTGTCTCCTCTGGGCCCCCTGCGAGGGCTGGATCGGGATCTCCAGGATCCCAGCGGAGAGGGTGTAGGAAAGCAGGATGCCGACAGGCTAGCAAACCACGCAGTGATGAGATCCCCATAGTGTGCAGCTCTCCCGACAGCTCATTCTGTAGGGGGCTTGGCTGAAGGACCCAACTAGTCCAAAGCCACTCTGGCTTGCGGCTTTGAATCCTCTGCTCAGCGTAGCATTGGCTGGTGGGAGACAAACAGGGAGAGACACCAACGAGCCGCTGAATTCTCAGCTGCCGGGAACATGTGGTGCATTACAGAGCATGCAGTGACTGTCCGGAGCACCAAGCAGCGTAGTAGTGTGCACTCGTGTATGAAGCATGTGATGTATAGTGATCACCGTGCACATGGTAGGAGTAGGGAGCATCCCATGGTTACACGGAATACCTGGACAAAGCATGAGGTGGCCGGACAGAGCAAAGAGCAGTATACAAATAACAGACCCCTCATGAGTTCATCACTTTCAGCACTAAAAGTATGGGCCTCTATCACTTGTGACAGAGGAGTAACTCCACTCACTGGTAGCAGTAGTAGGCTCTTACCCTTGATGCTGACCAGTCACTAGAGGAGGACACTTACTTAGAGTGTTATATACACACATCTCACAGTAGCTGTGCAGGCTACATGGTCAGCGTGCCCGGTGACGGGTGTGAATGGCAAGCAGTAGCCATACAGAATACGCAGTCGCACTCAGGAGTCATTTGTACGGTTGTCTTTTTTATTTATTTTTTATGGAAAAGTGACAATTTGCCAAAGAGCAAAAGAGCCAGCGTTGCTCTTACTCAGCTCATCAGGGACGTGTGGTTGGGGGGGGGCTTACTCCCTGGCTTAGCCAAGCCCAAAATCTAGCCCTGCGGTATTTTTCAGACCTGGGGAGCATCCCGTGTGGGCTGCCCATGCTGCATGGCCGCTGCCTGGCTTTTGCACACCCGGACTAAGCCGTGTTTTCCCTGGGAGGCTGGGAATGGCTCTGATCCGCAGCAAGTACCAGGGGAGGGTTAAAACCTCACACTGCTTTGAGGAACTTTGATCCAATGGGCCGTTCTGCTCCACAGAGTTCTGCCGCTCCTGGGCACAACCTGATGGCGGCGTTTCTTGTCGCTCCATGCTTAGATGCATCCCCCGTGACTTCTGCTTAAGTGGCAAAATCCACCATCCTGTCAACACACCAGATGAGCTGTGGTTGGCTCTGACCGGTCCCTTTTCCAGCCTTTGCACCAATGCTGCTGCCTGCTGGGCTGGGGTGAGCACGGAGGATGCAGCTACAGCATTGTGAACTTTTCCTTGGTTGCAAAAGGAGAGGCAGTCACCCAAGGGTTCTGCATGGCCAAAAAGAAAGAGATGCTACATAGTCCACCTCAGGAGCCAGGGCTGAGGATCTGTCTTGTGGCTGCAAGAACTCCTTGTACAGGCGGTTTTCCTTTGGGGGTAGTCACAGCCTTTTTCTTCTAGGTCCTGTGCGGCCTTTTCCCCTATGCCCGTGCTTCCTAGAGTGGTCAGGTCTGCGGGGGATGCATAGTTCCACCGAGTGAATTGTTGGCAGCAAGGATGGAGCCAAAGATCTCAGTGCATGAGCCGTTACTGCCGGAGCTAAAAAAGCCACTCCGTTAGCTAAGACAGTAGCAGGCCTGAAGGAGCCCCAGGGCAGGCCAGCTGGCTTCAGCCGAGACCCCGCGCCCACCTGACTCCTGCGCTCTCACCCCCAACGCAGCAAGTTTGACGGCTTGGCAGCAAACTCTCACGGTCACGGTCCCCATGGCAACAATCCAGCCTGAGCCGAGCAGAGCCGTCTATTGGTCAGCGCTCTGCCCGCGGTTACCCCAGGGCCGTGCCACCGAAGCACCTGACTGAAGCCAGCGGCGATGCACGGGCATAAATGAGGGCAGATGCCAGCCTGAGACAGCCATGCAAAGCCTGCATCCCTAGCCGGCTCCGGCTCCACAGTAAGAGCAATGGGAAAAACGTTCTGTGCTCCATCGCCCATTCGCCTGTACCTCCCGGAGTGCACGTGAATAACCCCCCAGCTCACCCGACGGGACCTCCCCCAGGCCTCACGGAGCGCCCGGGTGCAGAACCTTCCACGGCAGGGCTCGGCTAGAGAGAGGCTAGGATTGGAGCCATCCAGACCTCCTCTAGTCCCATGAACTTTGGTGGGGAGGGGTCCAGAGAAAACTGGGTCAAACCACCCCTGGTTTGGGGGGGGGGTGTTGCAAAGTGCAAAACCCAAACAATGAGATTTTACAGAAATTAAGCACACCTCCTACCTCCCCCCTTAAAGATAACGGGCTTGATTTGGGGGGGGGGGCGCGCACAGAGGGACAGTTGTCTTCTTATAAAGCACCAAGCACTGGCCACTGCTGGACCAAAGACACTGCAATGGATCTGCTAGAAGAAACTCCCGGGCCAGATCCGAGCTGGTATAAATCAGCGTACGCCCCACTGAAGTGAACAGAGCTACGAGCCCATTTACATCGGCTGAGGATCTGGCCCCATATTCCTAGTGGTACGTTGGGGAGCAGAGGAGGCTCAGACACACTGCAGCAAACCCGTCTCAGGTGTAACTCAGTCACGTTACCCCGAGCACGACCCTGACTCCGAATACACCACTCGGCATTCTGCACTGAAGTGCCTTTGATAAGATGAGGCTGATCTCTCTGCCATGACGTTTATCTCCATGAGCGCGGAGAGCTCTTGAGTGACGTAGCCACGGCTGAGTTATCCCATCGCCGCTTGTGTGAAGATAAGCGTCGCAACAGAGATCAGCTGTCATGTCTCCGGTATAGTCAGGCTCCTTGCTACTATGCCAGGCTGAAATCGTCTTTGATGACAGCTACGGTTCTACATGCCTGGATAGGCAGAGACATTCATAGAATATCAGGGTTGGAAGGGACCTCAAGAGGTCGTCTAGTCCATTGCTACAGTAGGGCCCTATGCCTGGACACTGATAGCTGGGGAGTCAAGCCCACCTGTGCCCAGAAGTCCCAGGACACAGCCAGCCAAGGAAACTCAGCCAGAAGTGAGCAGCCCAGGATGTACCTGCAGTGGCCGAACTGTCCTTTGCCACTGTCTCCATCTGCTGCGACGAGAAGAGGCTGCCAACGAACGCTGCCTGGAGGATCAATAGGCACTGCCCATGAGCTGCACCCACTCGATGCGACCCGCCAGTGCCCACCAGCGGCTGGGGACAGATCTGCACCACTGCCCGCGCTCGCTGCGGCCGTTCAGCCCCGCTGGTCTGACCTGTGCCCTGCGTGCCTGCCCACTGCAATCAGCAGGATCTGACCTGTGCCAGCTGCTGTGCTCCGCGGGCCCTGCCAATGAACACACCCGTGCTCGTGCGCCCGCCTATCCGCTGCCAGCCTGCGCTGTAGCTGAACAAACCTGCATCAGATCAGTTTCCCATCTTGCTTCCTAGCCTCGGCTTAAAGAGCACATCCACAGGATTCCAAAGAACAGCTCATCCTACAACCCCCCATTAAACTGTCAAACGCTTTACCCCGCCTCCCCTACCTCTCCCATCAGCGCTGATTACTGAGACACCGAGAGCTCCGTGCCACCCCCAGCACCCTCCTTCTCCGCTCTGAGCCACGGCCTCCCACTCCTTGAGATCCACCGCGATGCCCCCCCCTTTGCTCTAGGCATCCCACTGCAGGGGAGTAGGATGGGAGATCCAGCACACACGCTGACCTGTCCGGCAACACTCGCAAAGGCCGACAGCCTGCCTCAGAGGTTGGATCGAACAGTGAAGGTGGGTTGCTTTGAGTGGCCCGGATTCCTCAGCTGGCGTAAATCAGTGTGGCTGAATGGAGCTACGCTGACTTACACCAGTGGTGGATTTAGCCCAATGACAACAGGACCTTGCACTCAGGCAGGATCAGTGGGGGGGTCAGACTGCAAAGCCATATGGAGGGTGGGGGCCTGGCCATGCACCTCTGTCTGGGACTCCAGAGATGGGGTATCCAAGAACAGCCCCGAATGGCAAACCTCATGGACAAAGGGAGAACAACCCATCAGTACCAAGCACTGGACCCATCCCTAGCATTACCATCAAATCCCTTCCTCTAGTATTACCCCAGTCTCGTCCGCACTGAGCTTCAAACGGTCGCTCCCAGCCAAGCCCCAGTCTGGGCCAGGTACCAGGAAAGCGCATCCAGTCACACCAGCTCGGTCAGGGACAAGTGAGTCGCCTGTGTGGGAACAGCACCCTGGCTGTCTCTCCCAGGAGCCACATGCCCAAGCTGAATGTGAGCAGACGACAAAGCAGGGCTTTGTGGAGGCTCTCGGGGAGGATTCCTTGGAGAAGAGGCTATGGGTCGCGTGTGAACTGCTGGCTGGGGGAGGCTCACCCCCAGCCCCGCCCCTTCCACCCAAGGCCCCGCCCCTTCTGTGCCCTCCCTCCCCCACCAGAGCCCAGAGTCCCCCCCAGCCTATGATACCCGCCTCCCATGGAAGAGGATCGGTCTGTCTGTCCGTCCATCCACCCATCCTTATACGGCTCTCCTCACCATAGTATCTGAGAACCCTCTGACCCTCTTAGGCACTAGAGAAGGGCCTAAACTAACATCGCAGAGGCCAAATTTTCCGCTAAGTGACACTGGCGTAAATCCAGAGCAAGACCATTGGCTTCGGTGGAGCTGCTCTGCAGTTACACCATGCCACTGAGCAGAATCTGGCCCCTGATCTAAACTCCCTTCCAGCCTGGTTTGCTCAGCTGAAACCTGCTCTTTAGGCTCCGCCCCTTTAAACGTGCTGCTCTCGCTAAGACCGATTTGAAATAACCCCCCGACGACTCATGGCTGGGCTGCTTCAGGTAACATCTGCGCTGGTGTGAGCCAGCTGCCAAAGTAGGTGCATTCGGAGGCCTAACTACCTTGACAGCGACTCTTTAGAGTAAAGCAGATTGGGTATAACGAGGCCGTGAGCAGAAACCCATTCGCCGCCTGCTGCAGCTGATGCTACAGAAAAAAAAACTTTCACCTCCCACCGGCAGCAGCAGACGTGGCTTGCAAAGAAATGGAGCATTTGATTTGTTTGTCCAAGACCAGGCTGTTTGATCCCGCAGTTAAAATCATTCCCACCGCTCTTGCCCCTCCCACCTCCTCTCCTGCTTCCCCACCTCCCCCACTCTCAATTAAATGGAGACATCAATAAATATAAGTGAGCGACGACAGATGACTCCGTCTCTCCTCCATCATCCCAGCTCATCACTGGGCTGCCGTACAGATTGGGTCCTGCTCCTGGCGTTCATGCTTTGCTTGCCTGCTAAGTGACGCCTGAAAATTACTTGCATGGTCAAATAGATATTACAGCAGTCAAAGGTGCGAGCTTTGCTGGAAGAATGATGTGTAATTTTCAGAACCGCTACCAGTGCATCAAATCATCCACCCATATCAGTTCCCCGGGAAAAAAATGATTGATAGCCTTTATTGCGCAAGTCACTTCTTTTCGTTTTTTTAATCCTTGATAGATACAGCAATGAACGCGGTTGACGCAACCATAAGTTTGGGTGGAAGAGGGAAGAGAAGAGCTGGTTCATTGACCCTGTACAGTTACTGCTGCCGCGTGGGTGTCCTGGGTTTGATCTCTTCATCAGCTCTCGTCTTCTCCCAGGGTGCCAGGCCCTGGCATCATTCCAAGAGCAGGGCTGGCAGAATAGGGGGCACCTTTATGAGGTTCCAATCTAGGAGACCCATCGGTGGGTTCGGATGTGAGTTTCTAGCCAATCTTTTACGAGTGGAGAGAGGAGAAGAAGACAAAAAGTGAGGGTTGAAGAGGTCTCGGATAGAGGAATTTCTGACTCAGAAAAGAAAGATATAGGTGGCATCTGCTACGCCCACTAAAGGGATCATTTGTGAAGGCTACTGCATCCATGAGCATCTAGTAACCGTGTCTGGTCCCCTGGGGAGGATCAGCAAATGGCCATTTATGCCCATCAGAGATGGGTGCAAAGCAAAGCCTCAGCTTCCTCCCAGACTCTGGGCCAGTTTGGTCCAGAATGTGAATTTTTCAGCTTGGCCCCATCTCTGATCCTGGTGAAAGCCCGATCCCCTGCTGGTGAACGCTGGCAGGTGAAGCTAGAGAGGAAGAAGCCAGACCCAGCATTCTTCCTTTCCCAGCTTGTGCAGCTGCAGCTTAGTTCAGCTGAGTTAAATCTCTCGCCCTCGCTTGTTAGTTTTGCAACCTGCCTCTAGGCTCTTGATTGGCTTTTACTCCAGTCCAAAGAGGGAGGAGCGATACACTCCTAAGCCCCACCCAAAAGATAAGCTCCGCCCATGTGAGTCATGGGAATGAGACACCACTCACAGATTGGGCAGCTGCTCCAAACAGGACCATGCATTTTCTCTGAGCTCCACTGGGCTTGGCTATCCCTCGGCAGGGTCTGGTTATGCCCATGGGCTTTGCTGGCTGCTTCCTGGACTTCCAAGTGCCACTCACTTCTGGCACCAAAAGGAAACATTGCTCACAGTAGACGTGCAGATCCATGATGCTTGCTCTCCGTTCTCACATGATGAATGAAATAGTTAACGCTGGTACCATTTGAATTATCGTCGCTGGGCACTGAAGCAAACCAGCCCCTCCGTGAGATGAACACAGAGTTCACACCTCTTCGAGTGACTGTCCCAGGCTCCCTGCAGACTCAATCCTGCATCTGTTACGTGCTCCATTCACATTTTTGAGGTTTTGATTACAACCAGAGCATCTAGAGACGTAATTTGTTTTTAAATGGAAGCTGAGATTCTGGCAAACAAAGCAGCAGTTTGAAAGAGCAGTGCTGGTACAGCCTATGGCACGGACGGGCTGCTTCTGAGCCATACTCCAGACCCAACCGGTGTGAGAGCTGAATGACTTTGTAGCCTGTCTGATCTGATGCTTCTGAAAGGCAGAGCTGTGCAAATAACCACATTTTCGATTCACTTGCAGCAACAATTTTTTTTAAAAATTGTTAAAATATTTATATATTTTTTAATTTTTTAAAAAATGGTTCGGGTTGACACAAAATGATTTTACACAATTTTTTTTGGCCAACCAAAAAGTTTTTTTAAAAATTAGTTTTAAGTCAAACTAAAATGTTTTGTTTCAATTTCAGGATTAAAAATTTTGCTGAGCACAACTGAAGTTACATGTTCCCCTGGACCTCCTGATTCTCTCATTTTCTGGACGGACATTTCCACTTCTCCTTGGTCCTCCGTAGACACAGGGGTGAATTTCCAGTTCCACATCTTGGCTGGGGGTGGGATGAGGAGTGTGGGTGGGGGGAATTTGGGTCGTTCTTCTGTAGATCTCCCTGTTAATAAAATAACTGGACGTAATAAGAGTCACACCCAAAGGAGCCACCTGATACCTCTCCATATAGCCCTGATCAATGTCACCAAGCTCTTACGATTCAAAGAGCCAAATGCTCCCCAGTGTCCAGTGAAGTCAGTGGCGTGGCTCTGGTATAACTCGGCAGAAGCGTCTTTGCTGAAAGATTTACATAACTCTCGCCAGACCAGGACCAGCTCCAACTCCAACCGTCCCAGCAAGAACCTAGGAAGGTCCAGTACAACTAGGGGAAACCTAGTGTGGTCCCCCCAAAGGAAAGTGGGTGAGAGAGGGAGCAGGGACCTCAGGGTGAACATTCAGCTCTGGTGGAAGTGGGGGCAGCTCAGATGAGTCAATGGAGCAGCGCACTGGGACGGATGAGTTGGACCCAGATCCAGCCAGGGTGAGAGAGCTGGGCCAGCAAATGTCACAAGTAAAGTTGCATTTTCTACTCCAATGTCAAAAACTCCAGGGCACCAGCCGGTGGCTCGAGGCTCCTGGAGAAAGGTTTGCTGGAACAGCAAGTGGCCGGACGGACAATACGGCAGGGCTGGGAACTGAGCTGAATGTCGGAGACATTGGTGGGGGTCAGCACGCCGCCAGCATTGCAGAGGGGCCGGCAGAGCCGGGGAGTGCTCCCTGCTCTGTCTAAAGACAGCCAGCAGGCCCGACCTCCTCTCCCCACCATGCAGGGCAAGCACGGGGAGCTACGGGGGCGGAGCCGAGACGGACCCAGGCTTCAACGAGCTTGGCCAAACATCAGGCACCTGAGAGGCTGATCTTCCTCCCACTGAAGACAGTGATCATGTTCCCAAATGACCGAAACGGGAGCCGGATTGGATGCCCGGTTGGGGCATGGGATGAAGATATTGGGGCCCATATTTGATGCTAGGATTAGGGGAATGGGGGAACCCCTCCTTGAGCAAAACCAGCCGGGCTTTAGGAAAGGACAAGGAACCACAGACATTTGATCATTTGATAAGGGTTAGAGAAACGGCCGGAGCACGACCAGGACAGCTTCGAGCTAGGAAGGCATCCGATCGAGTGGACGGAAGGACGCTTACCCCAGTGCCGAAGAAATATGGAGTGTCTGAGGATTTAATAACCCCGGTGGATGCACTATATCGAACACGTAAAACAGTGATCCGACCACGCTTTGGAACGACAAACCTCCCTGAGGTGAAAGTCCGATTGCATCGAGGTCTGCCCTTGGTCCGTTGCTGTTTATCATGTCAATGAACCGTGTCCCAGTGGGAAAAGTGGAGAAGCTGCTACATGCAGATGACAACAATAAGGGCATCCTCAAA
Source organism: Terrapene triunguis (assembly GCF_002925995.2). Taxonomy (NCBI): domain Eukaryota; kingdom Metazoa; phylum Chordata; order Testudines; family Emydidae; genus Terrapene; species Terrapene triunguis. The sequence continues at coordinate 15,729,452 of NW_020665065.1, forward strand.
GGAAGGCCTAGAGGCAACAGCAAAGCAGTGGTATGACCAGCCAAGCAGGCGCGGGATGAAAATGAACATGACTACGACTGAGGTCATGTGGGTCAGTCGAGGTGCCACAGGGAAAATGACCATAGAGATCAACGGAGTGAGATTATAGCAGATTGGTGGCTGGGCACGGAAGGAGGAGAGCTTGAACCTGAGATGCCGGCCAGGCTGGGGAGTGCTGGAATAACAGCTCGGGGTATGTGTTTGACAAGCGTATGCCACAGAGACTGAAAGCCCGCCCACACAGAGCAATGGTGTGCCCCGCAATGCCATATGGTGCAATAAAGAGATGGCAGGTCCCAGGCCCACAGGGCCTCAAGATGAGTTATATGGAGAGAGAGATTTTGAAATGGAAGCATTAGGCTGGAAGTCAAAGTCCGTGATGTGGCTGACGAAATCCAGGAAGCGTGACCTTGCTGGTTAGGACCCATACAGAGGATGAACGAAGGGGACCTGGAGAAGGCCATGGCAGGACAGGGAAGTAGGAAAGAGACCCCGAGGAAAGCCAAGGAAGCGATGGATGGATTGAATCAAAGAAGATGGTGAAGAAGTAGGCCGTAGTGCCACCTCAGACAGATGAAGAGGGCAGCTGCTTGCGTTCTGACCTGACCTCAGGTAATAGGATAATGGGAAGGAGAAAGATTGGATGCCCGTTTGCCACATACACAGGCCAAGACCATCCCTTTGGGGCTCATTTTGGCAAAGATCTTTTATCTACCTGGGCGCACGGGGCTGCCCTCGCTCCGAGCTCAACCCCACACAATCAGACACTGTCCTGGCATCTCAAAGCTGCTTGCCGACTGGGTGGCGGGTTGCTGAGCCCGCCATGGCATACGGGACCGTGACAGCTGGAAGGCAGCCTGTGAGGACGCCTGTAGCCAAGAGCTCCCTGGTGCCAGCCCCTCCCTCCCTTTGCTCCTCAATCCCAAGGGCACTCTCTTCTGGGATTGGGGGAAAGGGATCCCAACAGTGCCCCACACAGGCTGGGGATGGCTCCGTGTCACCCTTAGCGTGACCCTCCCTGACATCCCTTCTCGCCTTGAGACGTCTTGGAAAGAGCCGGGCAGGATTTGAATGTCTCATTCTCTTAACGGGCTGTGGCAGACGACCCCCCTGCAGGAACTGAGTTTGTCACAGTCTATCAGGCTGCAGGGAGCAGTGCAGATAGAATCTGTGATGCATCAGCCCCCTCTCGTCCTGTCCGATGCCTTCTTTTCACTCACTGGAGCAGGGCTGCCTTGCCCCGACACGGACCAGTCTGAGAAGCCTGGAGTCAGAGGCAGCTAAAGAGCAGCACGGTTGCCAATGATGCCTTTTAATTAATCCATGAGCTTTCCGCTTCAGTCCCCACTACTCTCATAGGGCATGTGGAGAGAAGAGGACTCTTCCAGACGTTGGGGGGTGGCGGGGCACTACTGCCAAGGACCCGGGGCTTTCCATATACAGAAGGAAATCTGTCCCATAACGTGCTGGGCGTTTGGCGTAGTTATACCGAAAGAGAGGGGATCGCACCATGGTAAAAAAATGTACAGAACACCTTCCCCGTTTTACAATATTGTGATGGGTCGTTTAAAAATACGTGCAGTGTTTCACTAAGTGTATGGAAAATTGCCGAGAGAATGCACATGCAGACTAATGTGCATGTCTGCATGCACAAACACACACACAGAACATTCACATACACAGAGTACATTCATACAGTACATTCACACACACACACACACACACACAGTATATTCACACAAGTACACACACAGACAAGCACACAGAGCATAGTACATTCATTCACACGTGTATACACATGCAGAGCACAGTACATTCACGCGCACACGGTACAAGCACCCAGAGCAAATGACAGTCATACACTCGCATACTCACAGCACAGAACATTCACTCCCACCCCCAGAGAGCACCCCCGCAGAGCTCAATACAGGCATGTATCCATACATACAGGACCGGTATAGAGAGCTCAGCACCTTCATAGTCACATGTACCCCAGAGACGCCATACAGAACACACTATGCACACACAGAGTACAACACAGCATGCATGCGCGCACGCACACACACAACACACGTGCACACCCTTAGTACAAACAACCATCCTTGTTAAAAAACGCTGTAGGATTCTCTAGCAATAGACCCAACTCTTCAGTGTTCTGTTGAAGCTGAGGAATCCCACAGTATTTTTACAAGGGCATTCACACTACCCACACATTGACCCTGCACGCAAACACCCAGCCCAGACAGACAGAGGGCACAGGCCCATGGGGGGGACACACAGAGTGGATGCACGCATGGACACAGTATCCACATACAGAGTACACACCTAAGCATAAAACACATGGAGACACAGAGAATATGGCGTATGCGCCCCAGGGAGAAATTCACCCAGTGCAGAGAGCGAGCAAAGGGGCCTGGGCATCACTTTAAACGCAATTGTGTGAGGAATGAAGTAGGGCTGGTTGGGGATTTTCTGCCAGAAAGATCTGTTGGTGGTAAATGCAGGTACCACAAAATCAAAATATTCCACAGTTAAGCCCATTAAAAGCAGATCATAAAAGTGATGCTTTGGGGGTGGGGAGGTACTCTCCACCACACAGAGCACGTGCGATGGAAAAACCTCTTGGCCAACCCACAGGGGAGTGAACCAGGCACCTCCCGAACACGAGAGGCTACAGCTGGAACAAAGTGCCAGGTCTGTATAGTTGGCAGCTGAAACCCCTCCTGTCCCCTGTGGGTCAGCACAGAGCGGGGACCGCTAACGCACACTCACCCGTAGGTTACACGTACGCAAACCCGAGCATATAGAGCAGGCTACTTTTTACACACCGCCTCAAAACTCACAGTTTTGCACACCAGTTCCCCTGTGCCTTTAAAACACACATGTGCGTGCGCTGGGTGGATACCTACGTGGCTGCTTCGTGCATCCAAAGCAAGTGCGTGCCACTAGGATACACAATGACTTGATTTTGTAGTGGCTAAGAAGGAAAGGGAAGGGAAGCCCCAAATTCTGGGCTCAGTGGGACGCTTTATTAGGCCTAGACTGATGAGAAAATGTTTCCTCTGGTTCTTTGAAGTAACATTCAGTACAAACAGGCTTTCCTGGTACTGGGTTCAGGGATTACCCAGCCGGTCTGCTCTAGTGCAGGCAATACTGAAAGTGAAATGGATTCTAAACAGACAGAGCTCGATTGCACCTGTAGAGCAGCTGACCTCTTAAGGACTGGGTCAGCACAAAAGAAATGGATTTAAACTGGCCTTGAATCTACTTAGCCTGGAAATCAGAAGACGGTTCCTCACCATCAGAGGATGGAGATTCTGGAACAGCCCCATAGGAGGAGGAGAGGCAAAGAACTCAACTAGTTTTAAGACGGAGTTTGAATTTACAAATTCAATTGACAAAAGGGATTCGCTGATGGGTTGCCTGGGATAGCAGGGACTGGACAGGATGACCCAGGAGTCCCTTCCAGTCCTATACTCCTAGGATTGTTCCCTGAGCCCCGCTCCCCCTGAGACACCGAAATAAGGGCTGGCTCACGAGGCGGCAGCGCGGTCTAGTGGGTATGGCACTAGAGGCATAAGCAGCGAATCTAGGTTTTCGTCCCAGCTCTCCCACTGCTCTTTTGAGTGACTCTGGGCAAGTCGCTCGCTTTTCCCCTGACCTGTTGTATGAGCTTTTCGAATCTCCTCGTACGTGGGGCCTGTTCTCAGTAGGGCCCTCTAGACGCCGCTGTCGTATAAATGATCGTTATCTACCGGCTAAGGGCCGGACTCTCAGCACCTAGCACAGGGGTGGGCAAACTACGGCCCGGGGGCCACATCCGGCCCTCCAGACGTTTTAATCTGGCCTTGGAGCTCCCGCTGGGGAGCGGGTTCCGGGGCTTGCCCCGCTCCGGCACTCCAGCTGGGGAGCAGGGTCAGGGGCTCTCCCCACTCGGCACGGCTCCCGGCAGCAGCGGCATATGCCCCCTCCGGCTCCTACACATAGGGGCAGCGAGGGGGCACTGCACATTGCTCCCACCCCAAGCACTGCCCCCGCAGGTCCGGTTGGCCGGAACCATGGCCAATGGGAGGTGCAGGGGCGGCGCCTGAGGATGGGGCAGCGCGCGGAGCCGCCTGGCCACGCCTCCACGTAGGAGCTGGAGGGGAGACATGCCACTGCTTCTGGGAGCTGCTTGAGGTACGCGTCATCCCCGATCCCCTCCTGCACCCCAACCCCCGCCCCAGCCCTGATCCCCCTCCCACCCTCCGAACCCCTCGGTCTCAGCCCAGAGCGCCCTCCTGCACCCTCAACCCCTCATCCCCAGCCCCACCCCAGAGCCTGCACCCCCATCTGGAGCCCTCATCCCCCCCCACATCCCAACCTCCTGCCCCAGCCCAGAGCCCCCTCCCGCACCCTGAACTCCTCATTTCTCACCACACCCCAGAGCCCGCACCCCCAGCCGGAGCTCGCACCCCAACCCCCAATTTCGTGAGCATTCATGACCCGCCATACAATTTCCATCCCCATATGTGGCCCTCGGGCCAAAAAGTTTGCCCACCCCTGACCTAGCAGCTCTCACTGGGACCAGATGTCTGAGCCCCTGGAGTTGCCAGCCAGCTCTACCCAGGAACACTTTAGCCCTGTCACTTGTTTTTTCCACCTTGACCATTATTCCTATTATTATTTATTTGTAGCACGGTAGCCCCCAGGAGTCCCAGTCATGGGCCGGGACCTCACTGCGCTAGGTGCTGTACAAACCCAGAGCCCAAAGACTGTATTTCTTTAAGGCAAAAAGGGGGCTGGTTGACAAGCACTGCCCGCAGCAAAGAACTCGCGATCAAGGAACGGTGCCTGTGATACTGAACTGTGCAGCATGCTCTTGGATTACCAGATTGTCGTCAGAACCCCGGCTGTGCATAAAACATCATTGCTCCCAGCTGCCTGGCTTCCTCTCTATTGATACACGTCTAGAGAGAGTTGGTTGGATTATTTCCCCCCCCCCTAGTTTCTCAGTGCTGTGAAAAGTAATTTCTCCATCCTCGTAACTTGCTGTGGCATGCCAGTGACCACACTAATAAGGTCTCTAGCACAACGTCTGAGCCAGCCGGGATCCTGAGCCAGCTAACAGCTTGACGGCTTTGTCTCTTTCAAGACTCATTACAGGCTAGCTTGCAGGGATGCCACTAACCTCTCTCGCGCTCAGCTCCTGCTCCTGCTGCATGCAGCACTTGGCTGAAGCAGCAAAAAGGTTCCTGAATGAAAGGAAGGGAGAGTTGCCTAACGGTTAGGACTCTGGATTAAGATCAGGAAATCCGTGTTCAACTCCTGGGTCAAACACAGGTGGGGTGTGCGCTCTGGGGCAAATCAGTAGCGTTTGGCTACATGGGGAAACTCAGGAAAGTTAATCGGAATCAGCTAAAGGTGTGAATTTAAAGAGGATTAGCTCAACCACATTAAACCATGTGTGGATGCTCCCATTCAGAACTTAGGTGCTCTTAATTTGGTTTGGTTTAATTCACCAAAGTGAAGTCAGGGGTTTAACTAATCCACTTTTAATTTGGCTTCACGTTCCTGAGTGTGTGCCCATGTAGAAAAGCATGTTCGCTACCCCGTGCTTTAGCTGCTCACCAGGCGCAACTAATAAGCATCCATGATTGAGAGGTGCTCAGATACTCTGGTGATGAACAGAGGCCATTGAAGTACCCGAGGAGATGAACACAAGCCCACCAAAACCTGGACTGGCTAAGGTGCAGTGGGAAACAGACCAGATCGAAGAAGAGGGACGTTATTGTGTTTGGGCAGCTGGTCTTAAGGCCTTTCTAGGCACACAAAAATCCCCATCCAGTTTCACCCATCTGTGCCTCGCTCATTGCACCCTGGAATGAGAATGATTCTCCAGGTCCAGCCGTGGCTCAGGTCCTATATTTATTCGCCCAAAGCTCAGAGGGAAAAGAATATGCATTTTCAGGGGCCTGAATGGGAAGCGCGGCTCCTATTGGCTGGAGACGGGACAGCAGGGGGCGCTGCAGGGCAGCCTGAGATGAAGTGGCCGAGTGATGCATGAGCCTCGGGATTAGGGGCAGGAGATCAGATGCAGTGGCAGTTACAAGGGGTCAGAAGACTGAATGCGGTGGGGCTGCTGCAGGTTCCGATCGAGGTGCCCGGGCACGGACGTGTAGGGAAGCTTGCCCTGTGTCCGCTATTGCTAAACTCGGCATTGGCAGCCTCCTCACTCACTTTCACTTAGATGAGAAACCAGTCACAGGGAGGTCACAGCATGGAAAATAACCCCCACCCCACCCCTGCCCCACTGGCTGCTGGAAGACAAGCTGGCCCTTGGGATCACAATGGAAAGCAAGATCCCTCCTGCCACTCAGCTCTGGCAGCACAAACACTGCACCAGCACACTCCTAGCCTTGGAAGTTTGTCTTGTGACTGCAGCGCCGTTTCTCATCTCTACGTGCCTGGCAAAGCCACGCTGTTTCCCCCTGCACGCCCCTGAGAGAGGACAGCGAAGAAGAGGGTACTGGGGTGACCTTGTGCGAGGCTGAAAGGAGGGAGTGAGACACAGCGCGTGTAGCTGGCACCGTCACTCTTCCCCATGCCGCAGGGAGCGGTCACTGCCTGTAGGGGGCAGTACCTTTGGCAGGGTTGCTAGGAAAGGGAAGAGTTGTCAAGGGTGCAGATTTCCCCTGGCCATCCGTTACCAGGATCTTCGTGTCACCGCTGGTGGAACGACATCCCCTGGCTTTTGGGGGTGACACATATCCAAGTTACAGGCCACAATTAAAGATCCAACTAGATTTCTGCCAGAGCTGAGGCGGTAACTCCAGTGTCCTGGCCCCATTCCACATGGGGGGGGGACTCATCCCCGTCTAAGGTCCCCCCGCAGTGGATCACTGTCAGACTCACCGTACGTGGGTGAGGCTCTGCTGACGTCGATGGAGGTTCACCCAGATGTATCTGGTCTGCAGTGAGGCTGGCGTTCGCCTTCGCTTCCTTCCCTACACTACTGTTCTGTGCACTGTTACACAGCTGCTGGGTTCCACCCCTGAGGTGGCTGCATTTCTGGGTTAGCTGAAATTAGGAGTCAGAATATGGACAAAAAGTGGGGGATTCCCATGTCCCATCCATGTTCCCAGTATCCTCTGCTGGCCATGCCCAAAATTCCAGGACCCCGGCCCTTCTCCAACAATTTATTTTTCTTCTCCTCCTCCTCTTTGGCTCTCCCGCTCCACAAATCACTACCCCTCCCCTAGTGAGTTCTCTCCCTCGCTATTATGACAGTAGCACTTAAAGGCCTCAGCCGAGATTGGTGGCCAGCACTGTATGCACATAGACGGCCCCTGCCCCACAGAGCATGCAGTGCAAAGGAAAAAGAAGGAAGGAAGAAGCATGATTTCCAGGTGGGAAGCTGAGGCTTAAGTGACTTGCCCAAGGTCAGGCAGCGCGTGGGCAGGGCAAGCTGTCCCGCCCAGGGGAAGGAGGGAGGGGGTGTCTACACTGCAGGTGAAGGTGTGACTGCAGCACAGGTAGGCGTACCTGAGGTAGCTTTAATCTAGCTGGCACAGGTAACAATAGTAGCAAAGACACGGTGGCATGGGCTACCTGCCCAAGTACCAGCCCGCTGGGGAGCCTGGGTATGCCCTTGGGTTGCTAGCTCGTACAGCAGCCCATGCCAACGCTATTGTTACCCACACTAGCTGGATTAAAGCTAGCACAGGTCTGCCTGTGCTCCAGTCCCACCTTTCGCTGGCTGCACAGACACACCTGACGCCCTCCGAGACACTAATACGCCGCGCTTCAGAGACGGCGCTGACTGCCCGTCGCCCCTTAGCCTCTCCGCTGCTTTCCTTGAAGCAGAGCGGATGGGCAGCTCGGGGCAGTTCACACGCTCTCTGTAGAGTGGGCGTGACTGTGCTTTACTGCTGTGCTGGCTCTGGGCAGGACTGGGCCGTAGGGTTGCCAACCCTCCTGGTTTTGCCGGGAGTCTCCCGGAATCGGGCTCTATCTCCCGGAGGCTACTGAAGCCAAACCGGGAGATCTTAGGCTGCTAAAAGTCTGACCGCGCAGCGGGGCTAAGGCAGGCTCCCTGCCAGCCCTGGCTCCGCACTGCTCCCGGAAGTGGCCGGCACCCAGTGGGTCTCCACACGCTGCCCCTGCCCCGAGCACCAGCTCTGTAGCTCCCATTGGCCACTGGCAGCTTCACGGCGGCTGATGAAGAGGAAGGATACAGGATCCTGGCCTCGCCATGCTATGCTCACTCTGGGATAGTCACAGTGCTTAATTTGTGCCAGGGCTTGCCAGGGCTGAGCCCAGACACCTCCGGGCCTGGCAGTTCAGAGCCCCGGCACCTCCGGGCTTGCTGTACGTTATGAATGTAAAAGAATTGTTTGAGCCCTGGCCCCCTATCACATGAGCCCCAGCACCTCTTTCATTAGAAATTTAAGCACTGGATATTCGTGCCACCCTGAAGCTAAGCCAGCAGCATCATGCCCAGCACGGATGGAGCTTACCCCAGTAGACCCAGCACCACCCGCCCACTTTCTGTGTCCTCCAGGGATTGCTGAAATGTGCGAGGGTGGAGCCCACTGTGGTTCAGGTTTATACATGATCCACCCCCTTGACTCTTCCTAACTTGAGCCATCCCTCAGTTTAGAGCCAAATTTCCCTCCCTTCCCCAACAACTTATTCTTATCTCACTTCTGTCATAATAAACTACTTGCACCAGAGTTGCAGAACCACAGGAGGATCTCAAAGCACTTAGCAAGCATTCGGTAATGCAGCCCCACAGCAGCCTGTGGTAAGCAGAGATGATTCCCATTTTTACAGATGGGGAAACTGAGGCACAAATACAGTAAGGCAACATTTTGTAACACGTCAGTTAATTTGGGGACCCTCAATAGTAGATGCCCAACTGGAGGCACTGGCTGATTTTCAGAGGTGCTGAACACCCACAACTCCAAATGACGTCAATCTCAGTTCTGAAAATCAGACCCCCGCGAGGCTCAACTTTGACAGCCAAGGAACTGAGACGCCCCCAATGAGTTGGACGCATCTGCAAAATCGTGCCCTACAATTACACAGAGTCAATGACGACCTCGGGAATAGAGCTGAGGCGTCCTGCTCTATCCACTGGACAATGCTCCCTCCATAAAGAGGCGTTCCTGGCATGGAGAACGTAACCACATTGCCGTGAGGCAGGTAACTCCCTATTACAGGTAGGGAAACCAGCAGAGGGAATTGACTCACCTGCTGGCATCCACTGAATCAGGGAGGGAGCTGTGCATAAAACCCAGGAGTCCCGCTTGCCAGCTCCCTTAACCAACCACAAGACAATACCCTGTCTCCTGGACAAATTAATGCTACATAACCCGTGGCAGTAATTGACTAGCTTCCCTTATTCTGGGTGTTCAGTAGCGCATTTTCTGGATTTCTTCCCCCATTCAGGCCCTGGCAGAGTGGGGCAACATATCCGATCCTATGGCGACGAGCACCGTATAAACACCCCGGCGGGTGGACGCTGGAGAAAGCTGTGCCACATTCCCATGGACTGTAATTTCTTCCAAACGCTGCTTCATTCCGGCTTGACAAGGTGCTCGTCTGCAATAAGCAAAATATTCAAAAGCTCCAAAGAAGTCAGCAGCCGCCGAGGAGCAGTTCCCCGCAGGCCAATCAGTGCTGGATTGATCCGGTATGAAAGGGGACTGATAGGAGGGAGGGTGGGGCGTGGGTGTTGGTAGGTCTCAGAGTTCATGCACGCATTGGGGGCAAAGAGACAGGGACGGTGAAGGCCTATTTCCCCATCTGCCAGGGAAACGCTGGCACATAACCAGTGCCTCCCATAGGCTGTCCCCACTGCACTGATCAACACGGCTTCACAGAGGCCAGGCCAGGTAAAAACGAAGCTTGCTTTGCTGCAGGGGAAGTTTGCAGACGCTAAGATGCCCCATGCTAGCAAATTAGTCCCAGTGGCATGAGCATCATCTACGCTGGATGAAGCAACCGCAGGTGCAGCCACATAGTTCATTTCTCCAATAGGTCTATTGCACCAGGATGGCATCTCTGGTGCATCCCCGTAGGCCCCGTTAACATGCTCCATGCTCCTCTCGTGCGTCTGAGCCAGGGCCCTAGGAAACAAACACCTTGAGTGCATTCACTGCACCTGGGCGCTGACCGCTGCCAGCAAATGTCCAATGTGCCAGGCGTGCTTAGGAAGCGGGCGTGACCCCATGCACTGGAGGGGCCCACGAATGGCACAGCCACCCGCTCACACAGGAAACGGCCTCTTTGAGCATGCCCAGTACAACGGATGCACTCAAAAGCACGTCCCATGCAACAGATGTTGCTCGCTCCCATACAGCTGTGCTGACATGTGCGCTCTCTCTCTAACACACCCCTCATCTAGTTACTTAAGAGCCACCCCATGCCATCGACTTCTAGGCCAAACTCTCCTCTCAGACCAGCAGGGGAGGGGACTTAGGCTTAAATGGCCCCTTCGTGCCTGCCAAGTGTTTTGAAGGCCCAACAAGCTCTTGTGTATCGCAGCGTATCATTTTGACCCAGAGAAAGGCCCTTCCCTGAAGCTGCGTGCGCTCCTGCTCTCTCCCCAGCGGTTCGTGTTGTTCGCACACTTTGCTCGGTTCACCGTGGTGGTTTTACTTTTAAGAGGAAGGTTTGTTTTGCATCGTTCCTTTTTAAAGTCTGGTTAACGGTTGCTCAGCCCGAAGGCAAGCGGTGAGGAGACGCCGTGTACATCCCCCTCTGATCTGCCTGGCAACAGACCGTCCCGCAGCATAGGAGATGGCGTCATTCGCAGGACACAAGCAAAGTGCCAGGTCAGGAAATCCAGCGGGGGGTGGGGGTGTTTCTGCTGACACCGTGCACCAGAAGCGTCACTCAAGGGAGCCAGATGCGGCTTTCAACCAGAGCTGCTTAGTCAAAGAGGCCGGGTCCACTCGTACAACGTTACAGCCCACGCACAGGGCCAGCCACCAGTGGGCCGAATGCGAGGCAAGTAGGCGCAAGGTGGAAAAAGCTAAAGCCAAGCCGATGCTGGAGGACTATTCATTGTCTCACCCACCTGCACGCTACAGGGCATGGCAAAAGCCACGAGGAAGAGTGGAAAGCATTGTCGATCTGAAAGGCTAAGTACCTGGGGTTTTCATCTCAGTGCACCAATCCAAGCTCTCTAAGGCGATGATGCACCCCAGTTCAGAGACCCTACAGGAGCCCTGTGCCCTGATTTACATCCAAAGTCTATACACCACTAACGTGCCGTGTAAACCCCTGAGGCCCTCGGCACAGAGGTGGATTTCCTAGGTGAACGTCTAAGTCAGTGGTCAGTGCAGGTTACGGCGCCCGCATCGTGCCCAATCCACAGAGGATTTGAATCTGTTACAGGCAGCTCACAACTGGCCAGCCTGGTTCTTTACCTCAAGCTGTAGAGATTCACGCGGATAGTTCTGGAAGACAGGGGTTCACTCCCGGGGGCATCAGCCCAGATCGCAGCCGAATACTATAAACAAACTCTGGGGAAATAGCCTCAAAGCCAAGTAAGGGACTGGGCCCAAAACCCAGCTCACAAAGTTGACGTCTCCATTCCTCCGACCCATCGCCCCAACCAACTTGGGCTTGTCTCTGTTTCTACCCAAAGCAGCCCCGTGGGTGGGGTTGGCTCACTGGAGACCCAAGCATGGGCCGGCTCACCAAAAGGTTTGACCGTCGGGCAAAACCAGGCCTGAAGTTTGTACCCAAACCTGGAAAGCAACGTGTTTCTCCTGGCGAGCGGCCGTCCAGGAGCAAGGTGCAGGGAACTATTAGAAGGAACAGAACGCTGTCTCCCAGCTGCTGTAGAGACTTCAGCGCTGATTCTCCTCGCTGTGCCCTCATCCCCCGGTGAAAGGGACACGTGGGGTGAGGGGGAGGTAGGAATGGGGCCTGGCTGGAACACCTTGGGTGGTGGCTTTTCGCTGCTTTCCACAGCCTGCAGGGGTGCCACGGGAAGCAGAAGATAAGCTAGAGCAGCCCCAAGGAGGCTTTAACCTACATCTCAGGCCGCACCAGCCCCAGAATACAGGACGTGTGAGCCCCAGACAGCTTTGCTCAGCGCAGGGAAGAACTGACCGGGAATCAGGGTTGCATGTGCCGGCGCTTTAAGCAGGGCCCAGTCAAGCGGGGATGAGGTGAAGCGGGCCAAGTGCAGGCTGGGTCTATCCTTTGCCCTATGTCGCTCTCGCCCATATGCCTGCGACTTCGGCTACTGCCCGCGGAAAGGCCCTTTAATGACTGCGTCCAGAGGCTGCGAGCTCCCTTTATTCTTTATCACGCTGACGCAGCCAGGGGGCCACTGCCGTGCTATCAGCATCCAGCTCCATCCAGCCCCCCTTCCGTCTCTGGCCACCACTGATAAGTGCAGCGGAAGTATAAATTATCTCTCAAGGGGGGTTTTATTGTATGAACATCGCTTCCACCCGCTGGGGGGGTCAGTGCCGGGAAGAGGTCTCCATGGCAACATGCAGCCACCTCTACCTCTGGGGCCCATCTCTCTGGGGATTTTTTTTTTTTTTTTAATGGTAAGAATTGTGTCCTTTCGCCTTCCTATTGTCCTAGATGTTTATATCATTGAGCTGGTGGAGCTGAGAAAATGGCTGCCTCATGGCTTGGAAACGTGGCCGATGGAGAGATAGAAAGCTCCCCCCAACGCCCTTCCCTCCATTTCTTATATCAGTAACAAGATACAGGCTCAGGGGAATATTAGGGGCCAGATACAACCTTTTTGTGCCCCTACAATGGCAAAAAGGGGCCACAATACTGGCTTAACCAGCTTCCTAGGTATCCCCGGGTAGCCAGCTCTCCATCACCCTTTTCTGGCCCCTGTGTCAGGGACAAGGTCAAGGGAAGGTGGGAAGGGGTGTAGCCTTAGAGATCATTGCAGTCAGGTGAAAGTTAGAGCAGCCTCGTGGCTACTCTAAATTGTGCTAAGGACCAAATTGGGCTCTGGATGGGGGAAGGGGGAGAATAAAGGTGGGAGTCCCCCTCCCTCAGGTCCTATGCTAAACAGGTCTCAGTTGGTCCTGAGATCTGGCTCTGGACACTTTGGGCATGATTTCCGCATTCATTTGTGAGCAGTAGCAGGTTAAAAAAAAAGAAAAAGAAAATGGAGAGGAACCGCAGCTCCGACGAGGCTGACTCAGCTCCCTTTGGAGCAAAGCTTTCGCTTCAGCCTGGTCCAGTGAACTGAACGCCGGGCGAGAAGCCGCATAATCCTGCGTCCTAATCCCCCCTCTGCCACGTGGCGATGGGCAAGTCACTCAACCTGGCTCAGCGTCCCTATCTGTCAAACGGGGATGGTAATGCACAGCTCACTTGAGGGCTTGGAGACTTAAGCACTACAGGGATTTAGCTAATTTAAAGGGCTAAGAATTATTAACTTTGCAGCCAACAATGAGGAAGCACCCAACGCGCTGATTAACAATTCTTCTGGTTTGGCTAGAGATGAAGCCGAGCCATGAAGTTTGGATAGAGAGCACTCGAACCTGAGCCGTCGGGTCAGCTCGTTATGGAGGAATAGCCCAGTGGGTCTGGGACCAAACTTCCCTGAAGGGGGTTTAGACCCATGACTGGTTTTAGACACTCCTGTCGCCTTTGGAACATAAAATCATTGGGCCAGAAATCTGCTTTATCTTCAACGCCCAACAGCAAGGAACCTCCGAGTCCATTCTGCGACCTGCAGCAGCACTTCCTCCAAGCCCTTAAGCTGCCTGGCTTCCAGGGAAAGCCCACTGAGAAGAGAGGAAGGGGTGTTCTGGCTTCTATGGACACGATACAATAGGCCAGCAAATGGAGGAGCTTTGGGTAAATCCCTGAGCAGGCAGAGAAGGAAGCCAAAGCGGAGGAGGGAAAGGAGCCTTCAGGTTTGCCTCACGCCAGCACCTCTTGCTGACCATGTCCCTCAGGCAACAGGGCCAGGGAGACATTTATTTGCTTGCACGGTCAGTAAAATGTCACAAAAGCCAGGGTCGGAGGATCCCATTTGCTTGTGCACAAGGCACACGTGAGTGGCTGACAAGGGGGGGGAGGGGGGCTAAGAGCTAGACGGATACTTGAGTGCGGGATTGTGTTGCAGAGGAGCACAAGGGAAGCTTAGCAGCCATGTAGTCCAGCACGGAGAGAGAGGAGGAGCAGGATTATTACAGCGCATGTAGTGCAGGAGGAGATCTAGATTACTGGGAAATTAAGAAGGAGATTTTACAGTTCTTGGTCTCAGACAGAATCGTTTTTATTCTTGTGTTATTGACAGAGACAGGCCTGAAACAGAGCTCTGCATCTTAGCTTGAATTCCGGAGCAGCGTGCATGGAGAGCCAACCTTTGCAGCCCTGGCCCCAGCCCTCATTTCTAAACAGCAAGCCCCTGGCTTAGTTGACGGCTTTCCTTCCAACGCTGCAAATCTCTTGCATGGCTGGCATGTTTTCGCTCTGTAATAAAAGGCTGGGAATTGTAAAATTGTTCCAGCACCTCTTGGTGATCCTTGAAAGTCACCCTGCCCTTTATATTACCACTCTTCTTTCTTCGGTTCTCTTCCCAGACCCAACTGGGTTACCATTAGTTAGGTTGTGGTTTATCCACCTCCGCCACTGGTTCTGCCATGGCTCAGTCTGGTTACAGCATTTCTAAATCCCATCCTCTGTGTGCGCCACCTAACCGGTCAGTTTGCATCTCTATGGCACTGGCTTTTCATGTGAAGGCCAAGTCGCTTATTTATTTACGGGCAGCTTGCAGAGTGGCAGATCGCTGCCCATTTACCAGCTGGAGCAGCCATTACAGTAGCAAGCATGGGGCCAGATTCTCAGCTGGTGTCACTGGCCTAGTCCCGCGGACATCGGTAGAGCTGCATCAGTTCATACCAACTGGCCTGGGGTATTTTGAGCCTCTACCTGCACTGCCAACGGATGCAAGCAGGAGCCAATGGGCCATGCTGATGGTTGGCTTATCCCATCACACGGACGGAGATGTGCTGTGACCAATTCGCCCCAGCGTACCTGCATTGATTTTCTTTTCTTTAACTTTTGATTGATCAAAATGCTCTGGATACAGACTCATTGTCTTGGCTCAGTATTTATTAGCATCTCCTCCTGCCTGGAAACGGGAACCGCGGGCGCTCTGATGAAAGGAATGAGATGTCTGGTGCTGCTGCCTTCTACAAACAATAGCGCCTAGCAGGAGGCTGACGATGGAGGAAGGTGGGGCACAAGAGAGGGAAGATGACAGCTTATTTTCCCCTGTCGCTGCAGCAGGAGCTAGGCCTTTGCTACATGGATATCAGTTAAGTCAGGGCCAGATCCTGGCCTTAGAGGTGTGCATTCCTCACCCACCGAATGCACCATGTGTTCATCTGAAGTCTAGAATTCAGGCCTCTTTGCTGACACTCCTAGCAAGGAGGCCAATTATAGTGCTTCTGGTGCCGGCGCTTAGAATCCCCATTTGTCCCCGGGAGCTGATTTCGATGCGGCAACGCCAAATTCTGCCAACCCAATCTGCGGGAGAATAAAGGGTCCTCAAGGGTAATGCCATCCAGGTGCCCAAGTTTGCCCTGGGTGATAACCAACGCGGCAGCACAAACCTGCTAGCAACTACGCCGAGGCCACCAAACTATTCTACCCAGGGCCGCAGAGAGCCATCAGTTCCTAATGGCTTTCTTGTCGTGCCCCTCCTGGTCCGGATTCAGACCAACAACGTGGAGGTGAGATGCTCCCCCTGTCCTGTCGCTGGTGTTTTATCGTGAACATTTATAGGGCAAGTGACAAGGCGTCAGAAAGGGAAAAACTCCGAGAAAAACAGTTCAAAATTGCATGGAGCCATCTGGCTTGTTCGTCTATGGGGATGTTACTGAGTGTGCGAGAGATCTTTGGTTCAAAGCCTGGGCGAGCTCAGTTTAAAGGAGAAGGAAGACCTAGTGGCTAAAGCACAGGACCAGGAGTCAGACTATCGTCGGTGCACCGTCTTAGCACCCTGCGCAGCCCAGGGTCTGATCAGGGGCAGCCCTCAGGAATCAGGTGTCACCTGTCCACATGCCAAAATCCCCAAATGTCCAGTCCTGGCTAGTCCCATGGAAAATCAGACCGCTGTGATGAGAATGCAGCCTTTCCCATTACCAACCCCCTCATCTCCTGTGGGGTCAGCTAAGGTTGCTGCTGAACTGATCTGCTTAGCTCAGGGAATCTTAGCATTGCTGAGTATTTAAGGGAGACTGAAGGGATTTTTGGAAGTTTGAGACTGAAATCTGTTCATTCCAGATGTTTTTTCCTGCTCTGTTGCACATGCCCATAGGTTTGTTATTGTAGGGTCACTCCTGAGACCTGGGCCCCTAGAATTATTGTTTTTAAAGGAACAATAGCTTTGAGTCAGTTGTTCTGAGTCCCACCCTCTACGCCTTCCGTTTCCTCCTTCCAGACTGAAATGCTTCTAGTGAGGCCCATCTGCAATTCTAGGCACCAGCACCTACCGTATGTACCTAGCGTTAACCTCTGCCACGGTAGGTGCCTGCGTTTTCACTGGGGAGATGCATGTTTCATGATGTGATTACCCCATGGGTGTCAGAATGCTGCCCCGAGCTCCCTTCACGCGCCGTCCCGCCTCCGACCCAGTTCACGCTCCCTCTTGTTTCTGATCCCGTCTTCCTTCTGCCATCCACCTTCTCCATTGTTCTCCGGATTTTTTACAGCTGAATCATGTCCCATCTTAATCTCCTCTTTTTAATGAATATAAACTTCATTACCCTCTCCTCTCCTCGTAATGCTAACCCCAGAGACTCTTTATCAGCCCAATTACCCTCTTCTGCACCTCTTCCGATTCTTCATTATCCTCTCTGTAGTACGGTTCCCAAATATCCCAGCTGCAGTCTCACCAGCCTTTGGTACCGTGCCATAATGATCTCTTCTGATCTCAGCTCTATTGTTGGCACATCCCTGTGTTCTCTCGGCGTTCAGAAAATTATACGGACTTTGCAAACAGATTTGCAAGCAGGGACTCTGGCTTCAAAAGGCAGAAAGGAACGGAATGGTCCCTACCAACCTTGATGCTGTCTGTCGATTCGCTGATATTTCGATAGCCCCTTGCACCCCACAGCGACATGCAAATACTGCTTCATCCACCGCGGAGGGTGCAAGCAGCTCTGGGGTGAAACATCACAGCTCTTTAAGGACCACACTACAGTTGAAGGCCCCAGCCCTGCAAATACTTATGCATGTGAGTCAAGTTACTATTCATCAGGACAATGTTTATGGGGTTGGACCCTCAGACAGGAAGCAAAGAACATGCCAGCTGACGCTGCAGGAGGGGTTTTGGAGTCTTATCAAGGGGGGAGGGATAGCTCAGTGGTTTGAGCATTGGCCTGCTAAACCCAGGGTCGTGAGTTCAATCCTTGAGGGGGCCATTTAGGGATCTGGGGCAAAAATCTGTCAGGGGATTGGTCCTGCTTTGAGCAGGGGGTTGGACTAGATGACCTCCTGAGGTCCCTTCCAACCCTGATATTCTATGATCTGCAGAAGTGAGTTCAGTGGGAGTTGGAGGTACTCAGTACCTCACAGGATTAGGCTTCCAGTAGGCAGATTCCAAGGTGGAATCTGACCAGGACATTGGGGTTACACTGTTCTTCTGAAACCCTGCGATCTGTAATGACCACAGCGGGTTAAGATGCAGATCTAGCCATCTCCTCTTGGCTCAGTCCAGACAGCGAGAGGCGTGCCGCCAACCAAACTACGGCCTACGTTGGAGCATCCAAGGACTGACACAGCCCATGCCTGTTTGGTTGTTGAGAGCTGAAAAGGCTACAGTTCTTGGGGGTCTGGCTGCAGGTGCATGTATCCAGTAATTGCCAAACCCTGCCCTTATGGAAAAGTCCTAGAACATACACACGGGACAAAACCAATAGGGTTCTTTAAACGGGTACTGGAAACTATATTTTGTAGACAGGAGAAGGAAGGGAACTGCGTTCTCTGGGATTTCCAAAGGGATCGAGGTAGGCAGAAGTAATTTGGCCAACTGTTGAACATGCTTCATCCTCGACTAGGAGCCAAAAACGGTTCTCACCGCCCATAAACGAAAATCCCAGATTGAGTTTTTGGTAAAGCAGAAAATCAGCTTCTGCAAACAGAAAACTGCTGCACTACCCACCCAAGCTGTCCTTTTCTCAATGTGACGATGGCACCGTTTTTCTGAGCAAATCGCAAATTTCCACCATGGAACATTTGTAAAATATTCCTAACTTTTCCCCTTAGAATGCAGATTCTCCTTCCATTTTTACCACTAAGGCCACAGTAGAATTGCTACAATGTTGCCCAGAGTGATATTCACCAATGCTTGTGAAAATGATTTCACTAGTGAATACTTGTGAAACAAAATAAATCCTCTGCCCATCTGGAATGTCCAAGGAAAATACATCCCTGGGATTATCCTAACAGCTGCATGTTGTTATATCCCATTGGAGACTGAAAGATGACAGTATTGATCGTGGCTTAGATTTGGGCAGCTCCCCCTCTTAAACCCGAGTACCACCTATTGGGAAACTGGCTAAGGGCAAAATGAAATGGCTCATAACAAAGACAGACTAGGAAGGGCACTGAGATCTGGATGCAATTCATCTCCTGACCCACTTTTTGAGAAACTTTGCAGCTGTCGCGTAATCTTTGAATCCTTCCAACTCCCGCAGGTAGCACTTGGCAGAGTTTCTGACTGAACATGAAAAACACAGTGGGGGAAGTGGCTTCATCAGAGGAAGCTTGGCCAACTAAAAGTTTCCCTGGGTCTGAAAGCCCAGCTCTTTAGTTGTATGTTTGCCGGCAAAGGGGGGGGGGGGGGGATGAGAGACAGAGATGGCTAATTGGGCTGGTGACATCTGATGAAATAGGAGTTCTTCCTGTAGGATTTTTTTGTTCTTGATACCGCCTTATTGTTCAAAGCTCCACTAAGAATGGGCTCTGTACCTTTAAGCTATTCTTTACCCAGTATATAATTCTGTTTGGTACAAAGATATTTCCCATCCTTTTTCATATCTCTCTCTCTATCTATATATATATATAGATAGAGAGAGAGAGAGAGAGAGAGAGATTCTCACTGGCTTTTGTGTATGTGTGTAAGACCATTTGCATTGATCTACGGTACATTGTTAGAGTGTGAGAGGGGTTTCTAAAGTCCTTATAAACCTTAAGAGAGATTTCAAAGCATGGCGAATAGCCTTCGATCATAACATAGCTCTGTCTTGTCCTTCTAGAGCACCTTTCATCCCAAGCTGAAAGCGATATCAAACCTGTATCAGCCCCTGGAATGCAGCCTCCTTTGGGGTGGAAAGTCACATTTATTGAACAGCCCACGGCATTGCTGGGCGGCTGAATTCGCGCTTGTCTGTGCTCAGATTTTGCACCGCTCTAGCTGTGTCTCTTCAAAAGCAGATGCAGTTAAAACTGGTGTTAAATACACCTATTTTCAACTCGGTTATAGCCGTAAAAAGGTGCATCTGTCAGCATGGCCCGTTCTGTAAATATACAGACATCTGCAGGGGGAATCTCACACGGAGGGCAGAACCCCCAGTGAGCGCCCCCCTGCCCCCACTTTCTGAGGACTCTTTCCCAATACTGACTCATCTCAATCAATGAGATACGACGGGATCCAGCACGGGGCGTGGACGGGGCTCAGAATTAGGGTCAAGCAAGTCTCTCTCCCCATTATGCCATCACGTCCACCCCGTTTGGGTGACAGTCACCCTGTGCCACAAGCCCTGTGCATTGCTTGAGGGCTTTACTGGTGCACCGGTTCTGGCCTTTTACACAGGGGGGCATTTAGCCCTAGGTGAGTTCTCGCCCCCACCCCCGCTCCGTTCTCTTTTTCTCATTTTGTTTCCCTTTTCCGCTCAGTCGCAGCCCTGCTCTGTAATATTGGATTAGCCCACTTTCTCCAAAGCGGATTTCCTATTTGCATAATCCTCCCCATTCGGAGACACGTTCCAGCCCTTGGTGATAAGATGATGCGCTGGGGCGGCCAAGCAAATTACACTCTTCATTTTGAACAGCCATCCAGAGAGGAGGTGGAAGGAAATAACCCGGCTTTTATTTTTATCTCTGAACGTTCCCCCTTTTCCCGGGTGCACGAGGATGGCGGCTGCGGTTCACACGGCTTCCGGCAGTCATTTTAAATACGGCGAGTAAAGAGCCTCTCTGGACCTCCAAAGCTGCATCGCTCCCTTGTGATGCTTTTTCCTAGCTCAGAGAAAAGGCCAATCAAAGCGGAGTCCTATAGTCTGGCACCTGTTTACGGTTTCTCGGGTTATGTCTACACTGCACACTAAGCCCAGGCTCTGACTCAGGTTAGAGCCCAAGGCCCACTTCCGTCCACACACAAATCAGTCTGACTCGGGTCAGCAAACGCTCAGGGACCGGGGCCTATGATCTGGTCAGGGAGTGGGTCAGAGCCCGAGTCCAAGCCCTGTCATTTTGCAGTGTGCATACAGGTCAAGCCAGAGACCTGAGCCAGAAGGGCTGCGCAGTGCAGTGTGGACGTTAGCACGGCTGCGAGCCCCGAGGCTAGCAAGTGTAAACCCAGGTTTACACTGCAGTGCGGACGCTCAAGTGCGGAGCCGTCCCTGGAAACACGGCGTCTACGAGCCCGGGTTCCACAGACCCAGACTTAGGGTACAATGTAGAGGTACCCTTATAGGGCCTTATCCACTTCACTGCATAGGAGTCCACCAGCCCCCTTTTTGGACCCATGCACCGTGCCGCTGGGACACACAAGAGGCAGCTCTAGATAAGTACTTAGACACATGCTCAAGTCTCATTGACTTCCATGGGACTTCAGCACACGCTTAAAATCAAACGTGCTTTCTTGACTAGGGATGCAGCCTTTTAGAGCATGTTTTACCCCACATACCTTTCCTGCCGGGTGGCTGTGAAGTACGGAGGGCAGCTCTGTGGAGTGCAGTGAGCAAGAGGCTCAGGGCTCTGAGTTCTAATCTTGGCACTTGCGCTTTTGTGGCTTTGGGCACGTCCCTTAACCTTTGTGGCAGGGAGGAGAAGAAACCCATGCTGGTATCTTCCACCCATGCAAAATGCTTGGAAAGCAGGAAAATTGTTTGTTTCTGGGCCACTCGGGTCTGGTGACTGTCACGGAGTCCCCGGGCGATGCTCTGGAACTGCTCCCTACGAAGCCAGTCAGGACTCTGGTGAAGTCTCCTCTCTGTGAGCAGACTGTCTCCAGGGCAAGAAGCTCACACGGCTTCCACCTTCCTGGGTCTGACCCTGGAACATTCAGCATCCTCTGCCCCTCTGTGCGCTTCCCACAGTGAGCCCACTCAGGTGGGGTCCTGGGGAAGCCAGAGGCTCCTGCCCCCCCCACTTCGCAGTCAGACGTGACTCTTAGCCAGCCAGTAAAACAGAGGTTTATTAGATGACAGGAACAGGGTCTAAAACAGAGCTTGTAGGTACAGAGACCAGGACCCCTCAGCCGGGTCCATTTTGGGGGCCAGCGAGCCAGACACCCTCGTCTGCACTTCACTCCTCGTCCTCAGCCAGCTCCAAACTGACTCTCCAGCCCCTCCTCCTTTGCCTTGTTCCTTTCCCAGGCCAGGAGATCACCTGATTCCTTTGTTCTCCAAAACCTTTAGCTATCACCTTGCAGGGGGGAAGGGCACCGGCCATTAGTTGCCAGGAGACAGAGTGTCGGCCATTTATGTACACTGACCCTTTGCTCTGCAACAATCACACCCCCTTATTCCACCACCTAGAGACTTAAGAAATGCATAGGGGAAATGGAGGCACCCTTACAGTACTCAGAGGAAACATTAAGAACAGTCCCACTTCGTCACAGTGACAGCAACGCGAACCTTGTTTGATTGGAGATCTACACAGCAACGGGCCTGATCCTCGGCTGGCGTGAACCTGGGCTGCCACGAGGAAGGGCCCTTCTCGCTTCTTTAAAACAAACCACACAAGTGACGAAGCTGTCCTGCACAACTGGTGCCAGCATCTTGCAGAAAAGCCTTGTCAGAATGATTTACAAATTGTGTAAATATAACTCCACAGCCCCTGTCTCTCTGCACCAGCTCACTCAAGAGCATCATTCATTTTTAAGTAAGTAGGAGACTGCGACTGGAGCTTTCAGCATCCGCCGGGGAAAGATCCATGGAAAACAGAAGGGAACGAAAGAAGAGGAGGAAAGGAGGGGAGGGGTCACGCCTACGTTGCTGGGTGTCTGGACTGCAGTAAATGGACCATCAAAAATTAAGCTAGAGATTGGATTAAAGATCTGTAGGGCCAGATCCTCAGCTGGTGTAAATCCACTGTCTTCGGTTCACACCTGAGAAACCATCTCTGCCTTTTCCAAGTGGTCCCTGCAGGTCGGGCTCCAAGCACATTGGCGTGGGGGTAGAGGGGGAGTGCGTCGCGACTGCTGATGCTGTCCCTGTTCTGTGGATAAATCAAGGACGTGGCTTTTCAGGGCTGTCCATCCACCAATCTTTCATCGGCATTAAATTCGCTAATAAGAAACCTGATCCGCCCCCGGCTCACACCTGCTCTCCAAGGCCATGATCCAAAGCTCCCTGAAATTATTGGAAAGATTCCCATCATATCACTGGGCCCGGCTGGAACAGAGCACGGGCCATGGTGCAATAAACTGGGGAGAAGCCAGGAAGGAGAAAAATCCCCACGCTTCAATTTAGTTTCAGAATGAGTCTGTCATTGCAGCTCCCTTTCACCTTTAATCTTTCCACGGCGAGGAAAAAACAGTGCTCTTGTCAGTTAAACATAGCATGGCTTAAGTCAGACGGAGACAGCTGGAAATCACACTTCCAGGGCTAAATTTAGCTACCTGAGACGGGCTGGCACGGACAGAATTTGAAGACAATAATCTTTGTGTCCTCACGCCTAACGGCAAACTAAGCTGCGGCTCTGATGCTCAGGAACTTCCTCCGACACAGTCAAATCCCGGTGACCGATTCTGTCTGGTCCTCTCCCACGTCCTGAGGACAGACAGGAGATTACAGAAGCAGCCAGGAGTCAGAATGAACGAGGGCTGGTGCCGAGGGGAAGGGGAGTCGCAGATGATCTGAATCAATGCACAGGCTTGTGCGGGCATGTAACACGGCTGCAAACAAAAGCAAACACCATTCTAGGATGTATTAGCAGGAGTGTTGTAAGCAAGACACGAGAAGTCATTCTTCCGCTCTACCCTGTGCTGATTAGGCCTCAACTGGAGTATTGTGTCCAGTTCTGGCCACCACATTTCAGGAAAGATGGGGACAAATTGAAGAAAGTCCAGAGAAGAGCAACAAAAATGATGAAAGGTCTAGAAAACATGACCTATGAGGGAAGATTGAAAAAAATGGGTTTGTTTAGTCTGGAGAAGAGAAGACTGAGAGGGGACATGATAACAGTTTTCAAGTACATAAAAGGTTGTTACAGGGAGGAGGGAGAAAAATTGTTTCCCTTAACCTCTGGGGATAGGACAAGAAGCAACAGGCTTAAATTGCAGTAAGGGAAGTTTAGGTTGGACATTAGGAAAAACTTCCTGTCAGGGTGGTGAAGCACTGGAATAAATTGCTCAGGGAGGTTGTGGAATCTCCATCATTGGAGATTTTTAAGAGCAGGTTGGACAAACACTTATCAGGGATGGTCTAGATAATACTTAGTCCTACCATGAGTGCAGGGGACTGGACTAGATGACCTTGCGAGGTCCCTTCCAGTTCTAGGATTCTATGACCAGCCAAACAAGAGTTCAGGAGACCAGCAGATTGAGTATCATCAGCAGGGGCCTTCCTGGATGCAGGCCATGATATTAACCCTGTTATCCCAAGGGATAGTGACTGGTTGAGACTGTACCAGCCTCTGCTCTCCGAGGAGATACGGAGTTGATGGCAGAGTTCAGCAGGGTACTGGTACATACAGCGCCTAACACAATGGGGCCTTGATTCTGGTTGTGTCTCTAAGTGCAACCATCACACGGATCAATAGTAATAACAGAGCACAATAACAATCAGTCCCTGATATCGCTCCTTCTGCTGTGATAGAGGATACGGTGCTCATGGCAGAGCGCATTAGGAGATGGCGTTAGTGGTCACGTCCATTGGGATACAGTGTGAATGGCAGAGCCCAGAAAGTTCAAAGGAAGCCTTAGGCTATTCATACTATGGTAGGTTTGGGATGGACGCTGAACCCACTGCTCCGAGTCTGTGTCATGGGAGGCCAAGGTGAAGGAACGAAGGCCACAACATGCTATTTGGCTTCTTCTGCCGGAGCAGGATCTGCTCTCCAGCCCCATTTCCCCGTAGCTTGGGGGCTGGTGAAACAGTCTTCGCCATCCCATCTTGGGTCCCCGGTCCCAAGCCCCAGTCCCTCACGGACCCCCTGGAAAGCAAGTCCCTAGTATTCCATGCACATCTCCTCCAGTTCTGCGCAGTACACTAGCTATCAAACTGAAGTCTACCTTGGTCGCTTCCCTGTGCAAACCAAGGGGTCCATGTTAGACACTCATGCGAGGGCGTGTTCACACACCCACCCACCCACCCACACGGGGCTGGAGCACTAAGGAGGGGGCTATGCTGGGAAGCAGCGGTGTTTATCACACCATAGAGATCTCTCTGCGTTCCAGAGGCGTCTGGCTTGCTGTGACCCCAGGGCAGCAGCAACTAAAACACCGAGGACAATTTGTGAGGTGCGGAAAAAGACAGACAAAATTGGCAGGTGGAGATAAATTCCCATGATGCTCTGAAGAGGTTTAATACATTTCTGCAATATAAACAGCCCTTTTGGCTTTTCTGCTGTCCAAGTGACCTGGAGCTAAATGAGCTCAGACAGTTTGCTAATAAGCGCTGGTCTTTATCTGAGACACAGACCTTTCTCTCTGGTCTCACACACACACACAGTTTCCACATGCACTTACGCACACACATACACATAGGCAAACAGGTGCATACATACACCCACATGGATCACAAGTGTATATACATAGATTATACAGACATAGATCTCTCATACAGACAGTTATGGATCTCGCACACCCAGACCACACACCTGCACATAAACACAGAGATCACGAACATGCATTTCTCACAAACGTACACACTCTCAGATCCCACATGTCCATACACAAACAGATGACATCCACTTGCACACCCACAGCCATACACAGGACTTACACACACACACACACACACACAGAAAGAGAGATCACGCCCTCTCCCATATGCATGAATCATCAGTACATTACTCCTGAGGGCATTCTGCACCATTGTGCAGGGGAAGAGGAATCCCATCCTCCCCAGCCCAGCCGGACTAGCAGATGAGGCTGGAGCAGTGTAGGAGCCACCAGCCAGGTCTTCCCCAGCCCCGCCCCCTGCCCCACAGTGATTTACCTCTCTGCTGGCTGCCATGGGCACCCAAAACACACTGCTGGGGAAGGTCGCAGGACCGCTCTTGTGGCGTCCCTTTGCTTCCCCCTCAGAAAGTCATTTTGCTGCAGGAAAACAAAGAAATCTGCAGGGGACATGAATTCTGCACATGCGCAGTGGTGCAGAATTCCCCCAGGAGTAGCACATCCACATATCTGATCCATGCTCCCACACCCACACGTAGATTTCTCTCTCTCTCTCGCACACACACACAGATTGATGATTTCTCTCTCCACTTTAGAATGCATCTATGCAAACAACGCTGGAAAAGGGAGAACAGCTTCCCAGACCTCGAAGGAACAAGTCAGGGTCTGTTCCAGTGTTTCCTGCTCACGAGGCTGATTTCCTCGTGCGCAGCCACCGTGGGCTCTTTGAAGATAGCAGCAGGGAAGGGAGGGATGCACATTGGGGAAAAGCATCTGGGGATTAAAGGACTGTGGGCTAAATTCAAGGCTGGTGGAGCTCTACTGAAGCTAATGTTGCTGTCCCACGGGTGAACCTAAACGGGTTTGTTTGTTCAGTGTTTGGGGAGCTAGGTAGCACCAGGGCTAGTGCATCCACCTTTCACCTCCATGCACCTGGGCTGGGCAATGTCACCACAGAACCACTACCATGGACGTCATCTGGCACAACTGGCTGGTTGTTTGAGGGGCTCCCAGGCCCCTCATTAACGCACAGCCTTCCAGGACTACGTGTTATCAGGTTGAGATACATGAGTAGCTTGTACAGCCAGGGAGCTGCGGCCTGTATAATACAGGGGGCTGACAGATTAAGGAGCAAGGCGTGTCAGCAGAGCTGTGAATTCCAGTGTAGTGGAGGCTGAGAGGCAGAGCTGGGTGGGGACCAGCGACTGGGACAGCAGGTCAGCACTGAGGCGCAGTGGCAGAGCTCTGTGAAAGAAGTTGGCCCAGCACTGTCCTGCACAAAGCCTGGTTTACCCCGGTTTGCACTTAGCCCCTCACTTCTATGGGCACCGGATTAGTCCATCGATCAGGAGGACGCGGCTTGCCGTTCATTGTTCAATCTGTGCAGGCGAGTTCCCTGACCCCAGGTTTCAAATGCGTCTCAGTCCATTTAACACACGCTGTGCCGTGCGGCACCTCTGACCTGTCATTACGATGCACTGATTTCATCTTTTAAATAGAGCCGACGCACAGAACTTTGCATGCTTGTGCGAGCCATCCGTTCCATCCCCAGCCAGAGATGCTCGCCGCTGACACCCCATCCGTTCCATCCCCCAGCCAGAGGTGCTCGCCGCTGTCACCCCATCCGTTCCATCCCCCCGCCCGAGGTGCTCCCCCGCCGCCCCCCCCGCCCCTCCCGCCCCCCAGCCAGAGATGCTCGCCGCTGTCACCCCATCCGTTCTGTCCCCCAGCCAGAGATGCTCCCCGCTGTCACCCCAGCTGTTCACAGGGAAAGTCAGATAAACACCGAGTTTGATTTCCGTTCAAACACAGGCAAAGCGAGATGGGCGAAGTCGTCGAGAACGCAAACGACCCATTCTGACTGGTGCTCGCCGGGGTAGAGTTACAGGCACCAGATTTGCTTTGCTCCCAATTCAGACCTAGCCCAGCCTTCACACAGGCTTCTGCCCAGCACTGACCCAGCTGCCCTCTCCCTGAAGAGAGTCTGCTACCTGCTTATGCAGAGAGGTCACTTTGGCCCGACAAGAGAACAGGATCGTGTTCCCTGGGCAGAGTGCAGGTCTCTCTCTGTCACTCTGAGCTGACTCTGACTCCACTGGCATTGTGCCTGGCCTGGACGTGGCATTATGGTAGCATGTCCAGCTCCCAAGGGGGCAGGGAGATGCATACTTTGGCAGCTGACTGCCCCAGCATGGAAATAACATACAATGGCCGGTTTAAGACTCTCTTGGGATGTAAGGCCACACTTGTGTGCATTGGGAGCTACAGCATGGCGGGAAGGAAACTCCCAGATCCAAACACTGGGAAAGTCCCAATCCAAATCAGAGCTTTGCAGTTGGCCCCTGGCTGTATAACGCCAGATCCAGACCCCCTGAACTCTGGGAGCCAAATCTATGCTTTGCAATGAAGTCTCGTCTCTCTCCAGTGGGGCTAATGGGAGCCCCAGCTCCAAACAGCCCTGATAGCACAGGGCGTCCCTAGCAATAATCTTCCAGACACCATCATGGCCAGCGGATGTAAACAGCCACCGCTTTTTCCCTTTCTTTGCAAGGCCCTGTTAGTTAAACTGCCAAGCGCCAAAACCCACTGAGGGAACATCACAAAACTACTGGAGCGAGTGTCAGAAGGACCCTGGGGATGATCTCACGACTATTTCTTTGCCATTCATTTAAAAGCAAAACAAAGCCAACCCAAGCCTTCCTGTCTCATCCCCTTTTAGATCGGACGAGGCAGCTATGGCTGGGTAATCGATGCTTCCATCACCAAGAAACCTCTTGACAGTTTCCTCTGACATCCCTCCAGCCTCACACCACGCGCTGGAAGAACAGCCTGCCTGACCCTGTCCCTGTCCCAGTCCCAGGAGGGTTAATGGATGGTCACTTACCCGGTACCAGACTATCTCCCGCATCCTGCCATCCGTCTTGAAGTTACATTTCAAAGTCACGGCATCCCCGACCACCACAGGCGGAAGCGGCTCAATGCTGACAGTCAGGTAGCCTGTGAAATACCGGAGGAAGAGAAACACAACGTGAGCCAAGGCAGGGCTGGGAAGCGGGCGCAGGCCTAAGTGAGCTGGAAAACTGGTCCCAAGTGGCGATGGAAATGCAGACTGGCTTCCACGTGCCCACCCTCTATTCACTCCTCTGCCTCCTCCTCCTGCAGACACGACCGCATCCTCAAGGAACAATAATTGAGCCCGATTTCCCTCTGTCCTGCCCCTCGGGGAGTCATTTACACCAGTGCCGGGGGTGCAAATCACTACTGCTGCTGTGCAGAGACTATGGCCTACAATGCAGGCCAATAGTGTCTCTCTGTTCCCGTGTACTCCCCCATCGGTCTCCATCCGTTGCCTTTTTAGATTGCAAGCCTCTTTGGCAGCAGCCATCTTTTCATTCTATGTTTGTACAGTGCCTGGCGCGATGTGGGCCTGGTAATGCAAATACACCTCTACCCCGATATAACGCAACCCGATATAACACAAATTCGGATAGAACGCGGTAAAGCAGCGCTCCAGGAGGGGCGGGGCTGCACACTCCGGCAGATCAAAGCAAGTTCGATATAACGCGGTTTCACCTATAACGCGGTAAGATTTTTTGGCTCCCGAGGAAAGCGTTATACCGAGGTAGAGGTGTAATAATCAGAAATGATTTGCCCCTCCCCCGCACCGGGGGGGTTAAAGTTTTCAGCATCGCCAACACCAAATGTGCAAAAAATAGCCCAAGTCAGGCCCTCAAAATCATGAGATTGGCTTACATTCGGGTTCTGTTCCCAAGCTTTCCTCCGCAAACAGGAGGGCTAGCAAGTTACCTTTTTTTTTTTCTTGAAAGCTGAGAGGCTCATGTAATCACATGACTCCCAGAGCTGGGACCGTAAGTAAAACACCAGATACCGTAAGATTCGTGATCAAATCGCGAGAGTCGGTGACGCTGCGTTTTACACCTCTTTGCACTGGTTTAAATGGCTACACAAGTTGGAAGCGTAACCCCTGATCAGAGTGTGTGTGTGTGTGTGTGTGTGTGTGTGTGTGTGTGTGTGTGTGTGAGAGAGAGAGAGAGAGAGAGAGAGAGAGAGATATGTTCCTGGCTATGCCCCATTCACAGGGGCTATGGGACTGTTATGGCTTTCAGCTTAAGAGCCAAGCTCTGTAGCACAAATTGAGTCAGGTTTATAGGAAGACTTGGAAGGATTCGATTTTTATCAGGGAATGTCAATAAATGTCAATTTCACCATACACACCCAAACCAGAAATAACTGAAATATACAGAAAGGCAAAGTAAGAAAAACGCTGCTCGAGAACTTACTAAAGTTCGAGGTAGGGATATTTACTTTGTATATTCTGACACGTGACATCCAATATTTGTGTTTTAGTGGTTAGAAAGCTTTACCTTTTTGAATCTCAGCATCTACTATCATTAAATAATTATCTGATCTCCCCCATGGTCTGACTTCCCACAATTTCCTGCAACTGTGAACATTTAAACCAATAAAAAACAGAAAAATAATCATTGATACTATCCACCAAAATTATTAAAAAACGTATATCGCTTTCTGCTGCACCAGCTTAAAGAGCAGGAAGTCCCTGGTGTGTCAATCGCCACACTAACAGTCAGGCCAGTCTGACCTTGCACCTTTACAGCAGCGAGTTCAATGGATTTACAGCAGGGCTAGCAGAATGAAATCTGTTCCTGCTATACATGGAGCATTTCAGAAACACGTGGCATTGCCTTGCTCCCACTGACATCAAGGGGAGGTTTACCAGAAATGCTGACGAGATCAATGTGGAGTGTTTTGAATTGTCCAGCAACCTGGACAGTTCATCTTTCCCTGCCCCCGGATATATCTCGATGCCAACAGATCTACGGAGAAAAATAAAAGAAGGGGGTCCGATCTCTTTAAGGCCAACAGGTCCAGTGTGCGATGGAGGGAGTCTTCAGGTGGGAGGATCGGGCTGAATTACACCTACTGTCTTCTCTCAAGGTGAATCTTAGGATTAATTATCCCCCAGACAGCGACTCTGAGGGTGATTGTTTGGAAAGGTGACACATGACCCCATATGAGTTACACAGCCTGCGTCTGGCTGGCGCTGGGCAGGGGTGGTCTGCTTCAAGGGAGGGCAGGGAAGCCCGTGCAGAGAGATGGACCCGTCCCACCTCTTTCCAAGCAGGTGTGTCGAGTCTGGATAGCAGAGAGAAGGGAGCAGCAGGGCAGGCCGAGTGATAGGACAGTGCCCGGTGCTGCTAGAAGATCTGGAGTCCCACGGGTCAGTGCTGGGAAGAGCGTACTCATCTCTGAGCAGCCAGCAGAGATTGGCTAATGCCCAAGCAGCACCTGCTCCTAGGTGACCCATGGGACACGCAGTTGCTCTCCTACCCAGCCTGGCTCATCACGGGGAAGGGGACAGACCAGGTGTTCACATTCGTTTCAGGTCACAACAGGAGTCTGGAGGTGGAGTCTAGTTTGTCCCAGGTCCAGCAGGCAGCCTCGCCGCAGAAGCCATCCAGGGTCAGAAAGCTGGTGGTGTGGAGCGGGCCACAAGTCGGGACTGGAGGTTTTTCTGATTCAGAGATATCACTCCCCATCGATTTTTAGCTTCAGCATTTCCTGTGTCCCATGATCCCTCCCCAGTCTGTAGCTACAGCCATCTCAGGCCCTCTCCCCTCACATTTCTCCCTCACTCCTTGCTCCTCTGGGGCGAGGGGCAGGCAGTGAGAGTGGCCCCGATGGAGTGAATCTGTGGGCGTCGCTCTCCAAATACAGGCGAGCTGACCGGCCTGTGTCTCCGCCCTCCCCCGCATCACATTCACCCTGCACTAGCTTGGCCCGTGGTTGTGCAATGGAACTGCAAGACGTTGCACCGATCTGCGCTCTGTCCATCACTGGGGCAGGATCCTGCTCCACGGCAACTCTGGATTCCTTGGGAGCTAGCGACGGAGAATAAGCACAGGCAATTCTTGGGCAGGATTCCAAATCAGCTGCTCACATCCAGCTATTTGGAGTCTCCCAAGTCCCCACAACTTTCCCACCTGGCTTCTCTCACTGTAACGCCCATCAGGAATGGTTACTTCTGAGCAGACCGATCCTCCATCTAATCCCATAGCCAGATAAATCAGAATACCTGGGCTGGTGCCCTGCCTCTGGGAATGACCAAGGCAGTCTGCTGTAGAGGAAGGTATTAACAGCACACCTAATTGCAAGACACAATGCCATTCTTCCTGACCTCCTTTGACAACTTGAACTGTGAAAGCATGAGGAATGAGAGCACTTTTCCATTTTTTCCTCACTGATGGGATCTCAGATTCTGCTCCATTTGGTCTTGAATCGGAGCTGTTCACCTCATGCAGCAGTGAGTTCCACAGGTTGCATATTCCAGAATTACAAAATGAAACTGACAGCTACCAAATGAATAACACTCAGGCACTCTCATAAAGGAGCATCCTCGCCAGAACGCAATCAGGGGAGAGAACTACCACCTGGTCTCCATGGCTCTATTCAGGAGAGGGACTGCACCCACCTGCAAACACCCCATCACAAGATGTAGATTAAAATGCATTGCTGAAGGAACAAAACCAAGTAATGGAGGCATAATGTAAACAGGGACAGGAGCCAATCCGCAAAGCCTTCCAACCATGGAGATGCCGAAGGGGTTCACAAAACACTCAATGAAACAAACAAAAGCCCACTTTTTGAAATCAATCAGCACCTGGGAACTACAGACAGGAGCTTGCTTCTTCCGAGTGCCAGGGCCGCCCGGGGGGAGGGGAGGGGGGCAAGTGGGGCAATTTGCCCCAGGCCCCACAGGGGCCCCCACGAGAATATAGTATTCTATAGTATTGCCATTTTTTTTTAATGGAAGGGGCCCCCGAAATTGCTTTGCCCCAGGCCCCCTGAATCCTCTGGGCGGCCCTGCCGAGTGCTGCAACCATACCTTCCCACCAGCCAGGGGGATGCAGGGAAGAAGAGTGGTGAAGCTGGTGGGGGTAGGGGAGCAGACAGGCCTGTGTTAAACAGCTGCTTCTAATTGGCCCTGACAGCGAAATCTTCCAGATCAAACAAGCAATCTGCTCGGGGATGGAAAAAATCCAGGGGCTCCCGAGACTCCCATCCCAGCGCTTTGCTAGGGAGCGCATTGTGCATCAGTTACACAGAGGTCTCCTTGCTTTTCAAAATGCTCTAGAGCACCTGGGATTTTTCAGGACCATTAACAGTGACACAGGGGGCCCGAGGCTACCGAAAACCCACTGCACGGCTATCAGGACTTCAAAGCATTGCGCTCACACTAGCCTCGTCTGGGTTTCCTCGCCATTGCGACGTGCAGTGGGAATACAGTCAAGAGGTTTAAGCTGGAAGTTGGGAGAGCCAGTATATTTGGAATAGCTCCTGCAGGTACCACCCTCAAACGCTGGAGACGCCATGGTCCATGGGATTAAGGGTCACGTTGTTTCCCAGGTCTGTGCGTCTAAAGTAGCTAGGAAGCTGTGAAGGAGGCACAGTTCACCTCCATCCCATTGCACCAGCATTTCATGTGTAACATGATTAAATGGATGCATTGCTTTGATTTATGAAATATCCTGGGAGCCAGCCGATTTGGGTTCTGTGTCCTGACTCTGCCAGGGATTCGCTATGGGTCTCTGGCCAACTTTTCCAAAAGTGACTGCTGATTTTGGGTGCCTCCAGTTTTGGTTGCCCAACCTGGAACACTCGTTAAGTACTTAGATAGAGTAGACACATATTATCGCTCCCTGCCTCAGTTTCCCCATTTGTAAAACGGAGATAATGATAGTGACTCAGCTGAGTGAAGTGCTTCGAGCTCTTACTTCAAAGTGTTCTCATGGTACAATGTTAAGAGCTGCCCAGTGTGTTTAACAACCCCAGCCTGTGCACTGACAGAGGGTGTGATTGCATCCTGACACTTCTGTGGCGTACGGTCACCCTTATCTCTGGAAAGAGGCCCTGCTACATGGCGGTACAGCCGCCCTGCGTGTAGTCAGTGCTCAGCCGAACAAGAACCTCGGCGCTCTCGGCATGCAGGTCCTGCTCGCCCCCCGCTCTTCGCAAAGGGCTTTGGGTCAGGCTCTGATTGCATGCAAATAGGCTCGGGGGGGCCAATTGACTTGGGTTCCCAGGACTCAGGCTTCCGGACTAACAATAGCAGTGGAGATGTTTGGGTCGGGCTGGAGCCCAGAGTCCGAGACCCTCCCCCCGCGGCCGGGTTACAGACCCCGAGCGTCTACACTGCTATGGTTAGTCCCAAGCCCCACGAGCTGGAGCCAACTGAAGCGGGCTCTGAGACTCGGCACCAGGGGTTTTTCTTCGCAGTGCAGACTTACCCAGAGGCCCAGGGAGACGCGGGGCTTGTCTGCACCGCTAATAAAAGCGGCGCTGGTGACCTTGGGGTCCCTAACACCCGGGAGCGACCCTGAGGGAAAAACACCGTGAGGACAAAGCACTTCGTGAACTCGCCGGGGTCAGCTCCGTACCCTCATAGGGGGCTGCCCTCGCTGAGGTTCCCACGCCGTGAAGCTAGAGAACCTGCTAGTCACCGTTTTTCCCCACAGGATGCTACTTACGCCAAGGTAAGAAACACAGGGGTTTAGTAGCGAAAACAAGCCGAAGTAACTCAGCCGAGATCACAACAGGAAGCCAGTATCGGAGCCCAAACTCAAACCGGAGTCTCCCGAGTCCCAGACTAGCACCACCCCCGGCTGCTTCGCCTCTAATCCTGCTACGGTGACCAAAACCCTGCCTCATGCACTGACCGACAGCTGATGCCTCAGGGGAAGGCGGTACCCTCTCTCCCACCCACACAGACATTGTAACACTGGATCTTAATCAGGGGTATGGGGGGAGATGGGGAACTTCCACCCTGACCTCCCACCACACACACAAGCATTGAACCCATGTCCAGAAGCATGAAACCTGTGTCCCCCCCGGCCCCAGCCTTACCACCAGTAACTCACTTCTCTCAGCAAAGCTGTTGGCATGGTACTGATTAGCCCCGTCTCCATCACTCCAGACCCGTTTTAAAGTCCTCTAAATTGCTCAACTCCGGTCCTCGTGGGAGTGAATCCCGCAGATTAATTAGAGGGTGTGTAAAGATGTAACCCCTGTTTTATCGGCTCTGCCAATCCATTCCAATGAGCGGTCCCCACCTCCCTCCCCCAGCAAGCTGGCAGCCCAAGGCTGGGCGAGCAGACGAGCGACTGATCCTTCTTAACACCACGCTTCATTATTCTGAATACCTCCATCACTCTCCCTCCTGTATCTGTGACAACATTTATGGCGCTCCTATTAAGAGACGTTTAGTAAAATAACCAGCGATATTTAAGAATTAGAGAGACACACACGGGGAGAGTCTGGGAGATAAATCTCAGCTCGGATGTTAAAGGCTCCCGGAACCTTCCGCTGAGCGACACTGCAGATCAGGTAGTGGCGCTCCACTGTTCCCTGCTCCCATGCACCTCTTGTCTCCCTTAAGTCCCTTTTCCCATCCCTTCCTCGCTTTCCTCATTGGCAGCCATTATCCGGAAGGGATTGGGAGTCAAGATTCTCAGGATCTGGCCCCAGCTTTGCCTCTCATTCCCTTTACAAACTTGTCAGCTAAGCGGTCGGGCCTACATTTCCAAAAGTGACTGGAGAGAAATGTTGGGTGCCCAATTTGCAGTCCCCTCGAAGAGTCCTGATTTTCAGAAGGCAGACGTTTTCTGATATTCACAACCTTTTAAGATACCACCAAGAGATTAGGAGGCGATCTAATGTGGGGGCACTGATGTCAATGAAAATTAGGCACCTGGGCACTGCTGAAAATCCCTCTAGATGCCTGTCTGCTTCTTTAGGCTCCTAAATGGCTTTACAAATCTGGCCCTGCACTCAGGCTGTGAAGGCCCAGGTCCGGCACATGACCACGCAGTTAGTCCACAGTTGAGGTCAAATGAGATGATCCCCTGTCACCCCTTCCGGCTTTCAAATCGGTGTGTATTCGTGTGCAGCAAGCACATTTTTATCTGAGCAAATACTCACAAGCAATGTGTCGAGCGGCTTTTGCTCCGCTCCCCTCCCAGCAGCCCCGGAGTTCAGCAGTCGGTTCAGCCCTGATGGAGCCCAGGAACGGTAAAGGAGCGGGGCGTTAAAATCCAAAGGCCAGCCTGGCCGATCAGCCGCTGTCTAAATCAGATGGGCTGCCGAGGTGGGATTTATTTGTGCTTGATAACGGGCGCTCCGTGCCACGCATGTCCAGAGCGAAGGGGTCACCGCTAGCTCATGGAGATAAATTCCAACACCCGCGCGGTGACGACGTTCCCGCCATGCTGGGGCAGACACTATTGTAATACCTATTATTACAACACGGTAATCGCTGCGCTGGTCGGCGGAGGAAAGTGCTTTTGAAACCCAGCTTTCGCTCGCTGTCAGAACATTCTCTGAACTCTGGGGAAATCGGAGTCAGTCGCAGCAGAAACAGACTGGGCTAACCGTTCACTGGGCTCTCAGGTCACCATCCCGCCCCCTCGTTACATTCCCTGAGCATGCCAGGTAAGCCAATGGGGGTGCCTCTGCTGGCTGGAGGAGAGCAGGAAGATGGAGATTTTAACTTAAATCAAGCCCTTTTAGTAGGGAGATGCTACATAGTCCAGTGGCTAATGGAGATATTTTTTCGTCTGTCTGTGTATGGTGAAATCAACATCACCGACATTTACCGACTTCCAAGATACGGACCATTCATTCACCCATGGGCCCCCTATCGGTCTCTTTCCTGAGACAAATGGCAGGGAAAGTTATCCCGCCCCTTCAGAGCTAATATATGGAGATATACCTATCTCATAGAACTGGAAGGGACCCTGATGAGCCATCAAGTCCAGCCCCCTGCCTTCACTAGCAGGACCAAGTACTGATTTTGCCCCAGTTTCCTAAGTGGCTCCCTCAAGGATTGAACTCCCAACCCTGGGTTTAGCAGGCCAATGCTCAAACCACTGAGCTATCCCTCCCCCCTGCAGAAGAGCAATGTTTCCAGGTCCCAGAAGGCTGCGGGGTGGGGAAAAGCAGAGGACCAGAAGAGACATTTAAAAAATGAAAGCCGCTTGGAAGGCGAGTGCTGGAGAGGATGGGAGTGGATCGAACAGCTGTGCAAGTGCACCTTGGGGAAAATACATTAGGGCTACACTGAGCAATCATCTCATCCCTTGCAACCCCATTTCCCTTGGTCTGCTACTGCCGCGTAAGCCTGGATGACTTGCTGGCAACGCGGTGAGTGGCTGCGTGAGGTGGGGGAAGCCTTCACTTAGTCTGTGTGAGGGGGCGCAGAGTCTCTTTGAATGGGGCCAGCTAGGGAGCAGAGGCAGTGCCAGGAGTGTTGTAAGAGACACGTCAGTAGACAAGAGGGGTTCTCTTTTTTACACGTTCCTCCCGGGCATCTGGCACTGGCCACCGTGAGAAAGAGGATGGTCCATGGGTCTGACCCCCTATGGCAATTCTTAGAACCCCGTGGTTTTTGCAAATGGGAAACACAATCAAATGCAAAACTCACCCACAGCAGCCACTCCTGGGGCTCCCGCCTGGCAGGGCCGGGCTCAGTTCCCCACTCCGGAAGCGCGGGGGAGGGGGAAGGGGGGGAGAGGGGCTGCAACACCACTCGCTCAGGGATGGCCCAGCAGCCCCTCCATCATGAGGGGTGGGAAGGGTGCCCAGGCCAAACCTAAGCGGTGCTGTGGCCCCATGCATCAGGCCGCATGCCCAGAGCTGGGACCATCCCTGCAGGGCCAGAGCGACCGGCGCCACTGCTGACGACGCCAGCCACTGCTGAGCACTAAACTGTGCTGGAACGAAGCAATCCCTCTCCCTGGCGCCCCTGCTGCAGCTGACGGCGACAGGGAATGGATCACTGGATGATTCCCTGTTCTGTTCATTCCCTCTGGGGCTCCTGGCCTTGGCCACCATCGGATGACAGGACACTGGGCTAGATGGACCTTTGGTCTGACCCCGTATGGCTGTTCTTATGTAGTCCTGCTAACCCCTTGGCTTCAAGTCCAACAAGACAATGAGCCATGTTTGTTGCCCCCCATATCTCCCTAGCAGCATTGGGGTGGGAGCCTCTCTCCCCGCTCACTCGATGGGCGATACAATCCCTGCTTCCTGTTAATACTTTATTAAATGAGCACATGCCAGAGATAGGAATCAGAGCACTGCATTCTAGCCGTTATAAAACGCTTGCTTGTCACTGGATGGCTATTTTATTCTGTTTCGTTTTCCCATCTAACTTCCTCCCATCGATTGCTGCAAACAGATTGCAGGAACATTGCCGAGAAGGGGTCACGAGGTCGCCTGATTTCATTTCATTTTTTGTGTGTGTATTTCCTAGTGCCGGTGAAAAAGGTTAGATTGACAGCTCTGGAAACCAGAGTCTTTATTTAGCTGAAGAGCAGGCAGCTTCCCTCTGCAAGGCTATCTAGCTTAGGTACTTGTCTGGCCCCATCAACGTAGTATCTGAGAATCTCAATCTTTATCCTCCCAATGGCCCTGTGTGTTTCACAGGTGGGAAACTGAGGCACAGAGCAGCTAAGTGACATGGCCAAGCCACTTGGTCGCACAGGAAGTCTGTGGCAGAGTAGGGAAGGGAATGTGGGTCCTCCCAGCCAGTGCTCCAACCACTTGGCTCATGCCTCCTCCCCGTGGCTATGATTTGGAAGTGAGATGAGGAGGGGAAAATGGTCATGTCAACCTTTGGCCTCTCTGCAGGCAGCAAGGGTGT
This sequence comes from Terrapene triunguis, assembly GCF_002925995.2. Lineage (NCBI taxonomy): Eukaryota > Metazoa > Chordata > Testudines > Emydidae > Terrapene > Terrapene triunguis. Next base: position 15,767,296 of record NW_020665065.1, read on the forward strand.
CCAGTGGGAGGAAGGGAGACCTGGGGTTAGTAATGGGCTTTTCCTCCACGGATCTCAAAGCACGTTACAAAGAAGGTCAGTATCATTCCTACCATTTTACAGGTGGGGAAACTGAGGCACGGGGAGGGGAAGCTATTTACCTGAGGTCAGTGGCAGAGCTGGGAGAGAATCCAGGGTGAAACCCCCACTGCAGTGAAATCAAAGGGAGCTTTGCTATTGATTTTAAGAGGGCCCGGATTTCACCCAAGGTTTCCTGAGCCCCCATTCCGGCGGCCTATCCACTGGGCCTTGCTGAGGGCAAAGGGTTGAGATTGAAGGTCTGGGTTCAATTCCTGGCTGTGTGGGCTCTTGGGCAAGTCACTTTGGCCCAGATTCACACAGGTATGTAGGTATTACGACGCTTTCAGCATCACAGCGCGCAACTCTTAGGTGCCTGGAAAAATCACAGGAACCCACGAAGCCTGAGATAGGCACCAAGGCTCCCTAGACAATGAATGGGGAGAGATGGCGCCTTCGACCAGCACGCTAGCCGACGGGAGATGCCGGCGAGAGGGGTGTGAGCTAAGCCCTGTCCCTCTCTCAGCGCTAGGCTCCTAAATCCGGGCTGCCCAGCTCTGATGAGCAATCCAGGAGCAGGAACCTTGCCCCCGGAGGCAGGCGAATCAGGGGCCCAAATTGTTCCTTGAAAGAACCAGTTAGGCGCCCGCCTCGCTTCACGCAAAATGGCTGGAGGAGGAGGTGGTGAGGCTGCCCGCCTGGTAACAGGGAGGAACATCGAGTCACAAGGCCAGAGAAAGAGGGGGAGTCGGAATGGCTCTCTAGCCGGGTGGTGGGAGACCGCCTGCTCCTCTGATGAATTATCTATCCACCCTGGAGCAGCGTCGACAGGAGAGACTGGGGCAGCCCCCCCACATCAGAATAACCCATAGCTCAGGGATTAAAGCCCTTTCCTGAGAGGTGGGAGACCCCTCCTCAAATCTTTTCATCTCCCCCTGGACTCCCTCCTCCCAAGGGAGCGCACTAACCACTGGACTAATATGTGTAAGGTGGGTACCACTCCCCCACCACCCCATGGTCAGATTTTGAATGGGACCTGAGGATGAAATTTAGGCACCGAGGGGACTTTTACCCTGAGAACTTAGGCGCCCAGTGAGTTTGGTCACCTATAGCGTTTGGCAAGACTTCCGTGAATCACAGGGAAGCCTAAAGCTAGGAGTTAGGTGCTTAAGGGCCTTTGTGGATCTGGGCTTCCATCCGTCTGGATCTTAGTTCTCCAGCTACAAAACGCTGATCCCCTTGTCTGTGTCGTCTGCTGAGGCTGTCAGCTCTCTGGGGCAGCAACTATCCGGTACTACGTGTATATGTAGCACCCAGAGTAATGGGGCCCTGATCTCAGCTGGCACCTCTGGGTGCTGCCATCATCTATCCAATAGTAATGCTACGAGAGTCTGATGTGGATTCTAGAGCGAGACGGCTCGTTCATTTCACAGAGACAGCCAAACAGCTGCCATCACTGCTAGAGATGGGCGCGAACCAGATCACGGACTCCAATCCCGCCTTTTCGCCAAACCGGTGGGTATATAGGTACCAATTTACCACTAGACAGACACAGATCGCAGCTCTCACATCTTTAGCACACACAGAAGACTGCAATGGGCGTTTTTCCTCCCAAATGGCTGTTTGTAGCCATTGTATCGCCATGAGAATGCGACACTGAGAAAGCACAAGAGATGTGCGATGAGAAATAGCAATCGCTCGCCAAATGGAAGTGTCAAGCGGAGAATGTGAAGAGGACCAGAAAGGCACCAGGGTGGTAGAGACCCGAGTCACAGCACAGAGGATAAACCTGACCTGACTGGGCAAATCGATTTCATTCTTTATACCTGGCAGGTGTTTGTCACTAGCAAAGCACGGAAATAGAACGCGATGCTTATGGTATTTGCAAAACGTGTTACTATATATTTCCATCATAAATCCACACTGTACTCCACAGGCGCATACTGCACACACATTCGTACTGCAAAAGAGAGGCGGCGTGGGCTAGTGGTTACAGCCTGAAGCTGTAAGCCTTGGCAGACCTCAATCTGAATCCAGGCTCAGACACGGCCTTGGCAAGCCACCAAGGCCCACCTGTTCAAGTAATGACCGATTTGGGATGCCACAGTTCTTGCAATCCCTGGATGCCTGAAGTTGGGGACTGAAAAATGAAGGGATTGAAAATTAACCTCCCTGTGCCTCAGTCTCCCCCTCTATAAAATGGGGATAACACTTCAAAGGGGTGTTGCAAGGACTGATTGATAAACTTGGGCTTTTAGATAAGGAGGTGAGGGGCTCTTTAGAAATACCAAAAATAGACCAGCTCGTTTGTAAAGCTCTTTGGAGATGCAAAACATTTTAAGTGAGTTACGCATTATAATTAAGAGCAGCAGCTCGATGTTCTATTTCTAATAGTTTTAATTATATTTAAGCGGGGAAGCTAAGAGCCCACAGAGAAGGGAAGGGCATGGGAGGGCTGTGTAGGCAGGCAGCTGATGCAGACTCCAGGGCTACAGAAATAGGCTCGTAATGCTTTAGATATCAGGAAGTGGTCTCAGCTACTGTCATAATGAGGGTCATATAAGTCCCTAGATTGATAGATAGGAATGTACAGTGACAGACAGACAGACAAGAATGGATAGCAAGAAGCAGAGTGATCGGAAAGCTGATGCAGGTAATGAAGACACAACAATTCCTACCCCAGGCCTTGCAGACAGTCGCCAAGTTACCTGCCCTACCCAGGCCCCTTCAGGCATTTTGGCTTCATCTCAGCTGGACGATGGGGGAGAAACAACAACAACAGACCCACAGTTTGTATCTGTTGCAACAAACCAAAGTAAAACCCGTCTCTTCAAGAGCAGCGGCACGGGAGTGCGAAATCGAGATTAGAGCTGAAGAGATTCATTTCCTAGCTTTTCCAGCTGCCTCGACTGTAAAAGCATTCTGTAAAATTCCACCAACGGAACAGACTCCCGTCATCTGCTCGTTTGGCTTTGCATGAATCAGCACGCACGTGGGGTGGGTATCTGATGCTGAGGAGCTGTCTCAGCTACAAGGCCTCTCTCTCTCTCAGCTGTTCTCAGTTGTAACGCGCCCAACTGGCGGGGGAAATCCAGAGCAGAGCCGGGTGAACAACAACGGAAACAAGCACACAACCAAGAAGAGCCTCCATAATTCTTATTGGAAAAAGACTGCAAAATCGGTGGTCTAAATGATCCAACACGTGACTTCTGACCAGCTCAAAACAAATGGATTTGCTCAGTTGTGATGCTTTAACCTCCAGTAAGACGCCTCCTTCATCTACCACTGGCTGTAACCAGAGTAGAGGTTTTCATTACCTTGCAGGAGAGGATACTAAGGGAAGCAGTGGGCCTCAGCGGCTACAGCACTGGACTACGGTTCAGGAGACCTGGTTACTGTTCTCAGCTCTGCCACTAGCCTGCTGGGTGACCTTGGGCAAGTCACTTTGCCACACCGTACCTTGATTTCCCCTTCTGTAAAACAGAGGTCACAATATTGATCTCCTTTGTAAAGCTCTTTGGCATCTACTGATGAAGAGCGTTATATATGAGCTAGGGATTATTATTATGTTCTGGGCCACGTCTTGGATTAATTTCACCAATGCCCCTTTACAAGCCTAGCATAAGGCCTTGTCTACTGATGTCAGCCGTCTGCAGGCGAAGCTGCTACAAGTTGCCACTCAATCTGGTGCAGTTTACCCTGCCCTAGCTGCAAATTGCAGTTTGCCCTGTCTACACTAAGAATATGCGCCACTACAGCTAAACCAGTGGTGGCCATTGTTTGCCAAAATCCCTAGTGTAGACAAGGCCTCGGGGGTCCATCTACACTGGAGCTGAAGCTGTAATCTCCATCTGGGGCAGACATACCCACGCTAGCTCTGATTGAGCTAACATGCTAAAAACGGCGGCACAGGTGGCAGAAGGAACTACCCACCTGAATACGTACTTCGGGTCTAGCCAGGACACCGCCGCGGCTACGCTTCTATTTTTAACATGCTCACTCGGTCAGAGCTAGTGCGGGTCTGTCAGCCTGAGCTGGGAATTACACCTCCCGCTGCAGTGCGGGGACGTACCCTTAAGTGAGGCGGTTAGTCATTATTCGTACTAGGGCAGCATCTAAAGGGCCCAATGAAGAATGGGACCCCCCAGTGCTAGGCGGTGTAAGAATCATAGACTATCAGGGTTGGAAGGGACCTCAGGAGGTCATCTAGTCCAACCCGCTGCTCAAAGCAGGACCAATCCCCAGACAGATTTTTGCCCCAGATCCCTAAATGACCCCCTCAAGGATTGAACTCACAACCCTGGGTTTAGCAGGCCAATGCTCAAACCACTGAGCTATCCCTCCCCACTAATACCCCTCTGATACTGGAAATAAAGTGTGACTCAAAAAGAGAATCTCGGCTGAGACGTGACACCACCACGATACCGGACATGACCGAGAGGGTGGGGGAAAGTAAAGGCAATGAGAACACAACACCGGAACTCTCCCCCCCCAAAGAAATCTGATGCTCCAGGTGAGGGACAGTCCCAGCCTGGAAGAACTTGGGGTGGAAGCCACAAAAAGCGTGAAACCAATGGGAGTTAGGCACCCAAATACCTTTGTGAACCCCACCCTGGGAGTCTAACTAGACAATACCGACAAAGGACAGGAGGGGAAACGGGGCCGGGAAGTGACTTGCTCAAGGTCACGCAACAGGTCCGCGGAGAACGTGGCGCAGAACGGAGATCTCCCAAGTGCCAGTCTGTCGCCCCACCCAGAGGCCCATGCTGCTTAGCGCCAGCTCTTTCCCTCAACGGCCTGTCTCATTGATTTACCTTTTCCCCCCACTTTGCCATTATCGTTCCTGAAAGAAACATACTGCTAGAGAAAAAGGCAGCGTTCTGAGGGCCGCAGACACAGATTGCAGCTAACCTTCCAGTTTACAAACATCAGCGACTGCCCTTCTATCCGCCTCTGATCAAACTGGCATGTCGGGGGTCCATCCTGTGCAGAGGCACAGTGCCAGAACGAAACAGCTAAAGTATTACAGCCTTATCTGACAAACCGGCGGGGGACAGAGGGCCGAGCGGGGCCGATATGCATGATAAAACTTTGCCTATTTGTTAACAAATGTTGGGAGCCGACTGGGTGAGATTACACATTTTTTTTTTGTTACAGATAACAGGAGCGATTAAATAAAGGAGGCTGCGGAGTCGGAATTGCCAGGTGGTGAAAGATAATGCTTAAAAAAAAAAACATCAACATGCTGCCCACTCAAGGAGGCCTGGTTTGGATTCTGACAGCATCAGAAAAATCTCAAGATTTGTTATTTAGTAGTTGTTATTCTTTCCACCCATGAGCCTCAGGCATGACCAGGACTCCATTGTACTAAGCTCTGTACAAACACGGAACAAAAAGGCAATCCCTGCCTGTAAAATAATAATCAGCCTTTGCATTTAGAATGCCTTTCAGCCAAAGATCTCAAAGCACTTTCTGAAATATTATTAATTTATTCTCAGCAGCGCTCTGGGAAGCGAGCATTGTCACTATTGTTTACCCCCAGCGAGGAAGCGGAGGCATACGCAGCTTTGCTCAATGTTCCAGAGCAAATTGGGAACACAAGCCAAGGCCGATTCTCATTTACACCACTGTGGAGCTAGAGAAACTCCACTGGCCACAACCCAGTATAAGTCATCTGTCTAGCTGAGCACTCTTGAACCTGCTTCTCCACACCTCTGTGAGGCAGGGCAGTGCTATTCCCTGTTACCACACACACACACGCCCAAGTCCTGCTGTGACTCAGGCCCAAGCCCTGTCATTCTGCAGTGTAGACGCAGCTCAAGCCCCAGACCTGAGTCAGAAGGGCTGCACAGTGCAGTACGGACGTGTTAGCACAACTGTGAGATCTGGACTCAGCAACTGTAAGCCCAGATTTACAGTGTGGTGTGGACATTCAAGCACAAGCTTGGATACACTGAGTCCACAAGCCCAGGTCCCACAGGCCTGGGTTTACGATGCAGTGTAGACACACCCATGGAGACTAAGGGTAATTCTTCACTACCCGCCGGATCGGAGGGTAGCGATCGATCTATCGGGGATCGATGTATCGCATCTCGTCTAGACGCGATACATCGATCCCCGAACACGCTTCCCGTCGACTCCGGAACTCCACCAGGGCGAGAGGCAGAAGCGGAGTCGACGGCGGAGCGGCAGCCGCCGATCCCACGCCGCGAGGATGTGAAGTAAGTGATTCTAAGTCGATCTAAGATACATCGACTTCAGCTACGCTATTCTCGTAGCTGAAGTTGCGTATCTTAGATCGATCCCCCCCTAGTGTAGACTAGTCCTAAATGACTTGCCCTAGTCTTGTAGGAAGTTTATGGCAGAGCAGGGAATGGAACCCCAGTCTGCCCAAAGCCTGGGCTAGCACCTCACCGCTGTACGCTCCCTCCTCTCAAGCATTCCCAATGGATTTGCTCTGATTTCAGCCATTACTAGAGTAGACAGGCTACACCACAATAAGCCAGGATTTGCGCCCCTGAGCTCACCTGGTTTCAACGGGGGTTAGCCCCATCGCTGCAAACAGGCCAGGTCTGTCACTAGAATGGGGCCTCCCATTCATGGGCTGAGCTTCAGAAGAGCTTCTGTTTTTGGCCCCCCAGACTTCGGCATCAGAGCGGCACCTCTGCAAACATGGGCCTTCTTCAGGTGCCTCCACGGGAGGTGGGACCTTTGAAAATCCAGCCCCAGCAGCGGGTGCCGAACACGGGAAGATCGGGCAATAGCAGTTTGGTCCGTCTACGCGCGTGGCTGCAATCGGGGCAAATCCCCAGTGCAGTCAAGGCCTAAAAGGAGATTCAAGCCCCCCTGAATTTCCAGCTCTGATCACTAAACAGCGCTTGCCCCCAGCTGATTCAAAGCATTACTCTCCTGGTGGCTATCCCGCACCCCGGTCTCACCCTCCAGCCTGCTCCTAAGCAAGTCAGCAGAGATGTACATTCTCGGGGGAGATGAGCCCTCTCATTCCCTGACCCGGGCAGTTCCCAGGCCGCACCGAGGCTGTGTTACTCATAATGGGCTGCTTTGCCTTCCCGGCTCCTCGCTAAGGCAGGGTTGCGGTTGGGTGACCTTGGCGGGAGCTGGCGAGGCTTTTTTGCAATCCAAACACACGCTGGCGGGCCAAGCCAAGGCGCCGGAGCGCTGAGTGATTTGTATGCTCCGAGCACGTCACCTCTTTTCAGAGGGGAGAGCGGCGGCTGGAAAAGTCATTTTTCACCGTTTGACACACAGTCTCTTTCGCTCTCTCGCAAAGCCAGATAACGATCAGCAGCCGGAGCGATTAGGAAAATATATACATGGCGCACGGAAGGAGAGGAGGAGAAAGGCGCCATGGCAGCGACCTGGCAGCATGCGCACGCAGACCTTTCCCTCCACTCCATTTGCTGCACAGCGGTTGAAGGACAAAGCTCAGCGTGGTCTTTAGGGCCTGATGCTGACGGGGCCGGGTGCTGGTTCAGGCCCTGCTGGAAGACATCGGAGCTGCCTGAAATCACTGCACGGCATCTTGGTCTTCCCCTGTATTCTCCTGTTTGCAGCCTACAGCGGGAGAGCCTGGGCCCCGCGGGTAGGGAGGCGGCTGAAACCACTCGCTCCAGAGCTCAGCACGGTATTGAACTCTCTGGCCATGGCCGCAACAGACATCATGCAAGCCTAGACTCCTTTACTGGATAGATCTCTTTGTCCTACAGTTTACTCCAGAAACCTACATCTGACCCCTTTAATTCTAGACCTTAATCTAGACTGAAATTCTGGTTCCTTTATTCTGGATTTTATTCTAGAGCCAACCCCCCTAAATCTGAACACCCTTATCTTAGATTTTATTCTAGACTCTTACATCTGGATTCCTTTATTCTAGACATTTCTGGTCTAGGTACCTTTATTCTAGATTTTGGTGCTAGAGTCTGAAGTCTAGGCTTTTTTACTAGACTCCTTGGACAAGTCCACAACAGACATCATGCAAAATTTTAAACGGCACTGCCTCATGCTGGAAGCTGTAACGTACTAGTGGTCACTGTGCCCCCTAGTGGATGGATCGGCAAGGTTGCTCAAGTGAGTCTTTTCAGCCCTAATACCGCTACTGCTCAAAGAGATTCTCCTTTAGCAGTCGAAGTCCTGAGCTATATCCGTGCTTGTAACTCTAAAGTCCTCGGTGGCCACAGCAGGTAGTACAATGCCATGCACGAAGCCCTACGTGGCTGTGGTATCCATCTCACAGTACCAGGTACTTAACCCAGGGGGTAGAGGCACAGCACAGTGCCAAGGGGAGATGCAGATCTCGTAAGTTACAAAGACACTTTGTCCAGATACTTGCTGCTCTCCAACATGGATGCATGCAAGAATATCAGGAACTTGCTTCAAAGCACATGCCCCACACTAAAGCCACTAGATCCGCCCCTCCCTTCTCCGACCCTTACCACCAATAGATCAATCCACAGGTCACCGAAACATGAACAAGTCTTATGAAAGACCCTAGTCCTTTAGAGTCAGGGCCAGATTAGCCTTCTGTGGGCCCCGACGCCCGGACCGTGGCCCCACTCCGCTCTACCCTGAGGCCCCCTCCCCGCTCGGCCTCTTTCCCCCCCAAAGCCCCGCCCATTGTTCACACGGGGGAAGGGGGCGGAGAGGAGCGAGTGGTGGGCGGAGCCTTGGGAGGAAGAGGCTGAGTGGGGGCGGGACTTCGGGGTAGAATGAAGGCGGGGCCTTGGTCCAGGTGCCGGGGCCCCTTCTGAGCATGAGCCTGGTGCTGATTAGAGTTCAGCAAGGCAGGTATCCATCCCCAACAAGCCCTGCTAGATTAAAGAGCCTGCAAGGATTTAAGGGGGATGAATTTAGCTGGAAAACCGCACGTGCGCAGGAAGAGGAGGAAGAAATAAAGCATGCTAAGTGCACTGCTGCCAGCACAGCACATGGGGGGGCCTCTCCAGCACCACGGTGGGGACCGTCTGCAGAAGTGACTGCCGCCACCTTTACACAGCAACCAAGAGGTGACCCGACGCGCAACCTTAAACCTGGAGCAGCTCACCCAGGGAACGCGAGCAAAATGCAACGACGAACACGAGGCGAGGTGCCCGCATCCAGCGGGAACAAGGCAAACAGATGGCCAGTTCAAAAAGAAACCAGAGCAAAAGGAAGAGAGTAAAAACGAGTGAGCGAGCGAGACAGGAGAGAGAAACAGATGCAAGATTCACAAAGGAGCTGGCCCAGAAATGCTAAGTGGGGGGGGGGGGGGGGCGGAGGGGAAGGCCAGACAAATAAAAACACAAATCCCGATGGACCCTTCCAAAAACCTGCGCAGTGTTTTGATGTGGTTGACACGGATTCCCCATAGTAAGTGCTAAGCAGGATGCCCTCACCCCTTCTCAGACAGTTACCTCCTATTGTCACCTACTTACCGTCCTCTCTAAGCTTGGACTTCAGTTCACACAGGTCCCACTCCCCTCCTGCTTTCTTCTTAGGGAAACAACACACCAGGAGGCACATGCATACCTGTGGCCTGCAGAAGCCACATAGCCTGAGATGCCCTAAAACCTTGCAGGCTTTCGCTAATTAAGCTCTTTAACGGCGCATTTGTCATCTGCGCTGATGCCGGCAAGAGCCAGTGGATCTAAAAGCACTCCCTCCAACCTCCTGTCTGGCCTCCTAAGAGCAAGTATGCCACCTGGCCACTGAGTTTAACAGACACCTGTGCAGCACGTAGACTAAAACTGGAACGATATTGAGAAGATTAGCATGGCCCCTGCACAAGGATGACACACAAATTCGTGAAGCTTAATGCAGCATGCAAGGGGCTCTTTCAGGGCAGTTTGGCGCAGAGGGTACCCGGGGAAACCTAGCTGCAAAGCGGAGAGCGAGTTGCAAATGTTTTCTGGGAAGATCCAGAGGTTGAGTTTGAAATACACTAAGAAGCTTTACGATGCCCTGTGACTGGCAGTGTTACCAGCTTTACATATTCAACAAATCATAAGTCAGCCCCCCCCAAAACATGAGATTTTTAGAAATATAATGAATTTGGTTTTGGGTTTTTTAAGATGCCTTCTGGATTCTGAGCATTTAGGTGTCCACAACCACAATGGGTACAAACTTAGGCCCAGCTCAAAGCTCCAATTGAAATCAATGGGAGTTGGGTGCCTAAACGCCTTTGAGGATCTGGGCTTTTCACTTTTTTTTTTTTAAATGAAAGCTGAGATTCTCAGGCAATCACATGACTCCAAGAGCCGGAGCTTTAAGAACACTAAATATCTGCCAACCCATGCAATTTTGGGAGTCTCAACACTTGGATTGGTACTGTTAGGAGAGAGACAGAGAAAGTTTTAAGTTGCCCCTGGGATGCTACTACAGATAATCTCTTGCTGGACCCAGTTTCTTTTTCAGTTTTCCAGTTTCTCCCAGTCATTCTCCACCCAGCCCCTCATTACAAGAAATGGAGTTGGCCTACGAAGCTATCTTGCCCTTGTTATTTTAAATAACTTTCTCTTACATCACTGCACCTAACAAAGAGAACTAAATGTTCATCTTGGGCCCCCTCGGTGCAGGCCGGCACATGCATTGTTTGAGGGTATCACATCCCCCAACCGCATCAGTATGGGATTCATTCAGGCAATGGACTCAGAACTTCAGAGCACCCCTCAGGCTTTGGGTCAAATCCTGGACTCCGTTCTGGCTATTTTGTGCCACTCAGATGGTGCAAAACAGCTGGAAACTCAAAGCATCTGGCCCCATGGGAATTTTTCTGGTAGAGCCAGTACACAGCCCCAGGGACAGAGGGTGTGGCTGGGGAAAAGGGCTATGGCTGGGCTTCCACTGTGAACTGATGACCCCCAGCTGCCAGAATGACCCGTCAGGAGACCACATTGGGTTTTTTCTTCTTTAGCTGTGGTTTCCCTAAGCCAGGACTAAAAGCCACCCAGGCTGAAAGGGTTTGCATTGCAATGTGTGAGTGAACGAATATAGCACTGCCCACAAGTGACTTCATTTGGAGCCAGTTGTGCTCCTTTCCCAGCTGATACAATTCACCTTTGGAACTCACTGCCACAAGTTATCACTTAGTAAGTTTCAAGGACATGTATATGGACAATGAGCACAATCCGAGCACACTCAAAAGCAAGGATAAAAACAAACCAAGGCTATGTCTACACTATACAAAAATAATAATAAAAAGGTGCGTTCTTAACTCATGTTAGCTAACTTGGGTTAAAACAGCAGTGAAGACCTGGCAGCTTAACTCAAGTTAGGAGCTCCAGTTCAACCCCAGGCTGCCGTGTAGGCTTGAACTTGAGCTGCTAACCTAAGTTAAAAGCTGAGGGGTCTTCTCTGCTATTTTTTTTTTCCTGGTAAAGGGACCGCTCAGTGCAACTCACCAGTCTGCAGGCAGGGAACTTTCTGCTTTATTTAACTGCATCACAACAGAGTTTGGGGGCAGGGGAAACTCCCCTAGGCTAAATCAGGAAGTAAGGGGGGGTGGAATATGTCTCCATCTATATTATTCTGGCTAACCCAGTTAGTTGCTTTACTACAGTATGAACCTGAGATAGCTAATCCCAGTTAAGAACATACTTTTTCGTGTGTGCAAAGGGAACATCTACACTGGAGCTGGAGGGGTAATTTCCAGCTCGGGGTGACATACCTGTGCTAGCTCTGAGCAAGCTAGCCCACTAAAAATAGAAGTGTAGCTGCAGCAGCATAGTGGTGAAAAGGGCTAGCCACTCGAGCCCTTGGCTAGGGTTTCAAACAGGATGTACGCAGGGCGGTTAACCTCTCCCACTGCCATGGCTACGCTCCATTGTTAGCCCATTAGCTCAGCCAGAGCTAGCCCAGGTATGTCTATCCGAGCTGGAAATGACCCCTCCAGCTCTATTGTACAATACCCAAAAAAAGTTATAGACGGGACACAACACCCCTGGCATCACAGCTGATGCTACCCTCTATTGAGGCCTAGGAAACACTTTTCCTGAGGGCAGCTTATTCCATATTTCTCGATTGCAGGGCTCCCTACATGCACCTTCCTCTAAGGCATCTAGGACAGTGACGGTTGAGGACTGGACACTGGGTTGATTCTGTGTGCCAGTTGCCACGTTCCTGTAGGGGGAGCCCCGGAGATCGTACCTGGAGACTCTGTCCTGCTTGGACGTTTACAGAAACAATGGCGTAATTAACCCATGGATAAGAGAGTAAATATCCTATAAAACAGTAAACATCGTGATGCCACTGTGTAAGTCCATGGTACGCCCACACCGTGAATACTGGGTGCAGTCCTGGTCGCTCCATCTTTAAAAAGGGGATATTAGAATTGAAAAAAGTACAGAGAAGGGCAACAAAAATCATCCACGGAACAGCTTCCGTGTGAGGGATTGGTCAGCTTGGAAAAGAGACGACTAAGGGTGATAGGAGAGAGGTCTATAATATCATAAGATGTGGAGAAAGTGAACAGGGAAGTGTTATTTACCCCTTCACACAACACAAGAACGAGGGGTCACCCAATGAAATTACTCGGCAGCAGGTTTAAAACAAACAGAAGGAAATACTTCTTCACACAACGCACAGTCAACCTGTGGAACTCCTTGCCAGGGGATGTTGTATAACTGGGTTCAAAAAAGAATTTGGTAAGTCCACGGAGGACAGGTCCATCAATCGCTATTAGCCACGATGGTCAGGGACACAACCCCATGCTCTGGGTGTCCCTACGCCTCTGACTGCCAGAAGCCAGGACTGAACGAGAGGGGATGGATCACCTGATAATTGCCCTGTGCTGTTCATTCCCTCTGAAGCACGTGGCACTGGCCACTGTCGAAAAATGGGACACTGGGCTAGATGGGCCGTTGGTGTGACACAGTATGGCCACTCCTCCCTCTGTTCTTATACTGTATATATGGTTAACCTGTTTGGCACACAAAGAAGAAAGATCTCCTGATAGCTACAGAGTAAGAGCAGGAGGTTTTGCAGGCTCCAGCTCTGGGATTTCCCCCCAGCCCTTACAGCTCCTATCGCAAATAATGCCACCAGTCAAGATGGCCACCGCCAGCAGGAGGCTGAGAAATAACAATTTTAATTAAAAACTTGATCTTCAAGCACAAGTCCTGGTTTCTGCACAGCGGGGATGGGGGAGATGCACTGTGTGAACTCGCACAACGCTGCACTGAACCAATGGGGGCAGTTTGCTTTGAAATGCAGCTTCCCTCCAGCTCCGCCCTCTGTTGCACGCTGTGCCAGCTGACCTGTGTCCAGGAGCACACTTACCCCGATGCAAGTGCCATGAACACACGTGTGCCAGTGGGCGTGTTCTTCAGTGCATCAGCATGCATAGAGGCACCCCAGGGGGGGGTGGGTGGGTGTGTGTGTGTTCCCCATTGTATGCACACCTCTGCATCTGTGTGTGTGTGGGGTACACACCCATGCTTCTGAGCACACACATGGATTAGCAGGGGCATGCATCTGTGTCTCAGCAGGAACGTGCGCCTGTGTTCACACTCATGTCAGCAAAGGCACACTCGGATCAACATGCCCGCTGACGAATCTGTTGGGATACTGAGCTGAAGGCCTGGGAGGCTGGATTTTGGCAGACGAAGCCGAAGGAATAAAAAGGGTTCAAAGTCTCAGGACAAAGTCCCATTTGTTGGTTGGGGTCACACGTTTCTCTTGGGCAGTCTGTGAACAATACCAGCTGCAGCAACGTCCCCTCTGCCAACCCCAGTTAATAGAATCAGACTTTGCCATGTGACTCTGGCAAACATCCCAGCAGGACAATGGAAAGATAAGGGGGTCAGTTTGCGGATCAGAGATTCATTCATAGCCCTGCGGGCAGCAGGCACAGGGAATCCTAATCAATGCCCGCTCCCCTCTGGCAGTAAAGTACAGCTCTTTGTGAAGCAACCGTATGCGCTGGGGGGAGGAAAAGGAGCTACTGGGCCAGCACCTCCGCATGGAAGCGGGTGTGCAGGGCAAAGGGGGATAGAGGACATCGCAGGGGGACTTTTGAAGGGGAAAGGGAAACAGCTGAGGGACGCCGCGGATACGGGACTGAAGCCGAGAGAGTTAGACGTGCAGGCTACACAGATGCAGCCCCTCAGGTAGTTAGGCTGAGTGGCCATTTCACCCCCCCCCCCCCAAGACTCTCTTCTCAGCGCAGACAACTTAGGGCCAGAAATCGCCCCCGGAGCTCTACCGATGGGGAAGGGAATGATTCTGTTTGGGTGGTTTCCTTTCATTATCCAATACTTTTATTTTAACAAACAATTCTTCCCTCGAAGGGGGAATGGGGGGAGGGGGGGCTGACTCCATCACTAACACAGCTACCCCTCTGATACTTTCCTTCACCATAGCAACCCTCTCACAAGCAAGCAAGGGCAGAGCTGGACCGGACTGGGGGGAAGCTGGGAAGGGCCCATCCCATGGCATCGGGGGCTGAGAGTGCCTGTTCCACTCAGTGGCTCCATCCAGCAGGCTCAGGTGGTCTCCCCGGTTGCTACGGGGCCGGGATGGTTCGCTGCGGGGTGGGCGTACGTGGGAGGAGCCGTCCTACCCCCTCCCACTACATCCTCACACACTTGCCATGTGCCTCAGGCCCACTGCTCCCTATGCCCCAAGCTCACCTGGCCGGGGGGACAGGGAGAGGAGCTCGACGCAGGGTCTGAATCATACATCACAGCCGGTAAGGTCGATCAGATCAGTGAGTCCATCTGTCCCCGGAGCCATGCGGGAGACAGGCCCCAGCAGGGAGTAGGGCGATGGGGGATGGGGCGGGGGAGAAAGAGAGCGAAATACAGCAGGTGGCTTTAGTGCAGGCAGCCAAGGCAATGGCCCATCTGCTTCCCAGCTGCGGGAGAGGGAAAAGGGCCTTTAAAGAGACATCACGTTGTACAAAGGGGTGCGGAGGCAGGAGAGCAAATCCCTAAACAGCCCCCCCCCCCCCCCCCCCCCCCC
>NW_020665065.1:15782407-15860883 GCF_002925995.2 Terrapene triunguis
GACAGCCGCTCTCAGCCTCGCTTTGCCCTCAGTCCCGCCGGCGCCAGCTTGCTATCCCTGCAGGACAGAAAAGGGTGTGTGAGCGTGGGGGGGGGCGCCTTGCGGGCTACCCCTCTCCCCCATCTGCTCACTGCCCACTGGGGTGGGCTGCACAGCCGGATTCGCCCCTTCTAACTGGGTGGCGTCCTCCTGCCACCTGCCTGCCTCAGTTTACCAATCCTCACCGCCATCACTCTCCCCACAAGGCAGGCATCACTGCCCTCTCCCTCTCCACATGGAGAGCCTCCCACCATGGCAGTGCCCCCCCCCCCCCTCCCCCCCCCTGCCCTGTGACAGTCCTTGCTCCTCCCCCGCATGGAGGGCCCTGTGACCATACTGCCCGCTGTTCTCCCTAAGAAGCACCACCGCCCCTCCACGGATTTACACCGGCTGGGGATCCGGCCCACTGGCCTGACGCTGATTTATGCCCGCTGGCAATCGACACACGGCGGCCACATGCCTGATCCCGCCCCACTGTAACACGCCATTCCCAGAGCCGGGCCCCTTCGCAAGGGCAGCTGCGCACGCCCGGAGACAGGGTCCAATCCCGCGACATGCTGAGTGGCCTCAGATGCCACTGAAGCAATGGCCAAGGAGGGTGCTTGTAACCTGGCGGGAGACCTCCAGAGTCTCCCAGATCGGAGCTTGTACCAGCCGAGGGAACAAGCAGGGAGTGGTGGCGGGCGGAGGATAATGGCAAGACCTCCCTGCCAAGCGGGAAGGCAACAAGCCAAGGCCACCCCTCGCCTCTCCAACTGAAAAGTAAAGAAACAAGTTGAACTCTAGAGGGGTCATTCTGGACTTGCCATGCAGGGTCTGGGTCTGCCACGGTCCTTTCCTGAGGCCTGGCCTACCAGGTGCTGCTGGGGGCTCTGTACTCAGCAGCCAGGCCCCAGTGCGGAAGAGAGAAAGGAACAGAGCCTGGTGGCCTTTCTGGCCATTTCCAGAGTGATGGGCCTGTAGGCAGAGCCCTTGGCCAGATGGTCCCCATGATGAGACAGGACACGGGGGTCATGATGGCCCAGAGCAGTCATAAGGACCTCAAACTCCTCAGGAGCCAACTGTCTTCATAGCGAGCCCAGCACCAGCTCAGCTTGTTCTGCCAGGTGAGCGGATGTGGATGGTCAATTCTCGCAGGGCCACTACGTGCAGAGTTCAGGCACTAGGCTGCTGGGAGGTGAGACAATCGCTGCTCACACAAGACCGGCAAAGAATCATAGAATCATAGAACTGGAAGGACCTCGAGAGGTCATCTAGTCCAGTCTCCTACACTCAAGGCAGGGCTAAGTATTATCTAGACCATCCCTGACAGGTGTTTCTCCAACCTGCTCTTAAAAATCTCCAATGATGGAGATTCCACCACCTCCCTAGGCAATTTATTCCAGTGCTTAACCCCTTCATGCCCATCTTTGAGAAACTCAAGTGATGCCCATGCAGAAGGACCCTGGGGTTGGGGTAGAACAAGTGGCCTCGATCAACCACAGCACAGAGACTGCTGTGTTACACAAGGTTTGTTAATAGGTGCAGAGAACAAAAACCAGACAACCCTCGCCACACGGGGACACACAGAGCAATGTTTACCCTCCAGCACCAGAATCCAATTTTATCGATACCTCTGCAGGCTTTTGATGAACACAGCTACTATGTTGCTAGCCTCGGGCCACAGGGGACTTATTTCCATGAACAGCTCTGAAGTTTAACGGTCTCTGGCTCAGACACAGTATCAGGGACATCCAGGAAACGCATCTGCCCACCATGGGCATACCCAAGTGGCCACTGATTTTGGGTCTCCAACTTGAGACATCTGGGTCTTGAGGACCAACAGTTCTCACAGGCTGCGAACGGAGCTGCCTGTGGGAATTCAGGCTCTAGGGATGAATTTTTTTCAACTAGTTCTGGGTGCCACAATTTTGGGGGTGGGGCCCTTTCGGAGTGACAGCTTGGGCCTAGTTTCCAGAGCTTGCCGAGTTCCCGCAGCTCCCAGCGCTTTGAGCTGGAGCTGTGGGTGCTGAGAACCTTCTGAAAATCAGAGCCAAAAAAGGCCTCAAATTGAGCTCCCAAGAATTTAGGCTCCCCAAATCAGTGACCTCTTGTGAAAATGCTGGTCCTACTCCTCCTTCAGTCAGTGCCCTGCTCGTTCTCAGACAGCGGCTGCAACTGAAAAGCCACCGTTAATCCACCGCAGTTGTGACACACGGCAGCTACTTCCCTCTGCTTACAGCAGGAAATCCCTCTGGGATCTCAGATGCCACAAAGTGGGCTAACGGTGCCTGTCTAACGACGACCGCAGTAGCTGTACTCTCCATCCCACGCTGCATTGTGCTATCACAAGGAAGCCAGCCAGTAATCTCTTCAAGCAAAGAACAGGAGACAGAGTTCCACTCCCCTTTTTAAATAGCTGAGGCCCCTCTCTCGTGTCCTCCTTGCCCTCAGTTGCCCCCTTTCCATTCCCGTAATATCCTTTCTATAATCAGGTGACCCAAACGGCACACAGTGTTCTAATGACAACCTTTCTCCTCTCTTAAAACGGTGCCGGACTAATTTCTTTTGATTTATATTGGACACCTCTTTATGCAGCCTGGAATTGCACGTGCCTCTGTTCATTCTTGCTTCCTCCTCAGGATTCCCCAGGGTTAGACTGGCCAACCAGAACGACAGCTGGGCAAGGGAGGCTGGCCCAGGTGCTTTGGGGTTTGGACCTTGGGATTTCTCAACGCCACTGGGCTTTACATGAGCGGGAAAGGGATCACCCTGATGGGCACCATACTCTAGGGAAGATTTCCCCACCTGCCACATCTCACGTGGGACGTAAGAGCCTCCCCAGGGCAAAGTCCAAGTTTGGACCCCAATGGAAGTGTGTTCTCTTCCAATGCAGAGTACCCGCATTCGTGTGCTCACCGTCGGCTCTTCCCCCAGATCCCTTCACTCTTTATATGCCGTAGCTCATGTCTGAACTGCAGTCTGCGATGTGACGGCAGCGCAGGCAGACATCCCTAAAGGTGGCAGCACACATGCATCAGAGTGGGCTTAGGTCAGAGGTGAAAGTAAGCCGGTACGGTATGGTACGGCGTACCGGCAAGAGCCAGTATGCCGTGCCGGACTGGACCGGCTTCTGCGGCGGTGATTTAAAGGGCCCGGTGCTCTCTGCCACTGCAGGGAGCCCCGGGCCCTTTAAATCCCCACCGGAGCTCCGGTTGAGGCCCCGCCTCTTCCAGTTGAGGCCACGCCCCTGCTCAGGACTCCAGCGTACCGGTAAATCCTTTAAGTTACTTTCACCCCTGGCTTAGGCAAGCAATACACGTTGGTAACCAGGTTCCAGGCACATGCAGCCCCGCTGCCCCATCTCCACTGCTCTTTTTAGCCATGCCCGCTGGCGTAAAGCTAGCGCAGTATGTCCACCCAAGCTGCAATCACGCTTTGGGTCACAGTGTAGACGTACCCTTAGTCTCTCCCTCTGCCTGAGACCTCATTTCCTTTCTACTCAACAAGAATTGCCAGCTGGGAGTCATGTAGGTTATTGGCAAAGCTGTTCGAGGCTTTTAACCCAGTGATTGCTAGATCGACAGATTTATTCTTCCAGAGGGCACCTCATTCTGTGCACAGCTCCAGCCTGACACAGATTACAGCAGCCCAAGAGCTGCTCTAACTTGGGCCAGCTGCCAACGGTCCCCAAGGACCCATCTACCAACCAGGGCTAGATGGTGCATGCCGCACCCCCCCTCTTCTTCTCCCACCCTCTGTGCCATGGCGGGGGCAGGGGTGGTACGTGTGAGTACAGCTGTTTGATAAATACAATTTGTCACTGAAAATAGATAGCAAACAAAACAAAAGATTTTTTTTTTTTGCAGAAGGTTTCATTTTTTCAACAAAACCAAACCTGAATGGGGTTTTTTCATTGGGGGAGGGGGTCATTTTTTTACCCCTTTCTTTCCAATTTTTTCCCTCGGGGAGGGCAATTGGGGGGGGGGAACCCAGAGGTGAAAGTAAGCCGGTACGGTACGGCGTACGGGCAAGAGCCGGTACGCCGTGCCGGACCCAACCGGCTTCCTCAGGCTGGGGATTTAAAGGACCCGGGGCTCCCTGCAGCGGCCGGAGCCCAGGACCCTTTAAATCGCCACCTTAGCCCGGCTGCCGGAGCCCTGGGGTAGTGGCGGCAGGGCTCCGTCGGTGATTTAAAGGGCCCGGAGCACCGCTGTGGTAGGGGCAGCCAGAGCCCTGTGCCCTTTAATTCGCCCCTGAACCCGGGGCTCCCAGCCGCCTCTGCAGTTGGTAGCTTGGGGGGTGATTTAAAGGCCACGGAGCTCCCAGCCGCAGCTGGAGCCCCGCCTCTTCCGGTTGAGGCCCCACCCCTGCTCAGGACTCCAGCATACCAGTAAGTCCTTTAACTTACTTTCAACCCTGGGGGAACCTCACATATGGCAACGAACATTTTCTGCGTCCATTTCATTTTGGTCAAAAACTTTTTTTCATTAAAAATATTCACTGAAAAAAAAAACAACAACAACCACCCCCCAACCAATTCTACAGTCGCTGGATCCCCCATGCCAAGGGAATGCTCACAGCTGGGGTGATGCAGGTGGCTTCTGGCTGAGTGGCGTAAATGGAGGGGGATGGGACGCTGAATGGCGAGGAAAGATCGCTCGTTGGTTGGGATGGTATCATGGGACTCGCTCACTTCCTGGGTGACCTGGGGCAAGTCACATGCTTTCTCTAGACCCCCATTCCCCATCTGTAAAGTGAAGACAGTAGCACTGCCCTGCCTCACAGGTTATTGTACATTACAAACTGTGAGCTGCCCAAATCTTTCAGTAAAGGGGTCCATAGATAGAACCCCCCGACCCCCACATGGATATATATTATATGGTCTTATTTTTATGGCTGGTCCCCACAATAGAGTGACAGGCGCCTCTTAAAAACCAAAAATCAAAACACTGTTTCAGTCACTGGCTCTGCTCAGCTAAGTACAAGCGGACCCACAGAAGCTACATCGGGAGCTGAGCTCAGGTATGAGCCGAACACAGACCACTGGCCCATTGACTCCAGTCTCCTGCCAATGCCTTGCATTCTACAGGAAAGCAAACAAACCTCTTACTGCACCTGGTCAGTCCACATTAAGAGCGGGAAAACAATCCCATCCTGATCCCCTGGGAACTGGCTTTCACCCTGAAGCATGAAGTTTGACGGTCTCCTTGCAGCACAAGGATAATACCTACCCCTGTATTTAGGGGTTCCAGAAAGATCCTGATGCCCATGAGCACAAAACGTGGGTGCATTCTGAGGCTACGTGGACCCCGACACATACCCGGAGCCCTCTTTCACCTTATTCAAAGTGTGACTGTGTGCGGAGTTCTCAGATCTCTGACAGACAGGGCCAGCTTCAGCTTTTTTTCGCCCCAAGCGGCGAAGCGGAAAAAAAAAAAAGAAAAGAAGAGAAAAGAAAAAGAAAAAGCCGCAATCGCCGGCAGCTCTACTGCACAGCTTCATTCTTCAGCGGTGGGTCCTTCGCTCCGAGAGGGACTGAGGAACCCGCCGCTGAATACCCGGATGTGCCGCCCCTTTCCATTGGCCGCCCCAAGCACCTGCTTCCTTTGCTGGTGCCTGGAGCCGGCCCTGCTGACAGACTTGGCCAGATTTAAAGAGAAAAAAAACAGATTTTTTTTCAAATCCGCAACACACGCCCCTCTCGGTCTTCCCGTGCTGTGGCTGTGAAACTGGGCCCAAGCTCAAACTCCAGATCACACCTTTGGGGAAGTTTGAATCAGATCCAGACTTCACAGCATGGTTCCCTCTCTCCAGTATGTTTGCAACATTGTGTTCCATTACCAAAAAATGGCAGAGTGTGTTTGAATCTACAATTGAATTTTAAAGGTTGTTCTGAGCAGCAGGAATGGGGGTGGGTTCGTCTCTCTCAGAGGTAACCCAGTCAGTCATCATTGGCAACTTCAATTCATCAGCGTGAATCACAAGCCAAACGCTGCAGAAGTTCTGGGGTTTTTTTTTCTCTTTTGCTCTTTATAAAGAACTCGCATTTTGCTGCCAAGATGTTGCACGTGAAATGCAAACTTCTGATTAGATTACAGCCCATGGAAATACAGCCCTCTGATTAGATCGTGGCCCATGGAAATACACAGTCCTCTGATTAGACTGCATCCCAGGGGGATAAGACTATCTCTTGATAGCGAGCGGTGGGAATTTTTGCTAGACACATAAGAAAATAAGAGAGATAAATATAATGCCCTTTTAAATCAGGAGTGACACATTAATAAAAGGAAGCATAAAGCAACATGCTCAGTGTTTTCAATTACAAAGCATCTATGGGGGAAAGGATACAGGCTCCATGCACACCCTCACACAGCCACCCCTTCTTAGCCGCATACAGGACTTAGACAACCGCTTGCTTTGAGAACGGCTGTATCGAGGGAACTAATGTTCCTCCCATGCGCCCGAGTCACTGGGTTTCCATAGGGAGAGACCAGCTGTGGAGCACGGCCCTGGGTGGAATTTAACCCCGGGGCATATGCAAAGGGGAATGGCCACGCTGGGAGATCCAGGAAAGAGCTACTCTGCAACCGCAGGTCATAGTACCCAGACTGCCTCTGGTTCCACGATCTCGGAGGAAGCCCTGATCGATGAATGGCCAGAGTCCTCCGTGATCAGACATGTAAACAAAGGCATTTGCGTCCCAATGCTCAGTGTGGAGCTCTGGCAGGGGTACAAGCAGTGTACAAGCAGTGGTACAAGCAGCCAGGGCAGAGGACTCTTCATTTAACTCCTTCACTGCTGATGGACCTAGCCGCTCCCCTTCCTTGTAGCTGTTTTCTGTTCAGTGAGCTGAGGGAGCAGGGATCCAGAGCTGGATGTCCTGGCTCAGGTCCATCTCTCACTCAAGTGTCTTGGGTGGTACTAAGTATTGCCGGATGAAGGCACCTGGGGCCTAATTTTCAAAGATGCCGAGCACCCCCAATTCCCGTGGAAGTCAGGAGGAGCTGCAGGTACTGGGCACCTCTAAAAATCAAAAATCAGCCTCAGGTTCGACAGCCTGATACCGGGGCACCCCAAATCAGTGTCTACTTGTGAAAATCTTGGCCTGAGGGGATACACGCACAGAGGCCCTCCCCACCACTGAAATGCAGCCATCTCTCAGATGGGATGTTGCAACCGTTTAAACAGCAACACGCCAACAGTTTTATTGCAGGAAGTGAGAAAAAATATTCTATCCAACTGAGGCCCCCAGGAGAACTTGGGAAGGCAGGCTGATTCCATCTGGCTATGATTAATAACTCTGCTCTTTCTACAAATGATTGGGCTGTCACTTTTCTCCATCCTCCAGAAGCCCAGTGGCCCAAAGCACCCGGCCGGTGGAGTGGTTGAGTGCCAGCTCCGGGGAAGCGTACCACATCCTGACTAAACAGGAACACTTTTTGCCGCACACGCATTTTCCTCGGCAGTCTCTCACCCAAACAATGACGACGCCCAACCCTGCTCCGACCACGAGAGCTGTAGACACCTCCCTCCGAGCAGACGCGTGTGTAGAAGACCGAGACCAAACCAATGTTTCTCTAGCAGGCAACAAAGCAGACAGCCCTTCGCGAGACCCCTCTCGTTTAAACATTCCCGCACTCTGACTGCTGGAGAGAGAGGAAGGGGGCGTGTGGGTGGGACAGACGTGACAGATGGGCTGGCAGCCTCTGGTCCCTTCCATACAACTCCCAGAGTATTTGCTGTTGGGTTTTTTTTTTTATTTTAAATAAACCTAGAGACTGTGTTAATCTAATATTAATATTTATTTGCTGGCTCCTTTTCCCGTTTATTAATGTCTCAGCTGTCGGAGGTTTCTGAAGGCTAATTTCAAACAGGTGACATGGGTAGCTAATGTACAGCCTCTCGCTCTGAAAGGAGGAGGGAAACAACATAGCAGGATTCATTGTGCCTCTTGGTAAGGCTGGGAATCTCTCCTGCCCCTGCCTCATCTCCCTGCCCAAAAGAGCCAGCATCCCAGGCTAGAGCAACAGGCTAGTCCTACGGATAGGCAGTGTGGTCCAGTGGGTAGGGTCGTTGGACGAGCGTCAACTCCTGGCTCTGCCACAGGACTTGCTGTGGGACCTTGAACAAGACATTTCCCCTTCATTCTCCAGTCTGTAGAACGGGGATATTGCTACTGGCTGCCTTTGCGAAGCACTTTGTAAGAGCTAGGTAGGATTTCTTCACGGCTGGAGGATTGTAGTTTTGCGGCAGGGATCCGATTTCTAAATCCCTACTGTGGCAGCTGTAAGGGGACAGCGATTCTTCGGCACCTTTCCATCCTTGCAGGCACATCCACACCCACGCCCCCCTCCTGGGAGTTCTTGTCCAAGCTAGAGGAGCGGGCTGTTGAATTATGTAGTAACTGGCATTGTAGCCTCTTTGCCAGCCCCCAGAGCAGGACACAAACACACTTGGCTGGCTTGTGAACCACGTTCTAGCCTGCGTTGTGCAGAACCCGGGCACCGGCAGATGTTGGGATTGAACCCATTTATCGTTGCACGTAAGAAGAGCCACTCTGAGTGCAGTTGAAAGGCAACGTGGACCAAGCTGGTCACAGGAGGATCTTGCGTAACCACGATTGCACCTTCTCTCCAGCCAAAACAATGGTCCAACCCACCGGTGTCCTTAGTGGCCACGGAGTGAATTCACCGCAATGGCGGAATTCGCGTTTCCAGGGGCCACAGCATCACAACACACCTGGTGCGAGGCAGAAAGGCCAGGAGGGAACCCAGGCGAGCACACATCAAGCAGTGCGCTGTAGATCTAGTCCCAGTCACAATCCCCAGCCACTGCCAGTCTCTGCTCCTCCCTTCCCGCACACCGGCCCAGATTTCCTTTCACCTCCTTTGGGGTTTACTCCCTCCGTTCAGGGGTATGCCTGAGCATCCCTGACCGCTACCTGGTACTAACAGGGACAAAGCTGGCAGCCTCCCCACACGAAGGCCGCATACGCTACTGGTTTTGCAATGTGCCCCCTCAAGACTGCCACCTCCTTCTCAGCCCAGCCCCTTGCAGCACAGGCGAGCTACACTTTAAAAACCACCACCTTAATTGGCCCTGACTGGGATCCCTGCTGGCAGCCAAGGACTGAATCAACCCTGGAGATGGGCTTCTCTCTTAGCCCAGAGAGACCCCTCCAGGTTGAAGCACATGGTGGGATGAGATGAGGGAATGTTGTCCTGATGCTTATCACACTGTACCTGTTCTGTGGAGCAAAGTCACCCGCAGTTTCAGGGCTGTCCTGGCTAGACACCTGTGACCCCCCAAATCCCACCCCTATCATTTGTTGTCCCCCACACTCAGTTGTTTCCCAAATCCTGTGGCCCCTCCCCAATCTGAGGTGTCCCCTTAGTTCCTCTGGGCTCTGCCCACCTCCTCCTAGGGTTCACCCAGGCTGGTCCGGACAATGCACCTCTGACCCCCACTCCCGTTCCTGTTTGCTCATTTGTTGACCCCCATATTGAGTTGATTGCTGGCTCTGTGGCCCCTCCCCCATTTGAAGGGGGCGGGGCTTTTGTTCTGGTGGGTTCTCCCACCCGCCTGGCACTGACTATTGCGACAGGACAGAAGGCTCTTAACCAGCACAGTCATGTCATTCTCCTTGTTTCGGTGACACGACTAAAGTCGTCCACGGAGCGTGAAACATCTGCCAGGAATTCACAGAGCTGTGCCCGGGGCGGGGCACGGAAGCGGTTGACGCCAATATCAAACTGGTTTCTTCCTACTTCCAAAACCACGTCATCACCCTCCCAACCAGAGAGGTGTCCTGCTCGGCGGGCTCCTCGTATCTATCTAGAGTGGGCCCATTGCCATGGCCTCACGGCAGCGCGGTATTTACGTGCAGCCTGGGGGCTTGCTAGCTCCCTATCCCACTTGTTTCCTTGGCTTGAGCGCCCTTCGGTCCCTTACAGCTTACGGAAACAGGAGACGCATACAACAACAGGCGACTGAACTGGATTTGATTAGGGTCAGCACTTGCTGCTTCAGGTGATTAATTCTTGCAGCTGTGGGGAGCTCACCCCACATTGGTACGATGGTGCCGTGGGACACGGGTCTATCTGACTGGTCCGGCGGGACTGTGTGAATCCCATCCAGGTCAGGCTGGGTAGCAATCCTCACTGTCTCCCGCACACAGGAGTCCAAGCAGCAGTTTGGGTCCCTGTCATGAGTAAATGCACAGGGGCCCCTCTGGCTCTAGCATCAGACCCAGTGAGGGGAGAAGAGTCTGGAGGAGCTGGGATAAGTCTGGCTGCTCATATCCCCCCGCACCCCCGCCCCTCAGGTGTCCACAAGTTCCCCTCTGCTGAGGTGCCAGAGATAATATTAACACATCATCATTTTAATCAGTGCATGATTAGCAGGCCTCATGCATAATTCACGCCAGTTCATTTGCTGGCTTCCGTCACTCTCTTTTAGAACTGACAGCGCAGCACGTGCTCGCCTGGAGTCCGCTCCCCCCGCCTGGCCCCCGTCTCTGTCCTTGCTCCGTGCCCCAGATGCTCAAGCAAGGGCAGCCAGGCTCAGCCCCGGGTGCCAGCCTGGCAAGGAGAGAGCGCCACAATCGGCATTTGGTGGCCTTTGTGCACTGGGCTGGGCTCACGCCTCAATGTGACTAGGATGTAGTTGGTGTCAGCAAGAATGAGGAAGGAAGGAAAGAGGGAGCAAGGGACTGCCCAAGATGCTGCCCTCTTGTTCACAAGGCACCGCAGGGTGCTGGCTCTTCTTTTCCAGAGTAATTTTATGGTGGGAAGGAGAACCTGGCCTTTAGGAGCTGAAGAACCTGCACAGGAACTGAGTGTCATAAAATATCAGGGTTGGAAGGGACCTCAGAAGGTCATCTAGTCCAACCCCCTGCTCAAAGCAGGACCAATCCCCAGACAGATTTTTACCCTAGTTCCCTAAATGTCCCCCTCAAAGATTGAGCTCTCAACCCTGGGTTTAGCAGGCCAATGCTCAAACCACTGAGCTATCCCTCCCCCACCTTCTTGGAAGAGACTCTGGGTGTAACCCCTGGGAGGAGAATAGGTTGAGTGGATAGCACTGTGTGAAAAGTTGGGATAGGCGTGGGGGGATAATAGGCCTCTATACAAGACAAAGCCCAGAATGTCAGGACTGTCCCTGTAAAAACTGGGACATCTGGTCATCCTAGAGGAGAACCACTGAGACTGGATGTGAGATAGCAACTCACTTAGCTAGGGGGCTTTTGTCCCTTCTCCAGCTCTGTGATAAGGGTCTGTCGCTGTTACAATATCGGTGGTCTTACATGGTCTCACAGCTTCCCCCACGCTGCCACAGACATACTGGGCCAAATCCTCCACTGGCATCAACGGGCCATTGACTTCATGGAGCAATGACCAGCCTGGAATCTGGTCCATTGACCTCAAAGGAGTTACGCTGATTTACATCAACGGAGAATCTGGCCCACAGGTTCGTTCATCAAAAGAGTAATTCTCGGCTCTTCAGCAGTTTAAACAGGCACACCCAGGACCCAGGTACCACACAGGAGAAATCACTCAGCGAAGCCCCACCCAGGTGACCTAACCTGACCGCACTGCATTGTGGGCACTGCCTGCCATCCACAGCTGCCACTTTTGTACTCCAGCAAACGCCAAACGAGTTGGGGACAATTTGGAAAGCGTCACACGAAGGAACCCGTTTCCCCGCTGCTGTTGTGCTGCGCTCTAGGACGGAGCAAGCAGCGAAGAGGGAGAGGCGAGTAATAACCCAGCAGAGCAGGTAACATTTCTAGGTGGAGGGCAACCTACATTAACCCTTTCGGGGCCTTCCAGCACATCCTCCCGTCTTTTAGCTGCAGAAAGGCTTATTAAATATTGAAGAGCTCAACGAGACTAACTCTAGAGACCTTCCCGGGCGGCCAGGGAAGACTTTGAGAGCCTGCTGAGAAGATTATTCTGCTTCTCATTCAGCTGGCTATTAATAAACCTGGCAACTTTCTTCTCCCGGTCTTCATTTTCTTTTACGGTCCTTTTCCGCCTCTTTCTCTTTAACTCCAGGTCTGACCTCTTTCCCCTGGTTCCCCTGGATCTTGTGCTTGGCCTCTCTCATCTCCTTTACCTCTTTGGCCCTAGACTTAACCCCTGCCCTGGCCCAGGCCTGGCCCCCGCTACTTCGCTTTGGCCTTTCCATTATTCTCTTTAATTGTGGCCTCTCTCTTCCCCTATATTTTCTCCACTCTGACGACGGAAGCCTGCCCGTTCTGACACTGTGCTGTGATGCAGGCGGCACCGGGAGGCCCATGTGCCTGGAATTTAATTAGTAATGACCCCAGATGCGACACAGATGAATTAGCACTGATTCTGGGTGCCAGGGGAGTCACAGCGTTAACTCTGGGGCACAACTCCGCTGAAATCAATGGTTTTCGTGTCCTTTGCTTTTAAGCAACAGGTGCCCCAAAGCTCTTTACAAAGGAACCTAGGATTTGCCCTCCCGGATCAGTCCACTGGTCCATCAGGTCCAGTATCCCACCTCTGGCTGTGGCCAATATCACTGGGAAGGAAGACAAGACACTCTCACGATGAGCCATGTCAAAGGTGCAGTGCTGGACTGGGGACTAACCATTCCTGCCCAGCCTGTGCAGGTGTTTAGCTTCCTCCCTTTTCCTAGTGCGCGCAACCAGCAAACCGCTTAGATGCCAGCAGTGTGTTGGCTGCCGAGGCTAGTGCAGGAGACGTTCCTGGCTCTGCTGCTGCTTTAGAAACAATCTGGGACATTTATAGAGTGGAGGACCCCTGGCCAGGTACCTATATTACACGGAGCTGTCGCGATAATTAATTCCCACCCGCAGTGGCCAGCAAAGACCACAGTCTAGCTTCCTACCCAGAGGTCATCCAGACTAGGCACACTAGTTAGTGACCTGCTATTGATCCAGGAACGGGTAACCAATGACAAATCCTGCACTGGGAAGCCCTAAGGAGTCGCTAAACAGACTGGGCCTGATTCCCATCCCATTCACACTGTGTGAACCAGAAGTGACTCAGCTGAAGTATAGGGGTGTAAGTGAGGACCATCAGGCCCCTCAGGTGAAATCCAGGCCCCGTTGAAGTCAATGCGCGTTTTGCTATTGACTTCAGTGGGGCCAAGATTTCACCCAGGGCACTAACACATCTGTTAGTCTATAAGGTGCCACAGGACTCTTTGTTGCTTTTTACAGCTCCAGACTAACACGGCTACCCCTAGAATCATAGAATATCAGGGTTGGAAGGGACCTCAGGAGGTATCTAGTCCAACCCCCTGCTCAAAGCAGGACCAATCCCCAGACAGATTTTTGCCCCAGATCCCTAAATGGCCCCCTCAAGGATTGAACTCACAACCCTGGGTTTAGCAGGCCAATGCTCAAACCACTGAGCTAGCCCTCCCCGCTAATACCCCTCTGATACTGGAAATAAAGTGTGACTCAAAACGAGAATCTAGGCTGAGACGTGACACCACCACGATACCGGACATGAGCGAGAGGGTGGGGGAAAGTAAAGGCAATGAGAACACAACACCGCAACTGCATAACACAAAGCCTCAAAGTGAGCTTGACCCCACAACCTTCTGAGACCAAGAGGCACAACTGCTACCGATTGAACCAAACCAAGACGAGAGCAGAAATGGTTAAGTAAACATATCTTGACTTGCAACGCTTTGTAACATCTTGTTCATTAAAGATTAAATGCCAGCAATTGTTCTCTTTCCTGTGAGCATGGCAAAATACTCCTCTCTCTCCCATACTCTGTCCCTAGCTCCAGAAATGCCTTATTTATGATCTTACAGGCAATTTACAATTCAAACGTGTCACTGCCTCTCACTGTTAACTGGGGGGCGAGGGGAGGAACACATGTGGGGTGGAATAAAAAAACCCAACAAAACAGCCCGATTCTGGGAGTGCCAGATCTGTCTATTCTTGGCGCTTTGCTCTTTAATATCGTGAGCAAAGCGCTGGCACGCTCCTCGCTGTAACCTTTTTAACGGGGGAATAAATATTTTAACGCAGGTTAAATGACGCCAAGTGAAATCAGATGTGGCAGACAGAACAGGCTTCACACTTCCAAATGAGCTGCTGCTTTTGTAAAAAAAAAAAGAAGGTGGGGGAAGAAAACGCGCGTGTGTGTGTGTGTTTGCTAAAGACTTTAGCCGGGAGGGTGAATACATGCAAGTCTGCCTCATTAATATTGAGTGGCTTGGCAGGCTTTGTGCCCAGATGCGCGAAAGGCAAGGAGGCGGAAACGCCACCCCCAGCACCCAGCAGGGAACAGGTTAAAAGGATGATCTTGTGCCCATTGAGGCGGATGGCAAAACTTGCGTCAACTTCAATGGGGGCAGGATTGGGCCTAACTCCTGGATCCCTCCCACCTGAAAACGTGTTAGAATGGCAGCCCCGGCACACTTCCATTTTCAGCCCTGCCCTCCCTGCCCCCACAGCCTCTCCTCCAATGTTCATCCTGTAACGTAACGGCAGTGCGGTCAGTTGGATAGGACACTGGCCATGGAGACAGCAGAGCTGCGTTCCCAGCCCTGGCTCCGTCCCTGTCGTTTCACCCTTCTGTGCCTACGTCTGGTCTGTGAACTTCTCGTACCATACAGCTTCCCAGGGCTTAACACGATGGGGCCCTGATCTCAGCCGGGGGTCTCTGTGTCCTACCACAACACAGAGTTAATAATCGCTTAGTAGTACAGTTATCCTAATATTACAGATTTCCCATGCACAATAAACCTTCCCCTATCCTCAAAGGATTCCAAAGCTCTTCACAAACTAGACACAGGACATACCACACCAATGAGATGCAGCCATCTCTAGGGTGCAGGGGGGTAGCAACCAACCAGCACAGGGTTGTAGCAGGGGGTAGAGGCTAAGGAGAATTTTGGCCAAGCCTAGAGCAATCCTCCTGCTTGGATGAGGAATGCCATGAAATCTTTAATGTCCCAAAGAGCTGAGTTTAAGGACCCCACCAAGATTCCAAGCTACATGAAGCTCCGTCAGTGGACCTGGGAACGACTGCTCCTAGGAGATGGCTCAGGGTTTCAAGACGGTTGTTGAAAAATGAGAGAAGGTTCAGAGAAGAGCCATGAGAATGGATTTAAAGGACGAGAAAACATGCCTTATAGTAATTGAGCTCCTTGAGTCTATCTAGCATAACAGAGAATCATAGGACTGGAAGGGACCTCGAGAGGTCATCTATTCTGCACTCATGGCAGGACTAAGTATTATCGATTCTAGACCATCCCTGGTAGGAGTTTTTTAAGAGCAGGTTAGACAATCTGCAATGATGGAGATTCCACCACCTCCCTAGGCAATTTAGAGAAGGTGAAGGGGTGACTTGATTACAGTCTATAAGTACTTACACAGGGAACAGATATTTGATAATGGGCTCTTCAGTCTAGCAGAGAAAGGTCTAGCACGATCCAATGGCTGGAAGTTGAAGCTAGACGAATTCAGACTGGAAATAAGGCGTACATTTTTAACAGTGAGGGTAATTAACCATTGGAACAACACACCAAGGACTGTGGTGGATTCTCCATCGCTGACAGTTGTAAACCAAGATTGGATGCATTTCTAAAAGATCTGCTCTAGGAATTACACTGCTCTACAGCCAAAATGCTTCTGAAATAAATGTAGTCAAACTTTACTAATTCTGGGTCACTGAGAATGAAAATGATGCTTAAAATTGTTGATTGCCTCTAGTTTTCAAGATATGCTATTAGGTCAGTATATACGACCCTTGACGTGGGAATGGCGGAGGATAAGTGAGTTATAAAGGGAAGGGATCTCAATTTAAACCAGAAATGACTAAAATACATCTTTGACTGGATCTATGACTGGGTTTGGACAGTACTTGCTTTTTAGGCAAAACAATGAATGATGCAATCTGAAGCTGGTATTGCATCATACATGATATGAATTGCATCATGTTATTCCTAGAAGTCAGGGATGATGCAATCATAACGAAGCTTACATCACTCTGCTGAACAAATTGCCCTATATCAGCTCTAGAAATCATACAGTGTCGTGCTCTCTTATTTGTCAGTGTTTGATTTTGCAAAGGGACACATTTCTGTTTAGCCAAAGTGAGCAGAGATGCCTTGTACTTGTGTGAACAGTGCAGATAACTTCTACTATGTTTGTGGTGAAGTGACTTTTGCATCACAAAAGCGCAGTATAACCACTAATCATTTTTGTTGCCCTCTGCTGGACTCTTTCTGATTTGTCCACATACCTTATAGATTCATAGATTCTAGGACTGGAAGGGACTTCGAGAGGTCATCGAGTCCAGTCCCCTGCCCGCATGGCAGGACCAAATACTGTCTGTAGTGGCAGGACCAAAACTGGATGCAATACTCCAGGTGTGGCCTCACCAGTGCCGAATACAGGGGAATAATCACTTCCCTCAATCTGCTGGCAATGCTCCTACTAATGCAGCCCAATATGCCATTAGGCTTCTTGGCAACAAGGGCACACTGTTGACTCATAGGGGATTCACGTCCACTGTAATCCCCAGGTCCTTTTCTGCAGAACTGCTGCTTAGCCAGTCGGTCCCCAGCCTGTAGCGGTGCATGGGATTCTTCCGTCCTAAGTACAGGACTCTGCACTTGGCCTTGTTGAACCTCATCAGATTTCTTTTGGCCCAATCCTCTAATTTGTCTAGGTCTTTCTGGACCCTATCTCTACCCTCCAGTGTATCTACCTCTCTCCCCAGTTTAGTGTCATCTGCAAACTTGCTGAGGGTGCAATTAATCCCATCATCCAGATCACTGATAAAGTTGTTGAACAAAACCGGCCCCAGGACCGACCACTGGGCCACTCTACTGGATACCGGCTGCCAACTAAACATCGAGCCGTTGATCAGTACCCATTGAGCCCGATAATCTAGCCAGATTTCTATCCACTTTATAGTCCATTCATCCAATCCATACTTTTTAAACTTGCTAGCAAAAATACTGTGGGAAACCATATCAAAAGCTTTGCTAAAGTCAAGATATATCACATCCACCACTTTCCCCATATCCACAGAGCCAGTTATCTCATCATAGAAAGCAATCAGGTTGGTCAGGCATGACTTGCCCTTGGTGAATCCATGTTGACTGTTTCCTGAGTCAGACTGATTTGTGTGTGGACAGTTGGGAGGCTTAGGCTAAAACCTGATCCAGAGCCTGAGCTTAGTGTGCAGGGTAGATAAACCCTTGGTGGCTACTTCTGAAAATCAGCACTCAGTGAACCAGCATTAGAAGTATCTAAACCACTTAGTTCCACCAGGCCGCAGCATCCTCCACACTGACTCCCTGCATACGCTTCCCTGTTCATGCCTCAAGCTTCCACATGGGAGCATGATATTGCCTCCCTCTCAGAGACATCCACCCCGTGGTCCTTTGCTTTAATGGCAGCGCTGAAATGAGCCTAGTGAGCCGGAGAACACAAGGCCGCAAGTGTGTGCTTCTATCATCTGCATTGCAGGTCAACCAACGCCCCAGAAACAAGGCCGCATTCCAAATCCGGGCATCCCCGAGGTGGAAACGCACTGGATTCACCCACTCCGAGGGCTTGCGTGCACCTCGTCTAACAAGTGACTTGCGTTCTACCACCACAAGACACTTTTCCCATTGGCCAGTGCATCTCCCCTAAGGGGCTGCATTGGTGCAGCTACAACCCCTTATGTGGGGCTTAGGGGAGAAGTCTCCCTGCTCGCCCTGTAACAGGCTGCCGGAGCCCCAATGCTGCGGCAGGCCAGGAAGAAGAGCCTCATTAGCGCTGAGAGGGAGAGCCCTGCCGGCGGAGAGCAAACTGCATTAATACTGTGTAAACAGGATATTAACAGGCCGACCAAACAATTAAGAGCCGGTAATTAAAATTCATCTTCCTTCACACCGCAGTGTATTAAAAGTACAAATATTTAATTATATGCCTCTTACCTCACTGATTTGCATAAATGGGAAGAAACACTTATCAGTTTGCACCTCTAATTATTCTTTGTGTGTTTGCTGGGCCGGGCGAGGAGGCGGCATTCGGCTCAGAAGGTTGGAGGGAATCGACGTAGAGGAGGAGGAAGCGGCTTGATATTAACACCAAAGCACCGGCAACGCAGAGAGGCTTGGGAACGGATCAGGCCACGCGCCCAGGAGACCGCCGGGCCTCGGCGCTTGCTGTTCGCAGCCTTGCTGTGAACCCTTTGATTCGTGGGTGTGGCCAGCAGGCGAGGATCGGATCGGATCCAGCAAGGAGCCTGCACCCTCGGGGCGAGTTGTAACATGCTAGGCCTTGGCAGGCTGTGGATTTGCTAGGTCTCCATAGCTTTGAGGTGTCAGAAGGGATAGATGTCCCTGGCAACGGCTAGAGGTTTTAGAGTCACCGTATATCATGGAACAGCGGAGCTCTGTCCAGCACCCGATGGTGGCCCGCGGACAACAGGCTGGTGACCTTGGGCTGGCTCCTCCTCCTGGGTTCCACCTTCTTCTACAGACCCGAAGTGCAGGGGTGCTTGGAAGAGCCGTTGCAAGCCAGGAGGTGAATCCACCCAAGCTGCCTGCCCGATGGGCTGCTGTCAGGTGCGAGCGGGAGGCAAGGCTACAAGGAGCTGTGCTCAGAGAACAGAGCCCGGAGCAGGAGAGAGATGCCCAGTGGCATCTAGCACTTGCGAGGGGGGTAGGAGGAGAGGAGGACCAGGTGGCTGAGCAATATTTTCAGGGGAAAATGGGCCAGGTGTCCACACATGTGTAGGGAAGCAAGCAGGGGAGAAGAAACCAGAGAAGCAGGAAGATGAGGTGACTGGTAAGCATGTGCCCAGGACCAGATAGTTGGAAAGCACATGCCAGGAGCCACCCAGAGAGCAAGCCACCAAGGCCAGGAAACGTGCCAGGGAGAAAGGAAAGGCAGAGGAAGGGAGACGCATGACTCCATTCTGATTAATTATATTTTAAAAAGGGCAAATGCCCCATATCCCATCACACAGCTACAATTGCATCAACACTTTTCTCATGGCTGGGATTTGAGTAAGGGGGAACAGGGAAGCACATCTTTCCCTCCTCCAGTAAAAGCAGAGGGACACTCCCTCTCCTCTCCAGGGCTGGGGTGAGCCGCACACCCCCATCCTCTTCCTCCTCAGCCCACATGGTGAGAGATCCCGCCTGGGCTTCACTCTCCTTCGACGCCTGTCCTCAGGGTAATTTGCCATGCAAGCAGCTGCTGCAGGGTTGCCAGGAGGAATGCGCTCAGGAGGGGAGGTGCCCAGGAGACACCGTCTCTGTGGAGATGTGAAGCCGCCTCAGATGTCCTGTCAGAGAAGGTGCGGGGCTGGCTCGGGCTCCAGGCTCGTCCCCCAGCCTCTGCACATCGCAGCGTGGCAGGCTGCATCTCGGCTACTAGGCCGAGTCCCTGTGAGTCATCGTTTGGACCCCGCAAAAAACAAAACAAAACAAAAGCATCAACCCATCTGACTCACCAAAGCTGGGAGCCACGTGGGAGCAGAGCGGTGAGACGGAGAATACTCCGTTGTCTGCAGGGCTCCACTCGGCCAGCTAGCGTGCGCATGCACCTGGCTTGGGAGGCCTGTTTGTCGCAAGGACACCAGGAGGCCAGAAAGAGAGAGATGCAAACAATAAATAATGCTTCCATTAATTAAAAGCTAGCTACGGAGCCATGTTGGCCGACGCCCGGCCAGTGGAAACGGCGCCAGCTCAGCACAAAGCAGCCCGAGCATCGTTCTCCAAAAGGTTAACGGGCTGCCCCTCGCGCCGAAGAGCCAACAGCCAGGAAGCACAGCCCTGCCTCCCCGCAACCTGCCTCCTCGCCCTGGTACTAGGGATGGGGAGGTGCCCCGCTTGCCCTCTTCTTATCCCCGTTAGCCCCAGCTCTGTAGCTCTCCGGGGGCTCCAGAAGAAGCCGCTGTAAACACCAGCTTTGCGCTAGAAGATAAACTGCAGCAGAATCTGCACAGCCCTGATAAATTAAACCAGGCAGGAGCCCCCCAGACCCATCGCTGGGACACCACCACGTGCATTAGAGCGAGTTGGGCTAGGATGCTGTTAAAGTCAATCTGGGGCCCGAGAGGACATACAGCCGGCTGGCAGGAGGCACTTTATCAGTGCAATAGCTTGTTAGCTCGCATGTCTCTCTCTCCTCCCTTCCCCCAGCAGCAGGTTTGAGCTGGGCCATGGAGCACGGCTCAGAGACGGTACAGTACGCCACTGACTATACTGGATGTCAGCACCACGAGGAGCAGGGGTGGGTAGTTCTCCCCCAGAGCATGCAGTCTGGGGCGTGGGATGCCGGCTGGAGCAAAGCCTGCAGGCAGCCAATGGCCGATGCAGAGACAGCATGTGCCAGGAGGCGGGGGTTCGGATCAGGGTGCTGCGAGGCGCTGCATGTCCGCAGCTAGCAGCACTCGGGGTAACAAGGGGCAGCCGCAAAGACCAGAGGGTTTGGGGTTCATCTGGGAGCAGTGCGCCCACATCAAAGTGCTGGGGCAAAATAGCTACCCAGTTTTCCCTCCCCGGACCCCACTTCCTTCCCTCCCCAAGGCTCATAGGGACCCTCACCCGTCCTTCGATGGCAAACCACTCCAGCGCCTGCCCCAGCAGAGGGACCCTGAAGACACCAGCACCCCCACCAAGGGGAAAATGCAACACAGGAAGGGCCCAGCATCACTCAAGACGGGGTCGTTTCCATAACCTAGGTGCGTCTCACTCGTTCCCATAGGACCCGACTCCGGGCGGCATGAAGGGATCTAGAACGGGTGGAATTGCCCCTCCCCCTCGAGATTTCCCCCCATGCAGTGGGGGCTCCCTGGCAGTGTAACAGTGGCTTCGGGGCTCTACCGGCCTTGCTCCCAGCTCGGTGTAGGGCCCCCACCAGGGGCAGGGCTGGATAGGGGTGTGATTTGTACTCCCGCTATTCCCTGCTTCCCAGTGGCTGTGGAAAGCAGAGCAAAAGCTAGAGCAGCCCCAAGGCTGCTGTTTGTGCAGCCCACAAGCTGGTCCAGCACATGGGGAGGGAACAGGGTGACGTAAAGCCACTTGACCCACTCCCCTTCTCTGCCCTACATGCAGGAATGGAGAAGCGGAGAGGCAGGACCGTTGTCTTTTCTCTCCTCCTTCCTACTACTACTACTACTCTCATCCATTTCTCTCTTTCTTCCACCATCCTTCTGCCCTATGGCCTTGCCCCGGCATTCCCACACCTGCTCCTCTGCCGCCCCTCGCAGGGAAAGAGCAAGTGGCCTGGCCTGGCCCCACATGGAAGGGGATGAGCCAGGGCTTAACAGTATCGAACTGGGACGTTCTAATCTGGGGCCCGATCCAGCAAGGTGCTGATTGCCACCGACTTCAAAAGGAAGATGGAGCCCTCGGAGAGCAACTATTCGAGGCTGTTGCCCTTACCCCAGTACAGGCTCATTTCAGGCTGAAAATCTGTCCACGTATCTAAACAAAGTGCCCATTTAGCCGTGCTGTGTATAGACCCCCCCCCCCCGGCCCCTCATGCCCACTTGTGGGAGCGCACATCACACATTCCACCAGCAACACTCCCCAGCACTCAACACCACTGTGGGTCAGCCAGCCGGGGGTCATTGCTGCAGCGGGCTCTGCCTGCCCCCCCGTCGGGTGAACGCGCTGCCCCTGACACCAGCATGCAGTCGGCAACCCCGTGCTGTTCCCACAGCTGGCCCCACTCCATCAGCGACTCTGGCTCCACAGCACTGCGCGTGCCAGATGAGGCACCAAGGGCTTTAAAAGCAGCCGGCTGCCTCCCCTTCTGCCAGGAGCCACTGGGAATTTGCCGACGCCCGCAAATTTCCCTCGC
The DNA here is from genome assembly GCF_002925995.2 of Terrapene triunguis. Lineage (NCBI taxonomy): Eukaryota > Metazoa > Chordata > Testudines > Emydidae > Terrapene > Terrapene triunguis. The sequence goes on from NW_020665065.1 coordinate 15,804,261, forward strand.
TAATGGGTCACGGCAGGCATGAGATTAATTAGATCGGCGCTGGGACTCAGCACAAAAGGAAACGCTGGGAACAAAAAAAAAAACAAAAAACTATCTATTTCGGGTCCATCAAAATGATTTGTTTCAACACAATCCTTTGGTTTCACGTTCGGCTTTTTAAATTGTAGCTTTGATTGTAATAGAATAAAAGGATTCAGGACACCACACAAATAAAAAAAAAAAAAAAACATTTGAAACCAAAACACATTCCACAAAAAAAAAAAAAAAAAAACCACACACACACACCACAAAAACCTTTTTGTTCAGACAACAATCCCCCTCCCCCATTTTCTTCCGAAACAAAATTCCAGCGAAATCGACCTGATTTCGAACAAACTGCCTGTTCTGATTGACTACGGTCCCATTGAAGCTTCTCTGACCAGCTCGAATCACCCCACAGGGTGTCCCCAACTCCCCGCTTGTCCTAAGCACCCGCGTAACGGCCCTGCAGCCCGCCATCTGAGCTTCCAGAGAGGCAGGCGGCTCATGCAAATGGAAATGGAAAATGAATAAAAAAGGAGCATGAACAGGGGAGACAAACTCCGCTGAGAAGTCAACAGGATGTTCCCAGAACAATTTTTCCACTCTCTGTCCAGCGGTACTTGTTGGAGTCCATTCCCAGCGTCGCAGGCCATGCTGGCGTGACAGGATACAGATTCCTAGGTTCAGTGCCTAGCTAAGGCAGTGGACTAACCCACAAGACTCCGGGATTCAGATATTGCTTTGGACACTGACTTTCTATAGGACGATCACTCAAGGTTTGTCTCAGGTCTTGTCTACACATGGAGCGCCTTGTTCTGGTTTGGCTTAATTCGCTTTGAAAGGACGATCACTCAAGGTTTGTCTCAGGTCTTGTCTACACATGGAGCGCCTTGTTCTGGTTTGGCTTAATTCGCTTTGAAAGTGGTTTAGGCCCAACGAGAACAAGCCACTCTCACCCCAGAATCAGGATGTCTACATGTGGAGTGATTCAGGAGCAGCCATTGCACTTGAAATTCACATCCTATCTTAATCCGAATGAACCTTCAAGCGTCGGCAAGCCCTCAATTTCGACATTTATAACAGCACTTCCTTGGTCAGCTCTTTGGGGGGGTGGGGATGTACAGCACCTGGCATGCCGGGGCCCTGAGCATGGTCGGCAAGCTGGATAATAAGGAAGACACGACACTTTTGGAGCAGTAGTGTAAGCAGAGGGATGGAGATAGCTACATGAGACCAGCAGGTGCCTCGGATTGACAGCGTCTGAATTCATTTCTTCCTCACCAGAGCAAACAAACTAACCCCAGGATAAACCTCGGCAGAGAGGCAGCAGCACCAGATGCCCAGGGATCAGCTAGGCCATCTGAAGCGGTTGCATAAGTGAACGCTAACAGGCAGCCGAAGGTGCCGGGAAGCAGGGCCAGCCCTGGTGTATAACTTATTCTTGTTAAGCAATCGAAAGGGGCAGCGACGGCGCTGGGAGCCCGGCGAGCCGGACTCCCGACCCTGACTCGCTACAGGATAATTAGCACCTTTCACAGCCCGCTTTTAAATATTAATGGGCTGTAATGAGTCTCCGTTGGACAAAGTGCTGGGCAATGACGGACTCATTAGGGATGCAGCGAAACAGAGAGCGCGGAGCCGGCAGCTTGTGGCCAGGAGGGTCTGGCTGGGGACAGGCCTTTGGGTGCAATGTACAATTCGCTTTCTGCTCCCACCCAAGTCTACTTGACACCCCCAGCTCCGCCAGCCAACAGAGGCAGCCAGCCCCCTGGAGACTCCCTGGTACTAGACCCGCATTTGACTCTCTCTGCGCACAGATGGCGGTCCCACTGAAGGCAAGGTGACCCAGATCCACAGTGCGAGCTTGCCTCCCTTCTTTGTCTAGTCCTGGGACTGTATCCTTCCACGCTAGACGCTGGCCCTCCAATTCTTTTGTAAAGGGAAGCCCTGGGGCTGCACCACCCCAAGACTGAGTCTCTGGCTTCAGCACCTCTGCTTCCCCCAGTGGCTCCTTTACCTGGCTCCAAAAGAACATGAAGCCCCTGAGAAAGACCCCCTGCCTTCCCCCCGTCACCCTGGATAAGCGCAGAGTAAGAGAGAAGAAAGGGAGTCCAGGGGAACTGCATCCAGGGGAAGCTGGTGGCATCTGAACCTCGACCGGCAAACCTGGCACGGGGCCTCGGTCCGAGTCCCTTTCCTTGCGTCTCCCCTTCTGGGATTAGAGTCGCCCACTGACACACTAACCCTGCTCTGGACCGGACGCCTCTCGGAGACGGCCCCAGGAAATCACATAGTCTTCTCCTTCCTATGCGGGGGGGCTGCCCCCCCAGGCCAGGCACAGAAGCAGCAGAGCCCTGGGAGCAAGTCGCGCCTGGAATTTCATCCTGGCTCAGACACTTGACTCCCGCGTGGGGCAGGTCATCTCTCGGTGGCCCAGTCTGCCCATCTGTAAAAATGGGAGGGGAGCAGGAAGGCCAAGGGGCCGACATGGGGCTGAGCCCCCAAATCAGGATTTCGAGCACCCCAAAGGTGGGGAGTGGTTGGATCAGAGGCCAGTCTGCTAGAGAGGGAGGATCCAGGTGTGGACCCCAAGCCTTCCTTTGAGTTTGTGGGCCCAGGGGGTTGATTCAGGAGCATCTCACTAGTTAATCATTGGAAAGGGCTTTGAAGGAGTTAAGTGTAGAGGCGGATTGGCGATCAGTCCTGGGATCGGAGCCCCATGCCCCCAGCCGGGCCCTCCCTTGCGCCCGCCTGGTCTAGCAAGTGGCAGATTTGGGGCGCTGATTGGTACTGCCCGGTCCTAGGTACTAGGTTACTCTTCAGCCCCACACCAGCCTGGGCTCTCCTCATCCCCATTTGGCTCTACCAGAGCCAGCCAGGCCCATACCCTGCTGCGAACCACGGGGGGTGGGGGAGAGAGGGAGTCAGTGCCTTCCATCCCACACCAGAGTGGGGGGGTGTGAAGTGGGGGGGGGGATGGACCGGCTGCCCAGGGAGATGCATTAGAACCAGCAACCCCGTCAGAGCTGGGGTAAATCTGATAGGTACATGGCCTTATGGAGCATCTCCTGGGAACCCTGCAGCCTGTCACATCCGCCCATGAACCCGGAGCGCTGCCTAAAGCTGTGCAGAGATTTCAAAAGTAACTGCTTTACAAACCTCTTCTACGGGAGCAGGTTTCTGCTCTGGAAGCTGTCGCTGCTGCTCTAGGGGGGATGGGAACAGACTTAAAAGGCAACGGGGAATCCTGCCTCTTCCATACGATGCTTCTGACGCTCACACACACAGTATGCCTGGAAGGCTACAGACCAGGCGTGGGGTCCTCAGGCAGGTCAAATCAATATGGCACTTGTTCAAAACGTCTGCATTCAACAGAGCTCTCACCAGCCAGGCTCCTCCTCCTTCCAAGGGAGAGGAGCTGGTTGCAAAAATCCCATTAGAGACAAAAGGATCTGGGGAGAGAACTGGAATTGGGGCACTGGGCTCCAGCAAACACTGGCTCAGAACCTCATCTAGTGGTAATTGGTCACCGCCGTTGACTTCAGTGGAGCTACGTTGGTTGACACACGCTGTCAATCTGTCCCCCTAAGTAAGGGGCCAAGAGGCTGCTATCCTCCCCCCAGTTCCAACCATGAAGCCGGCTTTGGCTGAAGGAGGAGAACCTCAGTGGTTGGAGCCTCGCACGTCTCCCGAGGAGGGTGTGACGCGCTTACCAAGTGGGTACTGCCTCCCTGCGGTACCAGGGCAGAGTCTGGGCACAGCAGTGGGGAATTCAATCTCTGGGGCCAGGGTAAATCAACACTTTAAGCAGCCTTAGCCGTACCTGGTGTTTGACGGCGGACATCTTGGCCAACAACCAGGAGCAAACCAGAGTCCTCCAAAGCTAAAAGCATCAGCTGCTATAGCTTGAGCTAAAACTTGGTAGCCAAGACAGTGAGCTGTTCACTAGAATAGATTCCTAGTCTCTGGGGATCGGCCACAGAGTGGGACTTGTATCACACACTCACCAGGGAGTTAGGTATGCACCAGCCTTCGGCCTTCCCCATTTCCTCATGAAGAAATCCCAGTTTATTGGTTCTCCCTCACGGACTCTGATCCCTACTAGGTCTTTCCTCAGGCCTGTGCCCGGTCAGGTGCACCCTCTAGCTTTCAAGGTACAGTGGGGTGTTCCCGTGTGTTGTACATACCAGTGATCATGTACAGAACACCACCCCGGCTCCCAGCTCTGCAGAACACAGCTGGGGGGAGGGATAGCTCAGTGGTTTGAGCATTGGCTTGCTAAACCCAGGGTTGTGAGTTCAATCCTTGAGGGGGCCACTTAGGGATCTGGGGCAAAATTAGTACTTGGTCCTGCTAGTGAAGGCAGGGGGCTGGACTCGATGACCTTTCAAGGTCCCTTCCAGTTCTAGGAGATAGGATATCTCCATTAATTTATTTATTTATTTATTATTTATTCCAGTAAGGGGTTTCACAGAGTCCATAAAACCAAAGCAAGACATCTCCTCTTCCCGGACATGGAATGACAGCCTTGTTTAATGGGACCCGTGAGAGCCCATTATTTTATTTACTACGTGCTTAAAAAAAGCCAACATCCTGCTCTAGAATGCATCTGCCCGCCGCACACACACACACACACCCCTACCTTCCTCTATTGTAGGTAAAGATGGATAAACTCAGTCAGGCAAAATAAGAACTGGTCTGAGCTCTCACTCAAGCCCCAAGCAAAACTCAACCATCTGGTTGGGTCTGGATCAAAATGGCTGACGTAAGACATGCCTCAGCCATGTACTTGAACGAGACCTTGGTATCTTTCTTCCAATTCCCATGCGTGCAGACTGCCTGCGTGACTCCCACCATAACGTCTCAAGCACATCGATGGATGAAGGATTTATTCCCATGCTGCAGATGAGGATCAGGGTTGCTAAGGAGTCAAGAATAGAACCATGGTTTCCTGAGCGCTGGCCTAGTTATTTGGACTCTGTATGCTCTTGGCTTATGGGGAAGGGCACAGAGTTGGCAAGGAGGGTAGCCTCAGAGGAGAGTCTCAGATGGCATCAGCAAGTTTCATTTAATGGTCAGCATCTCCACCCCACCCCATCACCCCCACTCCCTCCCTCCGCTGGTTCCCTTCACCTGCCTCCCCCCACCCCATGTTTCTGGCCTTGCGTTCTCCCTCCTGCCTTCCTGAGCTCGACGATGTGAATGCTGGCTCTACAAATAACTTCTGATTAGGACACTGAGTAGTGCCCAATAATAAGGATGTAAACACCTGCTTTTTATAAGCCTTCTGTGCGCTGCTAATGAAAAACAGATCCGCCCCAGACAGAATCATCCTTAACAGTTACGTGGTTTGTGCAAGGAATGAAACAAAATCCCGTTACGTCTTCATGGCTCCCTCTACCGCTCACGATCATTGGCAGGGCTGTTCCAGTTCACCAAAGCACAATAGGAGGAAGCCTGTCTCCACAAGGCGTCCCATACTCACCATGGCCCCACTCCTGTTTTCACTAGGTCTGAGCCAACGTACAGACCAGACTGCTTCAGAAATTCACCCTCCACCTAATTAGCCCACATGGCTAGACACTGACTAGGGCATTTCTCTTCTGGAGATGGAGGGCTTCAGCTTCGAGACAAGACACAAACCGGTCTCATCCTAGTTTCAGAGACATCATTTGGCTACATGTTACAGGGCCGAGCACGCAATTTGGTGCTGCTCAGAGGAAGGATGGTCTAGTTGTTCAGGACACTAGCTAAGGACTTGGGGATCGAAGTCTGATTCCCTGCTCCACCACAGACTTCCTGTGTGACCTTGGGCAAGTCATTTTGCTGCTCCCTCCCTCAGTTTCCCCTGTAAAATGAAGATAATGGCACTGGCCTATGACATAGGGGTGTTGTGAAAATAAACGTTAAAGATCACGAGGTGCTGCAGAAGAATGAAGAGCTGAGGGAGGACCAACGATGGAATGGATGGGACAGAAGTGGCTTTTGTGGTGGTTTGCTTTTGAGTTTGGTTAAAAGGCTCCAGGGAAAAGCCCGAGGGCCACAACTCTGACAGAAATGTGGAACGGAAGAGGAGCCCAGCAGGAGCAGAAGTCATATGGATGACCAGTGTCATGAGGTACACGGTCCAGGTAGGCTGCCGATACCCAAGAAGAGGAGAGACTTTAAAGGGAGCTGGATAGAGAAAAGAGTCATAAGAGAGACCACCACAGGTCTGGAATGGCTGTCAGCAAGGGGTGCTAGATGACAAAAGAGTTGCTATGCCATGCCTGGCCATGACAGGGTACCCTCGTGGTGAGTCAACTTTTCCACACAACAGGGCCATAACCAAAAGACTTTTTCAAAAAGTACCAAAACTTTTTAATAAGAAAACAAAATCAGTCAAGAAACGCAGCCAGCTGCCTCGTGGAGAAGATGCAAGTACGTGGATGCAAGTCTGGTCTACCATCCTCTATCCAATCTACATGCAAATTATTACCAGCATTGCATTTGCTGTATTGATAAGTCTTCTTGATAGATTGCATTTTATTAGCCGCTACCAGTCCCCTCCGTACGGCTTGGAAACCATCTACATAAATTATAGATTTAATATTTATCTCTCTCCACCGCACAGATGTGAAGTATGTTTAGCAGCATTTACTCTAGTGCAGTAAAGTTTTATTTATAATTTCTCTCCCTGCCATCAGGGTGCTTAGCTGATCGCTGTAAAGCTAACGGAGTACATCCCGGGCCTGGAGTCCTTTAACGACATGGGGTGGGGGAGGGGGCATATTTTACTACCGCATCTTCACATTACTGATTTTGCCATTAAAATATAATGCCTTAGCACAGTAATAAAGCGCCCAACTGTGGTTTATGGCGGCCGTGATCAGTCTAAAAGTGGTAGCGATGATGGTGGAGGTTTTTTGGGAGACTTGGTTTTTGTCTGCTCTTCCGCGCCCCCGCCCTGGCCTTGTGTCGCTCGACAAATCAGCCGGCGTGGGTCCGCGGTTGTGCCGGAGAGCCAAATGATTTCTTGGGAACGAAGGCAGTTTCTTTGGCGGGCATGGACTCTTTTACCAGGCAGATGTTTCCCTCAGCCCGTGCACACACGCAAACCAATTTCAATCTGAGGGGCTCTTGCATATGGGACTTAAATAAAAAATCTGAAACACTTTGCAACTCTCCAGCATTGATGCACGTAATAATAATCAAATAGATGCTTTAACAAGGAGATAATTAATTTTAGGGCCAGGCCAGGGTTTTCTTGGTCTCTTGGGAAGACAGCTCAGAGTCCTCCTCAGTCTCAAAAGAGTGGCATTGGCTAGCACAAGGAGTGAGCCTTTAATCTGAAGACCACTGGTTCAAAGCCACTGGTTCAAATCCAGCCCAGAGCAGGTTGTTACCATCCAATGCCTCTTGGCCTGTGTAAAACAAGTTTGTCCAGTTCCTACCAGACAGGGAGGGGAGGATTTTCAAAAGCATTCAGTGTTGGTCTAACTTTGCTCCCCAATGAACTCATGGCTAAAATTCCCATAACCCGCTGGGTGACCCTTGGCCATGTCACTTTGCCGTTCTGTGCCTTTCCCCTCCCACCTTTGGGCTTGCCTGCACAGCACGTTACTACCGGCAAGCCAGGGTGTGACTCTACAATGCACCATCCGCTAACTGGTCTGTCTGGTCTCTTCGAGGCAGGGACTGTTGTTGACTAGGTGTCTGTACAGTGCCTAGCACACTAGTGCCCTGATCTCAGATAGGCCCTCCAGGTGATGCTGTCATACAAGAGTAGTGGGAGGAAGAACCTGTTCATTCCAGGTGGCACTTGGTTGGGAGAATGGACGACTTGTCTGCAGGCTCAGCAGAGAGGCCCAGGCCTAAGCTAGCCATGGAGACTCAAGTCCTTCCCCGCCCTTTCCAGGACAGGGCTGCGACACGGGCTGCATGGGAGAACCCTGTGCTGCTGTAGCTATAGTCTATGGACCCCGGCATCCAGGGCTGTCCCTCTGGCACCTCCAACCAGCCACCACCTTCATTTTAAACACACCAACAAACACCCTGTCATGCCACTGACATTCTGCAGTTGGAAGGGGAATAGCTGCAGTTACTCAGCAAGGGCAGGGACCGGGCATCAGCCCCAAGACCAAGGGAGGCCAATCAGGCGATGCAAAAAGCCCCCTCCCCCCCCCCTTCAAAGCAAACCTGTAGCCTTTGGTAGGGATGCAAGAGAGGAATGAGGCAGAAGCTGGTGTTACCACCTTGCAAAGGCAGGTTTCCATCCATGGGCAATTGCTCTAGGTCTGCAAAGCAGGCGCTACATATTATGATCCTCTGCACTTCTCACCTGCAGCGTGTTTGGCAAATAGGCCTTCCCCTTCCTCCCCTAAGTACCTGCTCAGGGAATTGCAGTAAGCAGCACGGCAGGGCAGCAGAGTGGATATACACGTCTCCCCCGTCATACCAATGATGGTCATTCCACAAGTGCAGTGGGAGGAGAGAGAAAGGTCAGAGCAACATTTGAAGGAGTGGGACAAGGAGGTGCTTTCTGCTCCAGCATCGGCACGAGACAGAGATTTCCGTAAGCGATCAGGCATCGTAAAAGACGTCGTATCGAAAGCGTGGGGGAAAGACTGTGCCTGACCCTAGGAGAAAGGACAGAGAGGGTGTCCATCAGGTAATACACTGGATCAGGGATGGATGCTGCTGACAAATGGAGACGGGGGATCAAACCGGACAGCTCGTCTCTGTCCCGGACCAATACCTGCGGCCTCTGTCTTTCTCATTACACTTGTATCGCTTGTCATGCAATCGAGTTTCCTTGGATTGAACTGAAAATGAGTGAGTTCGGGGGCTCCCCTCTCAGAGATAAGCTATGTGCTAAACACAGGCCAACCCCGCCTCCATTCTGCCTCTCCCAGCACTGGGCCCCTCAGATCTCCACACGCTGCCAACACCTGCTTTATACCGGTGCTATCTGCCGGCTGCATATTTTCCTAGGGCGTAACTGAGCCAATGAAGAACAGACCCACAGCAGGCTCATGAAATCACTGGTGCAAATGCGGCTGGGCAATGGCCAAGGCTGAGACAACCACCATATGACGTCCACACGCAACATTCAAATACACCTCGGCGTCCCCAGCCACTTGGACAATCCAACCGTTAACTGGGGTATGGCGAGGAGGCGTGCTGCAGCCGCACGGCACTGTGGGAACTAGATGCAAATGACCACACAGGCAACAACACTCAGGCCGTTGTTAAAAAAATGGTTAATCTGGGTCCAGCAAAGCCTTACCCGTTGCGAGGCTTGCATTTTCCCTGCCTCTCCTCCATCTGCACATGCAGCTGTCCTCGCCCTTAATGAAAGTCACAGGCTGAGACACAGCTGGGTCAGACAGGGCCCCTAAATGACCCACTTTGAATGGATCGTCTGCTCTCTGTTTACATCTATGTAAATCCCGCTCCATTGTCCTCTGTGCGGCCCGCTGTTTATTTCTGCTTGGCTACACGGGTTGCAAACGTGAGACTGGCTCTTTGGGGCAGCTTTTCCCTGACGAAGCCCAAATCCCTCTGCTTCCCCACAGCACGGGAGATGTTTTCTAGTCTGGACAGGGCCCTCTATGTGCCAACCGCATGGGCCCAGATCCTTAGAAATATTTCGGCAGACTCTCATTGAAGTCAACGGAAGTTAGAAGACCTTTCACAGCTCTTAGCTCCTTGACAAGCCATCAGCGTCACTCCTGCCCAGGAACGTGGCAAATTCTCCTGCCTTCCACCCTGTGTTCCTCTCCTCTCCCACCTATCCCAGCCCCACCTTTCTCACTTCATGTGCTGCCTCGCAGTATTTCTATACCACTCCTATATTGCTTACAGGTGTGGGGTGTTTCATAGAATCATAGAATATCAGGGTTGGAAGGGACCTCAGGAGGTATCTAGTCCAAGCCCCTGCTCAAAGCAGGACCAATCCCCAACTAAATCATCCCAGTCAGGGCTTTATCAAGCCTGACCTTAAAAACCTCTTAAAAACCTTAACACAAGGAGGCACCAGGCTGCAGATGTAGTTAAAAGCAGCTAATGCTACTTTGAACTTCTCAGCCATAGATCTCAGGGCGCTTTCTGAATGGCAGCCAAGCCTTCTTAGCTTCATTTTACAGCGGGGAAACAGAGGCACGGAGCTTGACCACAGTGAGCCAGCGGCAGAGCCAAAAGGAGGCAGGTTTCCCGACTCTCAGCCTGGTGCTACTCTCACCCACAGCTGCGCTGGCGTGGGTGCCATTGTGTGTTATTTTTTAATTATGGACAATTGTCCTTATTTCTAAACTAGTTTTCTTCAGATGAACTAAAGCAACTTGTTTTCAGAGGGAACTGAATCTGCGACAGACCTGATATTTCGGAGGGAAAAGAAAGCAGTTTTTGAGTTCTGTGAACACTCACACAGAGGTCTCCGGGAAAGAGCAAAACACACACTTTTCCCACACTCGGGGGGCGCTGGGGAGAAAACAGTCACATGGAATTAGAATCAAAACTTCCCAAGAAAAAGCCACCTCCGGGCTGATAACAAAAGATGAGAAAATTCAGCCCAAGTGGCGAAGCGACATGGAGGGCCTGAAAACAGGATGTGAGCGTGAAAGAGCCTCTGTCCTCTGCCCTGACTCCAAGGCCGGCCAGCACAAGCTGCCCTGCCATACCAGCAGAGGTAGAGGATTCTGCTGCTCTATTCATCTCTGATCAGGTACAGCCAAGTCAGTTATCAGTGCCCTCCGGTCCTCTGCCTTGCCAATCCCAACCCTTCATCCCTTGCCCCCAAGAGCAGGTTAACGTTCCTCCTGGAGACTATTCCAAACCCAAACCTTCGCCTGCTATAAATAAAACAACTTTCTTCCAGCAACATCCCTCATCGGCCATGCCCTCCGCCAATGGCATGTCAACTCGCATTACGCAGGGTGACTACAATCAGGGGGAAACTTCCCCCGTAGCCAGAGACTCACCAGAGTGCTCTCCTCTGCTGCAAGGAGGATTTAATCCCCATCAAGAGGCATGGCACCAAATGAACATCACAGGGACCCGTGTGACTAAAGGCGGAAGTCAGGAGCCATTCAGGAACATGGCATGAAAGGAGCAGACCCTGAAATCCAAATCTACGTTTAAAGCCTGTTATTGCTAACTCCGGGCTTGTCTACACGGCGGGTGATGCATTCTACAGGGGTGTCATTTCTAAAGCACACTAATGTGTTGTGCATTCACTAGTCCGTGTAGACCCTGCTGGCATGTACTCAAAGTTCTGTGTAGACAAACCCTACGCCTTTGACGGTGATCTCTCTAGGTACTTATATGGCCCCCTATCACCGTTGTATCAAAATACGCCTCGTGTATTTCGCCTCACAAGAGCCCAGGGAGGTACAGAGGTGCTATTATCTCCATTTTACAAATGGTGAAACAGGCACAAAGAGGAGAAGGGACAGGGAGCCTGGCAGAGCTGGGAGTTCAGGCCAGATCCGCAGTCCAGGGTCTTTAGCCACAAAGTCAGCCTTCCTCTCAAAAAGCAGAGCTTACACTAGACCCAGATCTCCCACATGCCGTTCTAATGGTCTAAGAGGTTCTCAAACCCAGAACTGCGGCCCATGTGACATCCTCAGGGCTACATAGCTAGTATATATATTGTGTGGATGCAGCCCACAATGGTAGATAGGTTGAGAACCACTCTAACCCCAAGTCCGGCCAGCCAGAAAGCTGCAGAAAGGGTAACAGCTAAGGCTCCTCAGTGCCACATTTCACCACGCCCACGTCCTTCACTCCTTGTCTCTCTCTATCGCCCAGCAGCCCTGGCCTGTCCCCGAATGCCACCGTGACACTGCCTCTCGCCCCGCAATGGCAAAGCTTGCCCCCTCGCTGAATTCCCCAGGGGGGCACCCAGTGCTCTCCACTGGCAAAGAGAAGCCAGGCAAATGCCAGGCCTCCCGTTTTCACTCTTGCTCTACCAGCTGAAGAGCACGGGCCACCTTCCAAGCAGAACAGCACAGCCGACGGGAAACTGCAGCGAAATAGAAGCGAGCGGGCCAGCGAGGGCTGCTGCTGTTTCCTAGGGGATCGTTCATACCCAGGAAGGGAAGGCAACACCGCCACAGGCAGAGCAGCGCTTGGGGGAAACGCAGCACCCCTCTGAATGCATGAGAGAGCAGGTGGCCAGTACCACACCTGATCCCTGGCTAGACGACTCCACTCCTCAGTGGGGCTTGGACTGGGGGTTCCTGTACCTGGTCCACGAGTCGGGTACAGCCCCCAGAGGCAGAGGCTGGATCAAGCTGCCGACACACGTGCTTTCAGGTCTCTGGTAGGTCAGCGAGGAGGGAGGCCATTAGGCTGCCATGAGCCTCAATCCTACGTGCCCTCCACACACAGCACTTGCCTTGATTGCAAAAGGGAGGGACCCGGTGTGATCCTGGAGAGGCCCGGTCACCGTATTCATGGCTGATGTCCTGATTTTATAGGGACAGTCCTGATATTCGGGGCTTTGTCTTATATAGGCTCCTATTACCCCCCACCCCATCCCGATTTTTCACACTTGCTGTCTGCTCCCCCCTCGCACTAGCAGTGATACGTGGGAACTGCCATCTTCTAGGCCTTATTGCCTGGCGCGCCCATGAAATCAGCGACTTTAAAATTCTCCTTTTTTTTTTTTCCCCAAACCAACAGAACAAAAAATGAGTTCCCGGAAGGAAGGAGACCTGGGGATACGCACAGAATCTGCGTCTCACAAAAGATAGATGGAGAAACACAGCTGGAAGTAGGGGGTCTGGGTCTGGCCAGGAGAATAAGGAGATTGCGGGCAGAGCGGGGAGCAGCAGCAACCGATTGCTTAAATGTTCCCTGCAGTCACTCTGAAGAAATTAGGTCTCTTCATCCAGACACTGAAACAACAGTGAGAGCAAACACAATGGCCACCCTCTTGGCAGAAACCCTGGGGGTTGAACTGGGAACCTTCAGAGCATGGCCTGTCATAGCCTGAAATAAAGTAGGCAACAGCTATAACTGCTATCAGAGGGGGACCCATCACAGGGCCATCCCTAGGGGGCTGCGGGGCCCCAGGACAGAAGTGACGAATGCGTCACTTCTGGGACCGACCGCGCCTGGCGCCAGCCAATCGCACCAGCGGGCCACAATTCGCCATAACCAAGGGTCAGCTCTGCCCATCACACGCACATTACATATGGTGCTGAGGCCTAGACAAACTCCTATCCTCTGTAGCTCGGCACAGACAAGGACCTGTAACACGCAATCACCACACACCAAACGTGGCAGGGTGAGAACCCAGTCAGAGGAAACCAACCAACAAATAGCCAGACCCAGCTGTGTGCACACTGGGGTCCTCAGCAAAGGCAAGATTGGGGGCTTCCTGCTCAGCAGCCTACCCAGCCCCCTTCTTCCTCCAGCATCATGCCTCTGCCCTTCCATCTACAGTAGACACCTTTTATCCCCCTTTGCCCCCCAAGTCCTTTGCACCAGCAGCAGTGCGGGCTCAGAGGCAACGCCTTAGAGAAGTATGGTTTAATGTAAGAAATAAAATAATAATACTTAGCTGTTTTTATTGGTAGCTCTTTACAAAGGTGGGTATTTTCCTTCACTTCACAGACAGGGAAACCGAGGCACGGAGAGGGAAAACGGACTTGCCCCGTGCTACACGGTGAATTGATGGTAGAGCAAGGAAAGGAACCCAGGAGTCCTAGACCACACCTGCTGTTAAAAACAGTAGTTTCAAATTCACAGACCTCCCGGACTCAAACCAGGAACTTCATTCTGCAGAGCTGCGAACTCTCACAAGTCTTATAATATTTGGGCTTTTTTTCCTTAACGTTCCAGCTGCTGGAGTCAGGTGATTATGTGAACGTTTCTAGCCCCCCATCATTTTCATGCTTCTCTGTAAAAAAAACACATGACCCCAGTGCTCTTGAAAGGCAAATAAAACAGACTCCAAATTGGGGTGGGAAGTGGGTTTTGGTTTTTCAGATTGTTTTGGGTCCTGACTCTGATTTTGAAACAGGTGGGATGGGGAAGGCTGAGCATGATGAAGCTACCCCATGAGCACTACCTGAGGCAGCCCACTGCCAGAGGCTTGGTGGTTTGCTGTTAGCCCACCACGCTTCGCTCTCCGGTGGTATTTCTGTGGGCCCCTTGACTGTAGTATCTGACCACCTCACACTCTTTTAATGTGTTTATCTTCATAGCAACCCCCTACACTAAGGCAGTGCTATTGTCTCCAGCTAGGGAGGCTCATGATGGCTCAGAGCGACTGAGTTTGTCCACAGACGTCAGTGCGGGCTAGCCACCGCGTGCGTTCCTAGGCAAGCTATTCAGCCCATGCTGATGTGGCTTTACCACCATCGGTACCTGAGCCAGCCACACTAAAGCTAGCGCAGGTCTGTCTACGTCCGTGGCAATCACACCCATCACCTGCTGCGCAGACATACCCTAAGTAACTTGCCAGAGGTCACACGGGAATTCTGTGACATAGAAGCTGGGTCCCCAGCAAACCACTGGCCCATCCACCCCACTCCCCGTTAGCAATTCTCCCTAGAAGTCCCGTTTCAACGGCCTTGTGGCGCTAGAATTAGACCTACCTCTAGATGGCGTTCCAAACCCTAGGGCAGGGGTGGGCAAACTTTTTGGCCCGAGGGCCACATCGAAACTGTATGGAGGGCAGGGTAGGGAAGGCTGCGCCTCCCCAAACAGCTTGGACCCCACCCCCTATCTGTCCCCTCCCACTTCCTACCCCCTGACTGCCCCCCTCAGAACCCCTGACCCATCCAACCCCCCCCTGCTCCCTGTCTCCTGACTGCCCTGACCCCATCCACACCCCTGCCCCCTGACAGGCCCCCTAGGACTCCCACGCCTATCCAACCTCCCCTGTTCCCTGTCCCCAACCACCTCCTCCTGGGACCCCCCATCCCTAACTGCCCCCCCAGGACCCCACCCCCATCCAGCTATCCAGCTCCCCCTGCTCCCTACCCCTTATCCAATCCCCCCGCTCCTTGCCCCCTTACCATGCCGCTCAGAGCACCAGGGCTTGCAGCCGCGCTGCCTGGCTGGGGCCAGCCACGCTGCCGCACTGCCCAGCAGGAGCTCGCAGCCCTGCCACCCAGAGCGCTGGCAGCGCAGCGAGCTGAGGCTGCAGGGGAGGGGGGACACAGGGGAGGGGCCAGGGGCCTCCCCGGCTGGGAGCTCGAGGGCCGGGAAGGAGGGGCCCGCGGGCCGTAGTTTGCCCACCTCTGCCCTAGGGCTGGGCTATCTCTTGCCTACTCACACACCTAGTCCCATTGGCTGCAGGGGGATTCCCTGCCCCCGTGCTCACCACTATGATGCATACATTGCTACATCCTGGGAACCACCCTTTGGGAATCTGTCATTCCATCTCCCACCAGCATCTTAAATACTGGTGCCCTGCAAACGCCTCCCCTGCGTCCTCACTGCAAACTGGAAGTCACCCCTTAGACTGCTCCCCATCTGCCCCTCTCCACCCACTATTGTTCCCGCAGTGAGGTAAGAGGCTGGTAGTCAGCCCAGTAGGGCTTAAACGGCACCTTCAGAACATCATTCATAATACAATGCAGGCAAACGCTCTTGAACAGGATGCGCCGCTGTCCTATTACACTGCTAACTTTAGCAGCTTCCCCAGGGCTCACGTGCGTGGAAAATTACATCCCCTCTGCTTTTTAATTATTTTTAATCAAATGGAATGACTGCGAGGCCGGCAGGATCTGCTAATCTCTGCACAGAGTCGCTCTCCGCTGATGGGGGGTGGGGAGCAGAGGAGAGGGGTAATCCAGAATTAATTGTGGGAAGAGAAGGAGAAAATGTACTGTCATTCTAGCTAGTCTTTAGAGCACTGGAAACAGATTTTCCCCCCGCCTCAAGCCGCCGCTGAGCTGAGGTCAACCCACGGGGGTTTCCTTCGGAGATCTCTGGCCACCAGCCTTCCAAAGCTCTGCATGGCAAACAGCCGGGGCTGTGGAGCAGCTGCTGCTCTACTCCAAATACCCCATTGGGGAAACATCATGAAGAAGCCACAAGACTCTGGCTGGTTTCACGAATCTCACCAAGGTGAAGGCCAGGGGCCCCCCGTCACTACAGTCTAAGGCTTTGCTCCCACCACCTTGAGTTGTCTTCTTCAGGGTGGGAAGGAAGCTTGTAGCATCCTCAGGGGTTCCCCCAGGTCCCCGCTGTGCTCTGGGATCTCAGGAGGAGGTTTACAAAGGTGCACTCTGGCCAAGGGGACCCAGACATGAGTTTTTGCCGCCCCTCACAGAAGAGCTGTGGGACGGGCAGAAGTTTCCAGGCGCTCCATGATTTCCCTAGTTCCCGTGTGGTGGAGAGATGAACGCCTCACCTCCTCAGGATGGGCTGCCCAGCCTCCGAAGACCTTATTATGAATTGGAAGCCTCCTTGGCTTTCCCACGGCTTGTGATAGAGGGAGTTGGCCACCCTCCTGTCTCCCTTGGGTAGGTGAGTGGGATGTCCCTCACACACACACACCCACCCAACAGTAGATTGCGAAAGGTACGTGAGCAGGGAGCGGTATGTAAGAGCGGGGGCATGGGGGCCAGGTCAGCACCTGGCGGGCATGGCTCAGAGCTCTGTGTCCATGGTGCACCGAAGGGCCGCAAGGGGTTACAGCGGGGACCCAGGGCTCTGACTGAGGTTCAAAGCACTCAACCCTTCGGAGGCGGGAGGCATTTCCCGTGACATCGTTGAGGTGGCTGCCAGTGTGGAAAACACCCCCCAGACCCACTTGAAGAGCCACAGACTTACCGAGCAACTTTCCCTTAGCTTTTCTACCAGGGACGCTACAGGGGATGCTGTCAAGTAGAATAGGCCCAACAACATTTCAGGCCTCCCCTCTCCGTGCCTCAGTTTCCCCATGTAACATGAGGATCAGCCTCACTGCCAGCCCTTTGCTTTATAACAAGCCAAAGCAAACTCCTAGACCCACACGCCGAAGAACCTTGAGCAGACTATGGGTCCAGACAACCCAATATCCTGTCTCCAGTAGAGGCTAGGACCAGCTGCTTAGGGAAGGTGAAAGAACCCCTGTAGTTCTGGGCTAACACCTTTGGGCTGTAACTCTGTGGCTCTCCTTTTAATCCGGGCCCCAAGCGTTGGAGAGGCTCCATGCACTTGCTTGTACCTTTAATCAAGAGACTAATTCAGCTGCTATCTAACCTACGCCCAGCCTGTTCGCGCGGGTGCGCGCTCCTTTCACAGTACATATGTAACTCATTAATGGTAATTATATAAACACCCAGCTCCACAATCTGAAAATTACAGCCTCTAATTCTGCACAGAGCCTGGTTCCTTCTCCCCGGTCCCCACGTTAACGAGTGCTTCGGAGGCAGGGCTGCAGCTTGCCTAGCCGTGCTCCTTCCTCCCATGCGGAAACAAGAGTCATTCTTGCCCTGAGGAATAGTCGGGGACAAAGGAATCGCCTTTCTTTACATTACGAGCTTCTGTCTTCCACTGCAAGGCAAGGAACCTTCGTCTGACTGCATCGCCCCTCGCCCAGCCCCCCTTTGGGGAAAGGACGCAGAGAAGCCCCAGAGAAAACCAGGATTACAGGGTAACGCCAAAGGCCCCAGAGACACTACGAATGAGCATGCCCCATCTGTTATTTATTTGTATTGCAGTCGCATCTGGGGGCCACGGTCATGGACCAGGTCCCCATTGATCAAGGTGCTGTACAAACAGAACAAGAAGAGTCTCTGCCCCCAAAGAGCTTACACATGTCACCGGTTCCCTTCTCTGATTTTCTGCTCTAGCTTCCCCGTGCTGATTAAGGCGCTATTGCTATGGTTTCCTGCAGTCAAACACATGAACCAGCCAGGCAGGGGTCTACAACATAGACATTGAGAAAGTGTCGCCTAGTGGGTAGCGCAGGGCTCAGACGATCTGGGTTCTGTTCCTGGCTCTGCCATGATTTTGCTGGGTGACCCTAGGCAAGACTCCGCCCCTCTCCGTGCCTCAGTTTCCCCCTGTAAAATGGGGATAATGGACACTGACCCCCTTTGTAACGTGCTTTGAGATCTACAGGTGAAAAGCACTATGTCAGAGCATTGTAGGATTATAAGCAGGGATCCTAGTTTTCCTGATAAACACCCCAAAATCCACATTTTTCCATGATTAAAATGAAACACTGAACTTTCGTTTCCCTAGCCACAACACTTCTAGGTCTCCGTTGAACACGTTTTATATTGATATATTTACTATTTTTAAGCTGGCAGCCCAAGCGCCCTGCCCCGGGCTGACAGCTGAAGCCCCACCTATTCTCCCGATTGTCTACATTTTTTATCTGGCCTCAGTCCCAATTAGATCGGATAATGGGGGGTCCCACTGTACATGTTTTTATTTTTTCACAACATGTAAAAAGCTAAAGATTCCCTGTAAAAGCGCAAATTCCATGTTTCGCCGTGGCAAACAGATTTCTAGGATCCCTGATTATTCGGAAGAGCTGCGCTGGGCCGGGTTTGAACTCTCAGGCCATTGGTTATGAATTTTTATTTATGATACAACAGAGTCCTTCTAAATCCCCTCGTCTATTTCCAGATTTAGCTAGAGTTACACGGGCGTGGAGGGGGGGAAATTAATTTCATCGAAGAGCGAGTATGAGGATTTGGATTTAGACATCGCCATCTCGTTCCATGCCAAATTAAGAGCCCTGTGGAATAATCAGCTGGGTTTTTATGGGAAGGGAGGGCCAGTGTCAGAGGAGAAATCGGTGGCGGTGGCCCAGCTGATGAATTTTTAGGAAATCCAATGATCTCAGAGCTTTGATTGGATCAGTCTCTACTATTGATTCTTCCTCCCCCTTGGCATGTCTCATATTTAATGTCTATGCCTGTCATTGATTCTGCACATTGCCATCGGAAACAGATGATTATTCACCCTCCCTTTTCAACTTATCCACAGGCTGCATGAGCTAATCGGTTTGAAATAACAGTTCACTTGAAGGGCGCTCGGAGAAGAAGGATGGGTTTGTGATTAAGGCTCTGGGACACAGGCGATTGAGATCCCATTTTTGGCTCGATAGCAGGTTTTGGACAAGTCAATTAAGGCCAGAGTGATCGGTTTGGTGCTGTGGGCTTTGGAAAAATCTCGGCTCCAGTTGTGGGTGCCGAGTAAATCGGATTGGAAATTTTGGCAAAAAGCGGCTGTTTCGTCAAAGTTGACATGGTTTATGGCGCCGTGTCAGGTTCCATGAATCATCCATAGGGAAGGTTTCTGGGTCAGCAGAGAGTGAGCAGTATGGGGTGATTGGGGCACAGGCCTGGGACATAGCGGGGAGGGATAGCTCAGTGGTTTGAGCATTGGCCTGCTAAACCCAGGGTTGTGAGCTCAATCCTTGAGGAGGCCATTTAGGGACCTGGGGCAAAATCAGTACTTGGTCCTGCTAGTGAAGGCAGGGGGCTGGACTCAATGACTTTTCAGGGTCCCTTCCAGTTCTAGGAGATAGGTATATATTATAAACCTGGATTCAGCTCCCTGCTTGGCCTGATTTGGAATGGTCTGAACCCTCTGTTCTGAATCAGCAAAGACTCAAACCTAGGGTCTCCTGCATCCCTTACACCCCCCCCCCCCCACACACACACACTTTTGCAAAAATGTTTAAAAGGTTTTTCGTTCCAATGCAGAATGTAAACAAACCTGGAAACCTTGAAAGCTGACACAAAACAAAATTGTTGTCCTGCCGTCAGCTCTAGTGTCAAGCCCTTGCTTGCTCTGTGCCTCGGTTTCCACATTTGTAGAAGGGGGATGATAATGTTTCCTTTCTCCCACCCTTGTCTGTGTTGTCTATTTACACTGCAAGCTCTTTGGGGCGGGGACTTTCTCTCCCTATGTGTACGTACAGCAGCTAGCACAATGGGACCCTGATCTTGGCGGGGACTTCAAGTGTCTCATGGTCTTGGAGGATTTGGTTCTGTGCCCCAAAAGGTGTGTGTGCCATATAAAGAAACAGCACTCCCCCATAGAATAAAAACCTCCTAGATCAGAACCTGCTGCTTCCTGTTAGGATGCTCAGTTGGGGACAAATCCCAGGAAATAGAGTAAAAAATGGCCAAAGAGATAAGACCCCTTTAAACAATCCCAGGGGTATTGGAAGCTGCTTAGCAATCTCCTGTGAAGCAACCGATTGTTCAATTGGGGTTGTGATGATTAGTTACAGGAATGTCCGCGAGCATGTGGCTATGAAACCTGGATGCTTTTGATTCTTGTGCGCTGCACCTTTACATTTCTAAGCACCCTGCCTGCAACCACTTCTGTTCTCAGCGCTGCTGCAGCGCATTACAGAGTGACACACACACACACACAGTGCTCACGCTTCTGGGGACTTTACTTTTGTTCTTTCTTTATTGTGGCCTTTTAACATCTAAACGATCAACCATTCTGGACAGAGGTGAGTTTTGAGGAGGTTGGGAGAAGGCTGCATCTCATGAACCTCCTGCAGCGTGGGGTGCTTTGGCTTAACAGAGGCAGTTATAATTCCACTCCTTCACTTAGGAGGAACCTGCGAGACACAGGTTAGTGCACTCAAGAAGGAGCACTAATGCACTATTGTTCCTGAGTGGGGTCCACATTTAAAGAGGGGTGTGAGTGTATCACCCACATCTCGTTTAAGGGGACCGGGGGCTATTCCCCCACTTCTTATTTAAGAGGGAGTTGCACATAATCTCAGGAGAGCAGTGGTGGAGCTGCCCCAACATACAGCACCTCTGGGAAGCAAAGTGCTGCTCTCCCATCCCCCATTTAAGAGAGTTAGGTTGGTGGGTGCGTGGGGATGATGCCCATTTTAAGGGCTTGGGGCAAAGTAGGATGCTGCAGAGCTGGGGTACTCAGTGACCACATTCCTGCTTTCTCTCTTGATGCACTCACCCTCTGGCTGGTTTCTCTCCTCAATTTCTGCCCCCCACCACCCCATCCCCGTTCCCCTTCTGCTGTTTTCCTGGTTTTTTAAGAAGGAAAGTCGGCGCTCCAGCTGAAGAAAAAGGCAGCGCCTGCTGACAGGAGACTGTCAAGGGCATTTTTTCAGCAAAGCCACAGCCTGTCAGCAAAGACATCAGGGAGGATCTCCTTGATGTCTCTGTTGAATGGAGGAGATGCATGGCAGTGACTTAAACAGGTCATGCTGGCTGGCTGATGGCTCTCTGCAGATGGAGCGCCGGCTCTGGGCTCTGGCTGACACTGTGCGGCGTGTTTCTCTCGTGGCCACACTCGGCTGCTTTGCATGAATTATTTTCATTTTCTAGATCTGTTGCACATGTCTTGGTGCGGTTGTTTTTGTCGTCGGCGTCGCTTTCCCTTCCAGCTGCGTCCCCGCGGCTCCTTCCACTCGCCATGTACAGTAAACAGCCGATCCGATTTGTGCAAAAAAATAGATGGAATTGTGGCTTTTGTGATGAAAGCATCCTCGGTGGGAAATCCCTCTGCTTCCGAGCGGGGAAAGGAACCTGAGCAGAGAGGCAGGCGGAAGAGAGGCCAAGCTCCACTCCCCGGGGTCAGGCAGCAGCCTTCAATAACTGGCCCTTCTGACTCAATGTACTAATTGTATCTCACCCCAATTGACTTACCTGATTCTATGCACTGCCTGGGACTGCACTTCTAGGCATTCATCCGGAGCGGCTGCCTTCCCGAGTGCATGCTCCTTGGGTTGCTGCTGCTGGTGCGAGAGAACCAACGCGTTCCTCGCAGCACGGGCTGTGCGCTCTTCCAGAGCCTGTGTCTTGCAAAGTACATTCCGTCCTGTCATCCGTCCAGACCCTCCGCATTGCCCCGCTCACTGCTCTGCCGCTCCCACGTGCCCAGACTTGCACTCCTTGGCACCCCGGCCTTCCCTCCACAATTGCTCGAACCTCCTGTGGGTGCATTTCATGCCCATTCTCAACCTGTGTTCCTAATCCCAGCTCCGGCTCTTTGCATCCCACTCCTAACCGCTCTCTGAAACCGCCCAGGCTTCCCCCGATTTCGGCCATTCTTCCAAAGCATATCACTAAGGTTTACCCCGGCCAACAGAAATTTGAAAACCTGGCCTTAAGGGACTTGTCCAAGGTTACAGAGCTAGTGCCAGAGCCAGGCTTCCAGTCCACCCCCTGCTCTGGTCACCGAATCACAAGATGTGCAGGACTGTACAGTCAGCCAGGCGCAGCCGGGGAAGCATTCCTCTCCTTTCTTTGAAGCATTATGTCCTGGCAAAGTCCTGGACCCAAGGCCGGGTACCAAATAGTAACATACCCTGGCACCTGATTTGTACCGGATGGTACAATGCTGGGCCCAAAGAGGGTATCAGACTTATTGGAAACAGTACGGCAAATCTTTACATCCTTACATCAGGCTCCCAGATGAGAGGGCTGCGTCTTGCCTCCAAAGCCATGACCCTCCCGCGTTCCTGCTCGTCACTCCGTCGTCGCCATGGGCGTGCCGTGCACTTTTGACCCGCTAATCCCCCTGCGCCTCTCCTTCATGTCCAATTGTTACCGCCTCACCTCTACAGTTACTTATCCTGTTATCTGCTTTCTTTTCTTCTTCACCTTGCGCTCCAGTGCCCGATATCCATCTCCATGCGCTCGGTCGACGTACAAAGCATGATTGCTAATTTGAAGCTACCCCCTTCTCCCCGATTTACACTCTGATTAATAATCCCTTTGCTCCCTCGGTAATGCTGTACCGCTAATAAGATTAAAACATATCTCCCTCTCACAGCACCGATTCATAATGCTGATTTACCATTACTTCTCAGCGACTACAGAACGGATGCACATGGCTGTTACCTTAATCCCTATCCATTTCTGCACTGCTAAGAAATAACTGCTAATTAATACCTTTCTGTCTCCCAACTGCTTCCAGATATGACTGGCGATCAATATTCATCTGGCACCCGGCCAGCGATCCCAATGGCTGATACTTAACTCCCAGTCCTGTTCACTCCTGATATTACTTTATCTCTGCAAAGCGATTTGCTTTTCTTTATATTTGTTTTATTTCCCCACTACGACCCCTTCTTTTGTGGAGTGGGAAGAGGGTCTTCTTGCAACCTATTTCTCCAGGAGGGTGGTGAAGCACTGGAATGGGTTCCCTAGGGAGGTGGTGGAATCTCCATCCTTAGAGGTTTTTAAGGTCAGGCTTGACAAAGCCCTGGCTGGGATGATGTAGTTGGGGATTGGTCCTGCTTTGAGCAGGGGGTTGGACTAGATGACCTCCTCAGGTCCCTTCCAACCCTAATATTCTATGATTCTAACTCACCCTAAACTCACTGCCCTGTCTCACCTTAATCCAACAGGGTAGAGGGATATCGCTGGTTTCACCTCACACGGTTTTGGGGCCACCAGCGTGCAAGCCTCAATAAGGAACAAATGCAGGCGTCAGAGAAGCTGGTTGAGCTCCCTCGTACTGATCCTTCCTTCTGGCCCAGGAGTCTCCCTCTTCTCTTGGGCTGTCTGCTACGGAGGTGGCTCAGAGGGATGGGCTATACATTTAACTTCCAGGCTTCTTCAGCTGTTGGGCAGCTGACCACCTGCCAGATCTATGGGCTGGGCGGTGGAGTGGCCAGGAAAGACCCTTACCCCCACCCCCCCACCCCCCACCCACAAACCCTTTCCAAACCCAGGATATATCTTTCAGGGGTAGGCTGCCTGCTTGTCCCCTTTTTGTAGACGCAAGCTAGGCTCTGCCAGGTCCCACTGTTGCCTCTCCACTGGCAGCTTGCCTTATTCTGGGGCCACCACCTAACTCACTTATGTGCTTTGCAGCAGCAGATCTTGAAATGCTTTACAAAGGGGGTCAGTATTAAGGGCTCTGAGCGCTATGGATGAAAAGTGCTACGTAAGAGCTAGGCATTATCCCGTGTTACAGATGGGGAAACTGAGGCAGAGGTGTCCCCCCCCCCCCAATAGCTCTGTATCTTGTTCTTTATTTCCAGCTGTATAACAAAGATCTGGGCCAAATTCTCCTCCCGCTTCCTCTGGTGCAGCCCGTTGACTTCACCGGGGTTACTCCGGTGTTGCTGGGAGGAGAATTTGGCCTTTGGTGTTTTGGGCGGCAGTATCCGGCTTTGGAGTCACCGCTTTCCTGGGGATCCCCACTGTTTTAACCTCTTCACCACCACCACCTTACTCATGTGACTGCCGCAGTGTAACTGGTCGCCAAACGAGGTGGGGGCGGGGAGCTGTCTCCCAATCGCCAGTCCACATAAAGAGAGTCCCCCCTCCCCGTACCCATAAAACTTTACTGTGCAAGAGGACTCTCCCTTTGCCGGCCTGACCCCGATCCCATTCCATGCTGGGAGTGGGGAAGCCAGGCAGTGCCCTCTTCCTTTACCAAGCTCCCGAATCTCCGGTCCAGAGGAAGTCTCCTTTCCATCAATCACAAGGGCTTTTCTGGAGGACCAAGGGGTCTTTTGCAGGGGAATCTCTTTTGGGGACTACATGGGGGATTTGGGGCAGGAGAGGAGGGATGCCCTCCCTCCCCACAACTCAATGCTGCGTGGGTCCCACAGGGCCATGCTTCCCTGTTACTCCCACCCTGCCCTGCCCTCAGCCTCCCTGGTGCATCCCAATGTATTTGTGCATCTTGCATTTTCCTGGACTGCTGAACCAGCCTCGATCAGGATTTGGTCCTGCCGTGCGGGCAGGGGACTGGACTCGATCACCTCTCAAGGTCCCTTCCAGTCCTAGAATCTATGAATCTATGAATAGGAGTGAGCCAACATCCTGAAGAGCAGCCGTGACGCCTCCCCCCACAACCCAACCACCACCTCTAAAACAGACGGGGGGCTGCAATCCGGCCCACGGAGCCTGCCGCTTTAAAGACAACAGCGGCGGAACGGAGAGAAATAAAAAAAAAAAATACAGCCTCCGATCTGATGGATGTGGCAGGGGAGAGTCGACGCTCTGCTTTTAATAAAACATAACGAAGCATAGGATCGTAAAATATTTCCGTTAATTCAGTGCTCCCACGAGGGTGGGTAATAGCGGTTTGGTAATGCGGTAGGCTTTCCTAGCAGCTGGCCGGGAGAAAGGACGGCTGGTGTAGTTAACAGCCGGCCTGCAGTCCCGTGCGTTTGTAAGTGCTGTTTTCCCGGGCATGCCCAAAGGCTGCAGTGCCAGTGAGGGCTCTGTAGGGGGCGGTACTAGGCAGGAGGGGGGTAAAAGCCTCTCGCCACCAGTCCGAGGGAACTGAGATCACCTGCGTTTCAACACTTGGCTCGTCGGCCCTCTGTCTTTGTGCAGCGCCTAGTGCCACGGGGCCCGGGGCCACAGCAATATAAATAATGACCTCCCATTTTATTTATACCAGTGCTGGAATTTCGTGGGAAATTTTCAAAAGGCACCAAGGGAGGTGGGTGCCCAAATCCCATTGGTTGCCAATGGGAGTTGGGTGCCGACCTGCCCTTTGTGCTTTCAAAAATGTCCCCCTTCATACCTAAGCCAGCTTCCCAAAGCGGTGCAATGCAGCCCAGGCGAGGACAATCGATGTGGTAGCTCACACACACAGACAGACAGGCTGGGGGATGTATTGCTGGCGAGAAGTACCAGCTCGACTGTCCTCCACGTAGCCCAGCTGGGATGGGCAAGGCAGGGTGAGCTCCCCCCACAAAGCTCTCTCCATCAGTGCGACTCCAGACTCACCACTAGGGGGGAACGAGGCGGTTCCTTCAACCTTCGGCCTTCCCCACTGAGATTGCCAAGAAGGGGCCCTTGAGTGTTAATCAGGGTAGTGGATTTTGTGCTGTAGTTACCTGTCCACGCCCAGCTGGCCTGGGACTTCCCACCACAGCCACCATCCCAACACACTTTACGTAGGTTACCAAAAAGCCATCAGGTGGTCCTGACTTTCGGACACTACCATGCTGGGCCATATCCCCTCATCCAGGTGACAGGCTCTATACCCTGTTATGGGCCCTGATTCATCCAGGGACCCAGCAGTGAATCCATACTCTCCAAGCAACACAGCTCATGTTAAAAGCACTATGCACCCTAGCATTGTGGAATAACCTTGGCTCAGGATGGGACCCTCTCTAAAACTACAAGGGAACCACCTCATGGACCCCATAACGAAACCATTGCACCCTGTGGCTAGAGGAAGGCCCACTAGTCGGATTGCATCTCACATTCCTTGTGGTACGATAGGGTTAGAGGTGCTCAGAAGGTTTCTGTTGAGACAGTTTTTTTTTCCCCTGCCAGAAAATACCATTGGAGCTAAGCGGAAAGTTTGTGCAAAGTTGTACAGATTCTGATAACCTTTCACTTAGGGGAAAAAAACATTTTGAAAATGTCTAAATGTTAACTTTTCATCCTGAAAATGTTGAAATGGGGAGATTTTATGATTTGAAACCCCTTTTCATTCCACAATTACATTTTTCATATAAAATTAAAAAAGTCAAAATCAAAATGAAACATTTGGATTGACACTTAAGGAATTTCTGGGGGAAATTTTGTTTCGTGAAGAACTTCAGAATTTTGGGTTTTCTCCCAATTCAGGATGAACAATTTTTTTCAAAATCTCAATTTTTTTCCTGGGACAGAAAATCCATTTTCTGATCACCTCTAGAACATAAGGGAGATTTGGTCGCCTAATTCCCATAGATTCGTTTGAAAGTCCCACTCTAAGTGATTTTCCCAAGGTCATACAGTGAAACAGTGGCAGAATCAGAATATTAATTCAGGGATCCCAAAGACCTGCTTAAGTCGCTAGACCCCAATGGTTAGCGCTACACATCAGTGGTTCTGATTCATAGGAGGCTCTTGGGAACATTTCCTTTGGGTTCCCATGCCTGGGAAGTTCTGTCCTAAAAGGAATACCATTATGTAGTATAGCAAAGAGCAACAGCTCCCCCCAACTCAGAGAAAATCTACGGCAGATCAAGACGGGTATAGGGTGATAAAAAGTGGGGTGCAATCACACAGGACCACTTATGCCAGGCCAGTATATTTCCTCACTTCCCTTCCTCTCCAACGCCCCAAACAGTGTCTGTCTCTCTCTCGGCACACTGTGGCAGAAGTGATTAACATTTCTGGTATCTCGGTGTTCGAAATCTTGCTGCATCTGCTTTGTCCTACATTGAGCACTAAATATAGCCATTAAATATGCTCTCTCCTTTCCGAGAGAGATAACATTGTTTAAATAAGCCCTTTAAATTTTAAAGAGTTTGGGTTATTTTCTCTCTGCGGGAAGCTTTTAGCAGTGCGCACAGGCAGCCGGGTGCGGGGAGGTGGGTACCTCTGACAACAACTCAACACATCCATTCTCCACGGTAACTCAGAAGCTGCTGGAAGGTAACCCAGCAACATCCTATTACTGTACTTCATCAGCCTGGGAGATGCAGGGGGAGGAACCCACCCCACTTACCCCACCAGCCCTTCCCTCTATCCGGGAGCACATCTACACTGCAAAAAGAACCACAGCAGTGAGTCTCAGAGTCTGGGACTCAGGCTACGGTGCTAAAAACAGCAGCTTAGATGTTCGCGCTCGGGCTGGAGCCCAGGCCCTGAAACGTGGTGATGGTGGCTGGGTCTCAGATCGCAAGTGGGAATGTCTACACTGCTATTTTACCACCATAGCGTAAGCCCCATGAGCCCAAGTGTGTAGACCTGAGCTCAGACTCGCTGCCACAGGTGGGTTTTTCCCCCTTCTTCCAGTATAGCCCCTCCCTGGAGATCAATTTCAACCCCATGTTTTAGTCCAAGGAAATTGCTCTCCCCTGCCAACCCATGCGCACATCCAGTGCAAGTCAACACGGGCAGCATCAACGTATAATTAGCATTGGACTTTGTACCTTCAGAGCCCTTTGCAGATTTCAGTCTTCATGGCACCCCTCCGTATAGCACTTTCCCAAGATGGATGTTTTTTACCCATTTTACAGATGGGGAAATGGAGGCACAGCACTTATGGCTGGGATCTGCAGTGGGAACTAAAGGCGTTACGCACCAACCCCCATGAACGCCAATGGGGTTTGGTTGCCTAACTCCCATAGGCTCTTCTGAAAAAATCTCACTCAGTGACTTTCCCAAGGTCACATTGTGGCAGAATCAGGATATTAATTCAGGGATCCCAGTCACATGCTTAAACCACTAGCCCTCGCTGCCCCTCCAAGCAGCCAATGATTAGTGCTAAGTTAAGCCGTTTCGATTCATGGGGGCATTTCCTTTGAGTTCCAATATCTGGGAAGCTCTGTTCATCAGCTGATGCCACGGGTTTTCCCTCCTCTCACCACGATGCCACTCATGAGCACCCACCCTCTTTAAGGTGTCAAGTTGGGCACTTTCCAATTGAGGCATCCAAAAATCAGTACAGGGCTGTCACATCTTACGCTGGGGTTACGTTCCGCAGTCAGCGCGTAAAGCGAAAATCGCGTATAGTCAAAATTACATTGAGTGTAATGACAGGCGGAATCGCCCGCACTACAAGTACAGTATTAAAATTGTTATTTTTCTCTTCGTTGTTGGTTTTTTTGTTTTTGCCCACCGCGTAAAGCTGAAATCACGCATGTTAAATGCGCGTAAGATGCGACAGACCTGTAGTCACTTGGAAAGCCTTCGCCATTGGCGTTAGCGGTCTGGGAGAAGGACATGACCAGCTGCTGCCGGAGTCTTTCATTCTGCTACTTCAGGCTGAATACTGCGTGGTCCTGTATTTCTTTGAACAGCAGTTGTCGTTTGCACATCACAGCTATAATTATGGCAAAGTATAGCCTCTCGCTGTCAGAAGGAAGTAACTATCCTTTGCCCATATTAAATGTTTTAAAATACTTTCTTAAAAAGAAAAAACATTCCAGAACAACCCCACCCCCAAAATGCATTAAGATACAAATATAGCTCAAGAGCTAAATCAGTTACTGCTTCTGAAAACATTAGATATGAAAAGTGTTTCAAAGACATGAAATTCTGAGTTGACATTAAATGTGGGGGAATGTTTCCTCCCTCTTCCCCCCCCCCCCCAACATTTCAATGTCTGGAAATTCAGGGCTAGTGTTCCAAAACCCTTAATTCTGCCTGCTCCTGCTGGCATATATCCCTTACGTCCTTTTCTGCAATTCCAGTCTGAGGCTAGGTCTACACTACAGGGGGGGGGGGGGGCTAACATACGCAACTTCAGCTACGCAAATAGCGTAGCTGAAGTTTCATATTTTAGGTCGACTTACCTGGCTGTGAGGACAGCAGCGAGTCGACCGCTGCCGCTCCCCCGTCGACTCCGCTTCCGCCTCTCGGTGCGGTGGAGTTCCGGAGTCGACGGCAGAGCGATCGGGGATCGATTTTATCGCGTCTACACTAGACGCGATAAATCGATCCCCGATAGATCAATCGCTACCCGCCGATCCGGCGGGTAGTGAAGACATACCCTCAGTCATGGATCATGTCAGTACCTATTTTATTGGATAGTGATATGTTTGGACAGCTACTGATGAACAACTATCATTATTCCCATTTTAGAGATAGGGAAACTGAGGCTCAGAGAGGCAAAGTCACTTGCCCAGCACGCCAGAGGCAGAACCAGGTCTCCTAGGTCCCAGTGCTGTGCTCTATCCACTAGGCTGCACTGCCTATAGGCCCCGCCCCCAAACCCCACCTAACAACATATAAACTCTGCTCTCACTACAACAGAGCTGCCTACTCTGCCTCAGACTCTCCTGCAACCCACCCTCCCAGAGCAAAGTAACAACCACCAGTTCTCTTATCCAGTAGATACACAACCAAACCCTGTCCCTCCCTCCCCCACGCTCCTGCCCTAGCTGGGGGACAACAATGCCTTCACCTCTTACCAGCTACAGACCTTCGCCACGCACCCACTACCGTCTACTATTAGCATTTATGATGGTAGGGCCTAGAGACCAGCCATGAACAGGGACCCATTGCGCTAGGTGCTGCACAAACACGCTACCCTCCCCATACCAATTGGGCATCCTGCTCTAATGCACTTTCTCTCTCTCCTAATGAGTAAGTGGCTGGGACACACCGTTGCATGGCTGAATATCCACTATGAGCTCATACAAATCCTAGCTGCAGGCGACAATATTCACTGCCATTCTCTGGCACACATGTATGACTGTGTCTTATTCTAGCTAGAGGAAAAGGAGTTGACAAAGACTTTAAATGTACTTGATTTTCATGGTAAAGCTGCCAGTCTTCTGGAGTGTACTGGCTGTAGGAGTGAGAGAGAGAGAGAGAGAGAGAGAGATGTTGCCCTCTGGTGGCTGCACAGAGAAAAAATAAGGGACCTACTAATGCTGCCAGATAGGGGAATTTTCCTTTAGCTCAAGTGGTAGAGACCTGCAGTTTGGGATAATGGAAGACCTGTCCCCCCCACCTCCCCCCAAATCCTGGCTCTGCAGACTATTTACCTTGTGACCACATGTGCTGTACCCTGCATTGCAAGCCAGGGATGATGCGGTAGGGCAGGCCAATGAGAAGAGTTAAGATGATTGGTGGGAATTTAACTCTGCATTTTCAGACTTTCAAATGATTCTCTCCTATCCAGCTCCCCCAAGAGGTGGGCCAACCAGAACACCCAGCTCCAAACCTCCCAACTCCAAAAATACTCTGGAGAGCTCTGGACTGGGAGCCGGCTCTGAACTCTGCAGCTCACCCTCTTTTCTGGAACAAGGCTGCCTTTGCACCCTGAAAACAAAGACGGACCCCCCCAAACTCCATGAAAGTTCATGACCAACCTGCATGACTCAGCGTCCCCGCTCTCATGTTTGAGTTGCTTTGTTTTATAACTTTTACATTCTACGAAGGATTTTAGCAGCAGCAATTCATTGGAGACTGGCTCCAACAGCAAAGATTTCAAACAAGGTTTGGGCTTTGAGTTAAGACCCTTCTCTAGGGCCAATTAAATGATGAACTCTTTGGAACAGGGACCAACTTTTTGTTGTGTGTTGGTACGTCTACCACAATGGGGGGCTGGTCCGTGACTGGGGGTCCTAGGTGGTAGGGTGATATAAACAACAATACTCCGAATGAGCCGTACTAAATAATCTCTACCTATCGAAGTACTTATATGGGTCACACTCCCTATCTCTCTGGGTACATTGTATGATGCACATTCTGGTAATATCCGAGCACCTCCCAAATATATATCGTAACACCTCTGATGCAGGCTACCACAAACCCCATCTTACAGTAGGGAAACGGACACAAAGATATTTTGTGACAGCCTGGAAGCGCTTAATGCAATGCGGTCCTGATCAGTGATGAGGGCTCCTAGGTTGACTGAAATACAAAGAGACTCCCTGTGTGTGTGTTTGTTTATGGCAGAGCCAGAAATTGAAACCAGATCTCCTGAGTCCCCGCCCAGTGTCCAATCTTTCCTGCACCCCACTTTTTCCCCAGGGAAAGGACGGGAGGGAGAAAAGTCAAATCATCCTTTTAAACCAGCTGCAGCGACATGAGTGAAAGAGAATATAATGAGCAGCCCCCGCATCTCCTCGGTATTTCACAGCTGATGACAATAGCTGCTCCTCAGTTGCAAGATTTTAAAG
The DNA here is from genome assembly GCF_002925995.2 of Terrapene triunguis. NCBI lineage: Eukaryota > Metazoa > Chordata > Testudines > Emydidae > Terrapene > Terrapene triunguis. The sequence continues at coordinate 15,835,768 of NW_020665065.1, forward strand.
CCAAAAATGATTTGGTTGATCAAGGGCCACAAGATGCAGGTCTTTCCCCCCATCCCGTTTCCCTGTTCTGCTTGGCAGAAGCCACTGGGATGGAGCAGCTCTTTAGCATGATGAGCGTCTGGACCTAGGTTGTCCTCCCAAGGCATGCTGCAAACAAACATGCTCGAGATGTGCTGCGTTTACAGAATGGAAATGCACCGACAAAGGAAGGCTGTCACTAGGAGAGGTCAGAGCCTTCCAGTGCTGGTCATCCAGAGAACCACCAGCCATGGCTCTTTCAGGCCACCTCTCTGGCTAAGAACCGGGGTCTTAACCCATAGGTCTAGAGGCTGCTTCCTTCAGGCCCTGCGCCGCAAAGGTTTTAATTTTTCATTGAATTTCGTGTTGGCAAAAAAGAGTCCAAGACTGACAGCCCTCTGCCACAGCGCAGGCTCCCACGCACTGCCCCTTCCCCATGGACGTCAGACATGGCCTGGGCTGGGAGGGCCCCCTGCAGAGATAGGAGGGGAGTTTGGTCTGCAAGGCCCATTCCATCCTTGGCTTCTCTGCTGTCCACAAGGTGGTCTTAGTCCACCAGCAGCTGCTGGCTTTATTTATGGTTCAATCCAGGTCATTCTTTTTAGGATAGCTGTCATAAGAAGTGATGCTTCTTGACAGGCTGATCAGTGTGGAAGGGACAGACATCAAACATCAACGTATCTGGTACCCATCAGACCACTGGGCTGTGTCTGGCCGGAGACATCCTTACACAACTCAAGCAATCGGCTCAGTAGACGCCCTGGGTAAGGGAAAGGTCACCCAGCAAACCCTGAAGGGCAATGCACTTGGGTTGGGTTGGACTGCGGGGTGGGGGAGGGAAGAGGGAAGCCCAGCATCCAGGCCCCCTCTCTGAGAATGCCTTGCCGATGCCCCTCAGGTAGGTATGTCTGGGGGCTGTTGGTTCAAGTGCCTCAGCTGTGGAGCTGAGGATAAGACACAGACAGACAGGAGTTAAAGTAGAGGGACAGACAGCTTCCCTTCCGCTGCCTGGCTTGGGTCAGCAGTGCCCCCAACAGCTGCCCCTTCTCGCTGGCTGGGGACCTGAGAGCTCCCCCTCCTGCTCCCATCTATTTTAACCTGTGCTACTACCCCAGGCCTGCCCGTCCCTCACGCCAGTTCTTCAATGCACCTCAGCCCTGACCGCCAAGACCCCGACGATTCCAGTCCCCAGCCCCCACAAAATGCCACGAATGCGCCTCATTCCTGACCTGCAACAGCTCTGGGCCTACCCCCAGCCCTGCCTGCATAGTTCAGTCGCAAACACCTCTCCCCGTCCCCAGATGCCTTTGAGTGCACGAGGCTACACGAGCTGAATTGGGCCAGATTGTGTGACGTGGAGAAACCACGACTGGGGGCTGCAGCGAAGCTGCAAAATGTACTGGCACTGTGACCGCAAGGCAAAGTTTGAACCGTGGTCTCTGGAGGTGGAAGGTAAGGCCTGAGTCTAAATCCTCCAGACATCTAGCACCACTTCAGGCCTACTTGGAAAAAGAATATTTATTCCTAAAGAGCCAAAATCTTTATGGTAGGAAAGAGCCAATGTTATAGATTAGGCTGTTATAAAATTGGTTTATAGCCGAGACCATATAATAATAAGGTATCCTTTATATAGTCACACTTTTTATTCAACCTATATTTATAAATAGCTTATAAAGGGTTAAATGATTAATAGGTGTTCTAATACATGGTTAATCAATTGGTATAGAAGCCAACAGATCAGTCGGTTGCTAATAACCTTGGCTTATATAACACACAAGTATATCACAGACATCAGTAGCGTAAGATCTATGAAGCAACTATTAACCCTTGATAAACTATTTATAAATGTATCTTTGATATAATAAACTGTGGGCCATTATATAATGAAAAAGATACAACCACATCCCATCATTCTTCATTATCTGTATTGCAGTAATGCCGGGCCCTGTAGAGATAGCGAGAGACAGCTTATGATCTAAATAGACATGACAGACACCAAGTGGGAGGGGAAGTGACTGGACCAAGGTCACACAACTGGTCTGGGAACACAACTCACATCTCCCGCATCTCAATTTAGCGCTGTGCCCATTAGTCTGCACTACCTCAATCAGCCTCCCATTCATCTCACAGCCCAATTTAAAGTTGCCCCATTTTTTACGTCTCCAACAGATTCGTTCCACTTTTACGCTCCTCCTCCATTTAGCAAGGACCTCCTCATTCAAGCAATTCCTATCTACAGAGCTTTGCAATGCAGCTGTCACGACTAATTTTGTCTGCAAAAGAACTGAAAGTCTCCTCCCTGTGAGAAGGATGTTGATAAATTGGAGAGGGTTCAGAGAAGAGCCACAAGAACGATTAAAGGCTTGGGAAACAGGCCTCACAGTGATAGACTGAGCTCCTTGAGAAGGTTGAGGGGTGACTTAAACGCAATCTACAAGTACCGACATGGGGAAGAAACAAATATTTGATAAGGGCTCTTCAATCTAGCAGACAAGAGCATAATGGAAGTGGAAACCACTGGAACAACTTATCAAGGGTTATGGTGGATTCTCCAACACTAGCCGTTTTTAAATCAACATGAGCCGGTTTCTAAAAGATCTGCACTAGTTCAAACAGGGATTATTCTGGGGAAGATCTGTGGCTGTTATGCAGGTCAGACTAGATGATCACAGAGCACCTTCTGCTCTTAGAAGGCATGAATCTGCTCTCCAGTTCATTGAACATCTCATCTAACAGGAATAAAACTCGCCTCCCTTGCCGGTCTCAGCTGCTCTGCTATTATTTCTTAAAGGCCCAATCCCACTCCGGCTGAAGTCAATGGCAAAACTTCCATTAGTGTCAATGTGGCAGGATCAGGCCATATATAAAACTGATTTTTGCTTTGTAAGGCACTTGGGGATAGGGTTTGCATGACAGACCCTGTACAAAATGTCTCCTATTGTATTTGATACCTCTTGAGATTTCAAAGCAGCTTCTCATCTGCCAAATACTGGCCCATTTGGAGCCAGGAGCTCCCCTCCTGGTTGTCTGATGTTCCAAGTTTCCAGCCAGCGTGGTCTCCCCCCGAGCACAGGGCCAGATTGGCAACAGGCTGGGAGCCAAAGGGCTGAGCTGAATCTGTGCAAAAAGGGAACAGACTGCAGCTGCCTTGTGACTACTGCACACAGGTCCTGGTGTGCACGACTTCCGCCGTTTAGTTCAAAAGGGAGCAGTGCATTCTGGGATTTGTCATCCCCAGAGGTCATACCTCTGAACCTGGGCTGCATGTAGTTCAACATGGGGCCTCGTTTTGGTCCCTTTTGGAATAACGCTGCCTTCTCCCCTTCCCCACCCGGCCAGGAGAGAGGCAAAGAGGAAGAATTCATAGGATATTTCTCTCCCTCTGATTCTATTCCCTTCTCAGCCCCCTGGTAAGAGCCATCGTCTCAAATCAAAGTCATCTTGACGTCTGCTTTGTCCAGCATGTGATGCTGACAAATAATTACCAGCCTAAATAGTCCCTTTCACTGGGTTTCCTTTGCTTAAACACAATCTCCAGCATGACTAATCTGGCCATTGCTACCTCCTGGCTGGACCGTCCTCCCCCTGCAACCTGGGTGCATCATGGGACATTAGGCTATAACCGGCTGAGAATGTCATCCTCCCTCCCCCAGCAGGGTTCTTGCTCTCTAAAGGGATCCCGTCCCCAAACAGTCCTTTGTGCAGGTGTGCGCACATTGAAAAGACGGAGCGGAGATGCCATTTCAGGCCAGGATCACACACCATGAGTGGAAGAGGCTGGGAAAAAGGCCGTGCCATTGTCATTTCCCCCTTTCCCTTGGGATGCAATAGAGTCCCACCTTCATTTCTCTCTCTCACACACACACAAAATCAATGGCTCCCCCACTGCCACCCCCTGGGTTTTCCCTCATCATGAAAAGCCCTAAAATCTCCATAAGCGACTGGGGATCGCGGGTGCTGCTTTTCCAGTCTGAGGCGCTGCAAAGGGCCTGGGATCGTCGGGAAGTGCTGAGTACCCCATCTCTGGAGATCAGGCTTCTTTAGGGTGTCTCAGGTTGAGCGCCTCAAAATCAGAGCCCCCTAGAATCACTCGTCACTTTGGGACATTCCTCACTCCCACCCCACCCCACCCACCCTGGATCCAGCCTAGAGGCACCGCCCAGGAGCATGGACTGAGACCTCTCTCCTAGTCAGATGCTGCTCAGCCACACGTCCAGCTGCCGGAGTCCTGGGTTTCCTTCCAAGTCCCAGCAGTAACTTTCCAAGTGGATCAGACCCAGGCCGGGGTGGAGCTCCCACTGGCAGAGCCAGGCCGGGGGGAAGTCAGCAAGCAGCGGGATGGTGCCGGAGAGCTGCCCCCAGATGCTGCGGACGGTGAGGAGAACGCAGATAACGTCGCTCAGACAGATGAGACAGCAGCAAGGAGCAGATGGCCCCCAGTCCAGGGCAGGGGCTCAGGTAACCAGCATGGTGTCAGATGCTAGGGAAGCTGGACCGATTATTAGCTCCCGTGGGCTAGGCAGCACGGATTGAACCCATAGAGTAAAACCTAACCTTGAAAGGCCTGTCTCACCCCATGGCAACAGCCCCTCCTCCACTTTCTGCTCCTTTAGGGCCCGATCCAAAGCCCAGTGAAGCCATAAGACTGCCAAAGCCTGTTGAAGTTGCTGGATCAGGCCCTGCAAGATACTGAAATGCCCTCAAATCCTAGTTAAGTCAACAGGCGCCCGTCCCCGTGACCTGCCAGGTGAGACACACAGGGGCCTGATCCAAACCCATTTAGGTTCTGCCCCTTCCGCTTCCATGAGCTTCAGATCAGAGCCTGCAGTTGGGAGCATTTGCTGAGCCAAAGAAACCAAGTGTATGTAAATTAATATGCAGATTAGGCCTGGCCTCACAGCTCCTCCACACAGCCCTCGGTGTCTCATGGTCCCAGCGTCCCGGGATTTGATAGCTCTTGCATCCATCTCTGTGAGGAAAGGCAGGGGAGGGATGGAATAACTATTGCTAATCTTCTTCCCCCCACCCCCTCTCAGGTATTTTGTTAAACACAAATTCTAAACTGTAAGTTATATATCGACACTTGGTCAGAACAGCAACCAAATCCCCGGCCCCCTGGTACATTTTTCAAAGACACTCGGCCCTCAGAGACTCCTTCCCTTTCAGCGGAGGAGGTTTTCACAGATGGAGTCTTGCTTCTCTCTCCGGGATAAGCAAAGCGTGTTGTCTTCGGGATCAGAACAGATTGGCAGCTCCGTGTGCTGCTGGGAGACAGCGCTCCTCAAACCACGTGCCATTGGGGAACGGAGCCTGTCAGGCCACGGCAGATACAACCCCCTCCTCTGTGCCCGCGCGTGATCCCACTGGCTGCACCGCCACTGGAGTGGCTTCTGGGGAAACCAGAAAGGAAGAGCATTGGAGAGGAAGTTTGGTCTTGTGGCCTTGCAGATAGAGCACCAGACTGTGACTGAGGAGACCTGGGGTCTATTCCCAGCTTTGCCACTGGTCTGCTAGGCAGCCTAATGCAAGTCACATCCCTTCCCGTGCCTCAGTTTCCCCCTCTGTAAAATGGAGATACAGTAATCATATTAACCTCCTTTGTAAAGCACTTTGGGACCTACTGGTGCAAGTCACTAGACAAGAGCTAGGGATGATGATTGTTGTGGTTGACACAGGGAAGCAGGAGTCTGATGAGCTGGGTTCAATTCCTAGTTCTGCCACTTTGTCTGTGCCTCAATTCCCCATCTGCAAAATGGGGCTCATAATCCTTCATCTCCTGCATATAGAGGGCAAACTCTTCGGGGCAAGGGCTGTCTTCTACAATGTACACCACAATACGTTTTCAAACCTGGGTGCCTCACAGCTTCAGCTCAGCTAGGGGCACTCAGTGCATCTGAGAAGTTTGGCCTCCATTCTTTGGGTCAGCCTTCCACCGCTATCCATCCACGTCCCTTCCCACGCCTCCCCTCGTTATCCTGGAATTCAACACCGTGTAGGATAAAGACAGAAATATACGTGTCCTTTGAAATCCTTGGATCAACCAAGACATGCAGCAAACCGACCCAATCGCATCAACTTCAAGCTATGCCCTCGTCCCTCTCTTCCACCTGCCTCATGTCTCTCTACTCACGGGCAACCCTCAACTGTATCCGCACAAACCATGGCAGATGCGGACAAATACGGCACAAATGGGAAGTTAAAGACTCGCCAATGCGCGGCTGGGGTCACCCAGAACAGGCCACCGAACATATAACAACTCAATGCCCAATTCACAAATACGAAGGAGTCATCACAGCGATGCACTCTGCTACTCCAGATGCAATTATCTCATAGACTCATAGACATTAAGGTCAGAAGGGAACATTATGGTCATCTAGTCTGACCTCCCGCATGATGCAGGCCACAAAAGCTGACCCACCCACTTTCCCTTAACTCAGCTGTTGAAGTCTCCAGATCGTGATTTAAAGACTTCAAGTCGCAGAGAATCCTCCAGCTTGGGACCCCTGCCCCATGCTGTGGAGGAAGGCGAAAAACCTCCAGGGCCTCTGCCAATCTACCCTGGAGGAAAATTCCTTCCCAACCCCAAATATGGCGATCAGTAGAACCCCGAGCATACAGGCAAGATTCTCCAGCCGGACCCTCATTTTACCAGCGATGGCATGTTATTGCCTAATTGACTAAAATCACGTTATCCCATCAAACCATTCCCTCCATAAACTTATCTAGCCTAATCTTAAAGCCAGAGAGGTCTTTCGCCCCCACTGTTTCCCTCGGAAGGCTGTTCCAAAATTTCACCCCTCTGATGGTTAGAAACCTTCGTCTAATTTCAAGCCTAAACTTCCCCACAGCCAGTTTATATCCATTTGTTCTCGTGTCCACATTAGTACTGAGCTGAAATAATTCCTCTCCCTCCCTGGTATTTATCCCTCTGATATATTTAAAGAGAGCAATCATATCCCCCCTCAGCCTTCTTTTGGTTAGGCTAAACAAACCGAGCTCCTCGAGTCTCCTTATCTGGCCTAACCATCTAAATGTAAAGTTATAGCTGTTCCTCTACATTTAAATCAGTCAGAGGAAGAAGTTGTCGTCTCTCCAGTAAAGAGCCAAATCCCCACTGAAGTCAATGGGATTGATCCTCAATGGGAAGTCAGAAAATGCCGATTCATCAAATCTAAACGGTCAATGGGAATGTGTGGGTTTTGATGAATTGCTTACAGAAGTTAGGCTAACCTCTGAAAAACCCTGTCCGTTACGCAGATTCCAAAACCTGCCTGGGTTTCTAGCCAGCTCACCCACCTGGCGGGCTGCTGGGGGACCAGGCTCCCAGGGTTCTGGCTCTGGGACAGAACGCCACGTGGTCTGCCATGCAGTCGGCGTTCCCAAGATCCCTGAGCTGCCCAGCTCCCTGCCTGAGCCTCGGAGAGTGTTTCTGAAAAGGTCAAGACTAAACGGTGCTTCAGCTTTCTCGAAATAAAAAGTTTTGGAATTCTTGTTCTGCGGGAAATCCTGAAAATGCATTTTTCCTTGTTTCTGAATGATTTTTTTTTAATTTCACAATTTCTTGTGGAATGGGAAGCCCAATTTCTGGCCCGCTCTGGCTAATCCCGGTAGGTCAGCTCACAAAGTCCCTTCGTTTTTATTTAGCCCCAACACAGGCAAGACTTTGATTGGAGTCAACGGGCGCGTAGCTGGCTTAAGGAGCGTCAGGATCTGGCAGTAATAAGGGAGGGGAGGCAGCGGGATGCTCCGGCTAGGAAAGGATGCAGTACGTTACATCACTGGAGCCCAGATGGCTGCTTCTCCAGAGGAGTGCCTGGGGGAGCCCAGTACAGTTACGATGGTGGTGGAGGAATGATGGCTGGCCTGGTGCGGACCTGAATGCTCTGGATATACTGGTGGATTTTTCCACTGCATCCTGGACAATGCTCTTGTTCTATCACTGCTATTCCTAGCAGAAGGTCAAATCCTCATGCCATTGACTTTGAAGGGAGCAGGATTCGATCCTCTGTTTGGAGCCATTAAATCGAACAGAGGTGACTTGGCGGGTGGGGGGAAGGGAAGGTGTTTCCTCCCACCCCTGGCTCCAGGAGGAAGGACTGTGCTGTGTGTGTTTGTTTCCATGAGGCCTTGAAAGCCCCAGTTCCTTTTTTAAAAATCCCACTCACTCGGGCTGTCATGGCGATGGCCCATTAACGCTCATCTCGCTTCTAGCTAATATGGCGCTAATTATATTTGAAAGTAACAGCTCGGAACTTTATTCCCATTGGTGCCTTATAAACCAGGCTTGAACCCTTCCCAGTTCACCTTCAAAATACACCATTACAATTTGGGTGGATGTTGAGGAGATCTAGCGAGAGGCCCCAAATCCCTCCGTAGTTCGGAGACTAGTGGAGAAGTTGGCGTCCATCTTCACCAGGAACGTATCCCAGAGTTACCCTCACATCCGCATACTGGATCTCTGGAAGGAAAACAGGAGCGAAGGCACTATACGACTGAGCGTTTGGACTGTAAACAAAAGATGGCGGCCTTCCAGCTATCACCCGCCAAGGGGGACGCTATACGTGACGTCACTCCTAGGATGAGTCCCATACGAGCATGAGCTTGGCAGGATTGCTTCACGACACTGCCATTTCCGACCTCACATTTTTCCCGATTTTATCGGCAGTGAGATTTATTTATTTATTGAAATAAGTTCTGAAGGCACGGTCAGAATTTTACCAGTAGCAGCTGGCCAACAAAAGGCTGCCTTAGGAGACTGATAACAGACTTACTCATAGAAATACTAATTTTACAAGTGCAATTATCGTTTTTTTCCTCAGCACTGACCTCCCGTCTGTCTATAATGAACAATTAGTGACGGGTAAGGGTATTTGTGTAGCCAGATGTGTATATTTTTGTCATATTTGAACGAAAATGTCTATATTTAGAGAGAATCTTCCTCCCCCCCCCCCATATCTCCTTTATCCGCCAATGTTGATAACATTTGAAATGGAGTCAGATTTTTCTTTTTTTAACAGGCCCCTCATATTGCAAGACCCTTTGTTAGCTTATACCTTAATCCGGCCTTGCGGATCGCCCAGGTAAAAGCTTCATTTCAGAAGGAGTCCCCCTTTACAAGAAAACACCCCCCTTTTCTCAGCCTCATGTAGCTCCACCAAGGGCTCCAGGGAATGAAAACTCCCAAGAGAAACTCAACTTGCCAGGGCCCCGACTTGGAGAGAGAACAGAGAGTGGGGATGCGCATGCGGGCTGCTGGGCACGGCACCGAACCAGGAGTCAAGAGTCCTGGCTCCGCCACTGATCCGATGCATGACCTTCAACAGGTCACCTCCCCTGTCTGTGCAGACTGTGAGCTCTTCAGGTCAGGGATCGTCACTCGTGTACGTACAGCACCGGACACCATACAGCCCTGATCATAGCTGAGGTCTCTAGGCACCACTCTAACATAAATAAAGCTATTAAATGTACAAAGAGATGGTGGAAAAATCACTCCCCTCTATCCCCTTTATCGTCTCCTTACCCCCCAGAGCCCCACAAGCCATGTCCCGGCCCCCTCCCTTGCAATTCTTGTTCTGCTGAGTGGTGCGACAGATTTTACCACACTTTCCTCCCAAATCTTTCTCCGACGTCTGGTACGGGCTGCCAATTGGAGTTTAATCACCTGGTTATTATAGGTCTCGTGCCTACCACCAGCTATTGTTCTTATAAATATATGGGTGGCAAGACCAAGAATTCCACGGAGGAAAAGCTTTGCATCTGGTCATTGTCCTTGCACTTTGCTAAGAGCGCTCCGGCCCTCCGTGCTCGTGCAACGAATCCGCATCCCAAACGCGGTCAAAGCCCTGCGCTGAAAACAAGCCTGTGATTGACGGTTTATTTTAGGAAGGCGCCGAGAAAGCGGGAAGGAGATAATGCAGAGGAGATAATGTAAGCTCCAGTCATTAGTTAAAAACAAACCCCATCAGCGCTGCAAGTGCCTTGGCAAAAAGCAAACAAAAGGGCAAAGATAGCAACTTGGCCAGGGAACAAAACCAGACAGATCAGCTGCAGCCTCCCAGCTCCGCTCCGGAGTTCTGCTCGGGTGATTTACAAGCCTGGAGGTTTGCAAGGCAAGACTTGCGCCAGCACTGTCCCCCTTCCCCCCAAAAGGGGCTCTCGCGTGGACCTGTGCCCCCCTCTCCAAGCGTTTTCCTGGGCCTTCTGCACTGAGGCCTTGCTACAGCACTGCTGAAGCCAAGACCAATCTGCTTGGCTTTTATATCAAAGGTAGGCAGAAGGAGGTACCCCCTGAATTAATGCAGTACTCTCTCTGCCCAAAACTCTGCATTTAGACCCATCCCGGGTGGATGCTCCCATCCTTCCTCACGGGCAAAGCTACGATTCATTCCCAGTGCTCCTGGGGCTAGAAAGCAGCCGATCTCCATTTGCGTGCAGCATTAGGCCGAATGCCCTCTTTTCAGTTTACGTAAGGTGCTACTGTCGCTCTGCCTCTGATAAATTTCAGCTTGTCGAAACTGTTGAAACCTTCTGCCTTTGTAAAGTGCTTCGGATCCGTGGAAGAAAAAGGCTCTACAAGTGCTAAATATTATTATTTCACCCCTTGGCTGGCTTCAGTATAATTCACAAACCATGGGTTTGTCTAGATTATGGATATTTCCTGCAGTGTGCGTATAGGAGTGGGTTGTACGGATGTAGTTGCATCTGTACAACCCCCTCCGATACGCACACTGCAGCTGCGCAAACTCCTACCGTAGGCATGCTGCATTAGCACTCCCAATTTACAGATGGGAAAACCGAGGCATGAGAGGGGAAGTGATTTGCCCAAGGCCACCTAGCAGATGAGCCAGGAATAGAAGCCAGAGTTCACTTCAGTGCACGATCCACTCGGCCACACTGTCTCCCACCAGCTGTGATGACAAACGGAGGTGGAAATTAATATAAAAAAATATAATAATGGAGATATCCTATCTCCTAGAACTGGAAGGGACCTTGAGTCCAGCCCCCTGCCTACACTAGCAGGACCAAGTGCTGATTTTGCCCCAGATCCCTAAGTGGCCCCCTCAAGGATTGAACTCACAACCCTGGGTTTAGCAAGCCAATGCTCAAACCACTGAGCTATCCCTCCCACCCTTCTTCCCTGAGTGTACAATGAAGAAATCCAGGGACTTCTTAGTTTGTAAGCTCTTCTGGGCAGCCACCAAATTGTCCAGCACCATGGGGACCCAGTTCTGATATTAACTTTAACCACCACCATGCTGGTGTGATGAAGTCTCAACATCTTGCAGGAACATAGTGATGGTCAACATTGTCACTGGAAGTTATCCAAATGGTTCCACTATTCGTTCATGATGTTCTATTGCACAGAAAAACCCAAGTTGAAAGGAAACATTTTGATACAAGATATTTTCGGAGTCGTTCACTTCGCAAGGAATTCAGAGCTTTTGACTTTTGTGGCAATTTGGGACAAAACCAGATTTGTAAGTCTCAGAATTCCTACGGAACAGAAGCTTCCCTTTTCAACCAGCTCCATCCAGGAGTAACTCCGCTGAAATCCATGGAGCTACTGCACCTTTACACAGGTAGAGCGGAGATCAGAATCTCACCTGACAGGAGCTGTGTTTATGTGACAGCCACCATCTTAACGACCACTGAACTGGGACTTCCAGAGCCAAACACTTGAGCTGCTACAGTTTGAGTTAAAGAGCTACGGCTTTGTAGCGGGGGAGGAGTGGGGAAGTGTACCAACTCATATTCTTTGGGGATCAGCACAGAGGAGGACCTGTAACTAACACACCCACCCACCCCGTGGATTACATCTACACGGGCAAAAATGGGACTTTAATTGACCATGGCTGCAGCTTTTCTCATGGTATTAGTGCTGGAAGTTTTCCTAGGGCAGGTCCACACTTACAAACACGGCACCCGTGTGGCTGCACTGCTGGAGCACTTCAGTGAAGACATTACTCCAGCTGGGAGAAATTCCTCCATCAGCGTAGTAAATCCACCTCTGCGGGAGGCGGTAGCAGTGTTGACAGGAGAAGCCCCCCCTTTGACATAGCTCTGTCTACACCAGGAGTTAGGTCGGTATGGGCTTGTCTACACTACCACTTGGGGTCGAAATAAGTTACGCAACTTCAGCTAGGTGAATAGCGTAGCGGAAGTCGACGTACTTAGATCTACTTACTGCGGTGTCTTCACTGCGGTAAGTTGACAGCGGACGCTCTCCCGTCAACTCCGCTTGTGCTCCTCATTCTGGTGGAGTATCAGAGTCAACGGGAGAGCGCTCAGCGGTCGATTTAGCGCATCTAGACTAGACGCGATAAATCGACCCCCGCTGGATCGATCGCTGCCCGCCGATCCGGCGGGTAGCGTAGACAAGCCCTATGACTGTGTCGCTCGGGGTGTGGAACTTTCACACCACTGAGCAACGTAGTTATATCGATGTAAGTTTAAAGTGTAGACCCGGCCATAGAATCATAGGACTGGAAGGGATCTTGAGAAGTCAAGTCCAGCCCCCTGCACTATGGCAGGACCAAGTAAACAAGACCTTGCACTGTAGTGAGATCCTGCAGCTCCTTTTGTACCCAACCACTAGAGTCCAGAACACATAGCAAAATCCTTAGGGACGGGGGGGGAACTTCAAGGACATACCCAGGAGTTTGCTGGTCACTCAAGTTTGACTTTCAATGGGACTTGGGTGCCTAATTCCCATCGGTGCATTTGAAAACGATCCCCCAGAGGGTCCTAAATCAGAACGACGCACCCCAACTTGGCACCCACTCTGAACTCAAGGGTGGAGGGAGTCTGGCTAAAACGGGGCCTAGACCCAAACCAGCCCTGGGATTGGCAAAGCTACTTTCATAAAGTCAGAGAGAGCCTGGGCTTTGCCTGTCTCCAATCAGCATTGGGGGACGGCTGGATGGCAAAGCTACTGGATAAGAAATCTGTTCGGGGCAAAAGTTATTAGACCTCCCCCATGGTAAAGGGCAGATACAATCTGACCATTAACATTTGAGGATAACCCCCTTCCCTCAACAACATCAGCACCCTTCTTATCTAAGCGTGGGGGTAATTCCCCTGAGACGCTGCTAAACCATTTACCACCATCCCCTCCCACAGGGCTGCTTCTTTTACCTCTGATCAGATTAGCAGACCTGTTTCTGCTAAACTCCCATAATCCAGGCCACCATTAACCCTTTCACATCTACCTGCTGTGCATTCCCCCTCCCTGCCCCCCCCCCAAGGATCTTAGAGAAACAATGCTAGTCAACCCCCCCCCCACACACACACACACAAAATCTTTTTAAAAACATCTCTTCCCGGGCACAACGTGGTCCACACAAACACTGGCGAAGGGGGAGCAGTTTAGAACTTCTCTTGTTTCAGTTTTTGCTCTTCAGTGTAATAAAGTTTGCAGAAAAGTTTGCAGAAAGAGCGGGGTTGTGAATTTTTCAACACACCATCGTTTATTACACACACACACACACACACACACCCCACATCCCTCCCAAAACTCAGATTCCCGGCACGTCTGATACCATCCCTATCATGCAGCACTGCATTCTCTGGCTGCCATCGGCGTGTAACGCACCCTTCGCCAGCCGCGCTTCTGCTCACCAGCAGCTGGATTTCTGGGGCAGGGTGCTGCAAAACAGGTGGATCTGTGCAGTCTCGGGATACCCCTCACCCTCGACTTCAAATCCATCATTGTTAATCGATTCGCAGAGCACATCTCATAAGCCTCACAAAGCACTTCAGAGGATTAAGCTACAAACACATGGTGCAGAGAGCACTTTCACCTGGCTGTGGGATGCTGCTGCTGCCGCCGGGGCACAGCTCAGCAGCTGGCTAACAGTGCAGGGCCGTGTCACACAGCAGTTTGACATCTGTTTGGGGGAGGAGGGTTTTGAGGACTGCGTTGGAATTGCAAGCTATCACTTCAAGAGCAGGGCGGGGGAGGTTTCTAGGTGTCTTTGAAGCAAAGAGCATGAATAGAGTCACTGGAAAGTGCCTGATTGAAGTAAGGGGGAGAGGGAAATGAGTTGTCAGCCTTGCTGACTTTAGGAGCAGCCTGCTTTGTCTCTCTCTGGCTTCTTGTGTGTTATTGTTCTGAATTCTCAGAAATAAAGTAGAGTTACATTGCAACTGTCCAGCAAGAGTATTTATATTTATCATCTAATTTATCTTTATGCCATGAAACATAAAAGAAAACTGGTGAGGAGGATGGGATTATAAAAAATAACAATGGGCAAGGATGGTGTCCCTAGCCTCTGTTTGCTCGGAATGGGTGACAGGGGATGGCTCACTTGATGATTCCCTGTTCTGTTCATTCCCTCTGGGGCACCTGGTATTGGCTACTGTCGGAAGACAGGACACTGGGCTAGATGGACCTTTGGTCTGACCCAGTGTGGTTGTTCTTATGTAAAAGAGGAAACAGGCTGCTCTGGAGACGCAGCGTAAGTGATAGTTTGCAATTCCAGGCCAGTCCTCAATACAACACGGGGACAAGCAACTGGACCCTGGGAAGAGTGGATCAATAAACAGGCTAGACTGCTGTGTATTCCTATGAAGACTGGGCCGTGTACTTAGAGCACTAGCCTAGGTCTTGGGAGATGTGGGTGCCAGTCCCTTCTCTGCCACAGACCTAGTGTGTGATTTTAGGCATGTCACTTAGGCCCCAGTTCCCCATCTGAGGTAACTTGAGGGGGGGAGGGATAGCTCAGTGGTTTGAGCATTAGCTTGCTAAACCCAGGGTTGTGAGTTCAATCCTTAAGGGGGCCATTTAGGGAACGGGGGTAAAAATCTGTCTGGGGATTGGTCCTGCTTTGAGCAAGGAGTTAGACTAGATGACCTCCTGAGGTCCCTTCCAACCCTGAGATTCTATGAACTCTGATGTTTCTGGATAGTTGTGGAAACATTTCTAGTCTGAATACTCAAAAAAGAGATATCCATGGCTGGATTGGCAACATTCTCTCTCCCCACCAGCAGTTTTGCAAACCAACATGATTCTGTATGAATATTTTATAGTGGGGAACCCTTTCCCTCCATATCTGCACAGTGAGTTGGTGGTTTCTATTGGCATGAATCTTCAGGAGTTGGGGGAGAGGGCATATTTCCCTAGTGCTACATCTACACAGAAGCTCCACCTTGCCCGACTACCTAGCTGCAGTGCAGGATGCAAATACCAGGTCGATGGTCACCAAACACAGAACTGGGGACCAGGAATTAGGCACAAAGCTGGGGACACCTGGGAGGTTCACACGGGGGGGAGGGGGGGAAAGTGGAAGAGGGGTTGGGAGAGCGACCAGCACAACAGAGGAGACACAGAAACAAAGGAGGAACTTCCTATCCCAGTGTCCAAAATACGAGGCGTTTCCTCCGAGTGCTAAAAGACTTTCCATTCAAGGCGATGAGGAAACGCGGGGCCTACCCCTAGGAGAAGGGAGTCGAGAGAGACACACACACACGCTAGGCACTGCAGCAACCTGCCACCAATTCAGAAGTGGACAGCGTATGACGCACGGTCATGGGAGAAAGCCCCCCAAATGATACAGAGAAGCCGTAGCTCAAGCAGATGCTCAACGGACTGTAACCACTTCTGACAGGGATCCGATGGCTCTGGCCCCCTTCTCCACTTCGGGAGCACGCAGCTAGATTGTCACAACAAGGAAGATACTCGAATGTGAACATTTGTCAACTGGAGGCAGAGTGTCCTCAGTGACTGACAAGGGGAGTTGTTTGAGGAAAGGGGAAGAGGTAGAAAAGGGGGCACACATCAATGGGAGATTATGCAGCAAGGCATGCAGGGAAGGGAGGGTGCTTTCTCTGCGCACACACACACACACACACACACACACTCCTTGCAACATCTCACCCCGGGGAAAATCTTTTTTAAATAAGATGGTTGCAGATCAAAATAAGGAATTGCAGAAGAGAAATATTCTGGCTCGGCCGCTACAGACGCACACGGATAGTCCTGGGGCTAAGAACAGCACGAATGGCTCGTGCAAGCGAATTGGAGATCATAGAATCATAGAATATCAGGGTTGGAATGGACCTCAGGAGGTATCTAGTGCAACCCCCTGCTCAAAGCAGGACCAATCCCCAACTAAATCATCCCAGCCAGGGCTTTGTCAAGCCTGACCTTAAAAACTTCCACCACCTCCCTAGGTAACCCATTCCAGTGCTTCACCACCCTCCTAGTGAAAATTTTTTCCTAATATCCAACCTAAACCTCCCCCACTGCAACTTGAGACCATTACTCCTTGTTCTGTCATCTGCCACCACTGAGAGCAGTCTAGATCCATCCTCTTTGGAACCCCCTTTCAGGTAGTTGAAAGCAGCTATCAAATCCCCCCTCATTCTTCTCTTCTGCAGACTAAACAATCCCAGTTCCCTCAGCCTCTCCTCATAAGTCATGTGCTCCAGCCCCCTCATCATTTTTGTTGCCCTCCGCTGGACTCTTTCCAATTTTTCCACATCCTTCTTGTAGTGTGGGGCCCAAAACTGGACACAGTACTCCAGATGAGGCCTCACCAATGTCCAATAGAGGGGAATGATCACGTCCCTCGATCTGCTGGCAATGCCCCAACTTATACAGCCCAAAATGCCGTTAGCTTTCTTGGCAACAAGGGCACACTGTTGACTCATATCCAGCTTCTCGCCCACTGTAACCCCTAGGTCCTTTTCTGCAGAACTGCTGCCTAGCCATTCGGTCCCTAGTCTGTAACAGTGCATGGGATTCTTCCGTCCTAGGTGCAGGACTCTGCACTTGTCCTTGTTGAACCTCATCAGATTTCTTTTGGCCCAATCCTCTAATTTGTCTAGGTTCCTCTGTATCCTATCCTTACCCTCCAGCGTATCTACCACTCCTCCCAGTTTAGTGTCATCTGGGAACTTGCTGAGGGTGCAGTCCACGCCATCATTAATAAAGATATTGAAGAAAAACGGCCCCAGGACGACCCCTGGGGCACTCCGCTTGATACCAGCTGCCAACTAGACATGGAGCCATTGATCACTACCCGTTGAGCCCAACGATCTAGCCAGCTTTCTATCCACCTTATAGTCCATTCATCCAGCCCATACTTCTTTCAGTGCACGTGCACAGTGCTGTGTATCTCCGCTCGCCCCTCTCAGCCTGCTGCCTTTGGAAAGCAGAGGCAGGGCTGGGACCCAGTACTGCCCCATTGCCCACTTTCATCCTAGAAATGCCTCTGTGCCATCTGAGAATGGCCACAGACTCTCAGGTTACTCCAGGCTTGTAAGCATCCAGCCAGCTGGTGCCAAAGGGTGGATCAGGATGGCAGAGAAGTCTGGGCTAGATTGCCCCATCCCATGAGGAACCTTGTGGAGTTCCCTGCCAAGGAGGTATGTGTGGAGGAGGTCTCCTGACTCCATGGGACAGGGGATCATTGGGGAAAGGTCCCTACCCAGCAAGAACTGCCAGTACAGGAGCTGCCCTGCATAAGTACACTACCCAGCGGCTGTACTGGCCCCTCTCCTCTCTTTGCCGCATGGCTGCTGTTGGCAGAGACTCTCTGCAGCTGTTCGGTAGCAGCCATGGTACTTCAAGAGGCACCGATACGCTGAGCCAGTACCTTCTCCTTGGTTCCACTGACCCAGCCCCAGCTTGTATTGGAGAGCTGAAATCTGGCCCTTTAAAGTACAGGCAGCCAGGCTTGTCTCAAACCTTTCTGCAGGACACTTCGGACTTGACTCGAGGGACACGTGGAGGGCTGGATTAACCAGCATGGATGGCAAAAATCTCTCTCCCCTGCACCAAACCCTTCAGTACACAGTGGAAATGGCAGGACTCTAAAGATCCAGGAGAGCATCCTTGACTTTTTCAGAGACACCTCCCTCCTGCAGGATTAACCTCTCGTACGCCAGGCTGTCAGGGCCAGAAGGCCTTTGCCCCCAAGACAGAAAGGCCCGGGAACTCGCGGAGCCTGTTCATAGAGAGCTGGCGCAGGTGGCCCAGCTTTGGTCCTGCAGGACCAGCTGCTGTGGAGTTGGTGCCAACTGCCCGAGCTTGCAGACACTCTTACCTAACAGGAGTGAAGGGAGAGCAAGGGACAGTGGGAGCACAGGATCAGGAGGGCGTCTACACGGTCTACCAGCAAGTCTGGTAGAAGCTGCATGACCTTCAGAGCGGAGAATCTGGAGAGGGCATGAATACATGTGGGGAGGGGCAGCCTCACTGAAGGTTGGAGCACCCATTCCCTGGGGAACATGTAATTTCTACTTAGTCCGGTTTGTTGGGTGGACCTGGAGAAAGCGAGGAACCTAGTTTGGTGGGATGTGAGGGGCTCAGCGGGATTACAAACTGGGGGCAGGCTGTTCCAGGACTGGACATGCACCAGCCTCTAGGCGTGTAACGCTGGCCTCTGTACATTCAGATCTCTTCCCTACGCCTCTGCCTGCTGCATCGCTTCTTGTTAATGAGCAAGCCCACTGGCTACATGATATATTTTCCTGCCAGACGGCTGCTCCTCTGGGACTACCGGATTCTTCTCCACCCTCACAAACAGAGCTCTTGTTTCTCTCATTAGTCTGGGATTCCTGGCTCCCAAATAAATAGAAGCTCAAAGGACTGATTCACCATAAAATCAGAGCTATCCACGAGGGGAGGTTTTGTCCAATTTGTTCCTGGCTTCTGGCTGCCCTGCAACTTGTGTAGTCATTTCCACGAGTGCAACACACCACCCCGCCCCATCCGAACGGTAGCATTTTGCACCCGCTTTGTAAATATTTGCGCTGGTGATGACACAAGATGTAGGTCAGCCATGAACTAGGCTCTCTGGCCCAGATCCTCAAAAGGTATTTAGGATGGAAGTTAGGAGTCTACCTACCTTTGAGGGCGTTCATGTCTGCAGCTGTCTTGGCCAGAGCAAGGTGACAATCTGAAAATATTTTCCAGGAATGGACAGGACTTTCTGATGTTCAAGTGACCGCCAAAGCAAAGGAGTTTATTGGCAGAAATGTTTGAGGAAACTACATGTTTTGAGCCAACCTTGCAGATATCGACACAAAGGGAATTTCTGAGATTTCAGAAGACTTGTGTTCATCCTCTGAGGGGACAAACACACAGCAGGCCTGTCCAATCTAACCAGCTCAAATGTTGACTATCAAATAGAGTGACTTGCTTGCAAATGATCTATAGGCTGAGAATTATTTGCAAAAATTATAACAGACAAATTAGACAAAAATCACTCTGTTTGGGACCAATTTGCAAACAGAAAAAGAGGCGAAAGTCAATGAATAAGTTGTCCCTAGTGACTTATGTCCCCAGATCTATCCCTGACCTTAAAGGTAAAGCGCAACAAGAAAAACGACTGTTTATATCAATGATACTCAGACTTCAGTGGTTCAGGAGCCAAATTAGCCATCAACATTACCCAAAGAGCCACAGCAGTGTGAATCCATTGTTTCATTTACTATAGTATGTTATTCTCACAGCAAAATGACTGACCAAGTATTATTATATCAACGACAATTGGTTAACAACACAGTAAAAGAATCCTAAGTGGTTAATAACTTAGATCGGTTAGTAATTAAATCACACAGTGTTTTAATATCACGTGCTGCAAAGAGCAGTAGGAGACACATTAAAGAGCCACTTGCAGTTCTCAAGCCTCAGTCTGGTATCCCTAGTTTATATTATCCTGGTGCCTAGAGGCCAAAACTGAGGTCAGGGGCCCATTGTGCCTGGGGTGATCAGATGTCCGGCAGAGAAGGGCTACCCCCCGGATGTGGGTCACGTGACCCTATTACCCTGTGGAGCAAGGCGATTCCATAGCCTCCGGCCAGTGGGCCATAAAGCCCTGCGGATCAGGACATCTCTACGGACTCCTGCCCTTAGGTCTCACCGCCTGGTAGGGTGACCAGATGTCCCGATTTTATAGGGACAGTCCCGATTTTGGGGGGCTTTGTCTTATATAGGTGCCTATTACCCCTCACCCCCTGTCCCGATTGTTCACACTTGCTGTCTGGTCACCCTAATTGCGCCAGGTGCTGGACACAAAGATAGCAACAGACAGCCCCTGCCCTGAAGACCCTC
The DNA here is from genome assembly GCF_002925995.2 of Terrapene triunguis. Lineage (NCBI taxonomy): Eukaryota > Metazoa > Chordata > Testudines > Emydidae > Terrapene > Terrapene triunguis. The sequence goes on from NW_020665065.1 coordinate 15,855,845, forward strand.
CAACTGAAATAGACAAAGAGGGGGAGGGGACACAGGGCACACAGAGGGCAAGTGACTTGCCCCAGGGTCATGGAGTAGGTTGGTATTACAGCCAGGATTGTCTGCACCAACACGGAGTTTGCAGCCAGCGGGGGTGTAAGTCTACCCCGCACTAACCTATTGCACACTGAGTGTCCGGGTGGACCGGGTTCCCTAGTGCACTTTGATGTATCCTGCTTTGAAACAGATTAAAGCCCACAAGGGCACTTTAAGTGTGCAACAGCAGGGTCCACCTGGATACTTAGTGTGTGGGAGATTCACACCCCAGCTCTCCAAACTAAGGGCTGGTCTACAATAGAAAGTTAGGTCAGTCCAGCTACGTCACTCCGGGGTGTGAAAAATTCACCCTCCCCAAGACATAGTCAAGCTGACCTAAGCCCCAGTGCAGAGAGCAGTAGGTGGACAGAAGAATTCTTCCATCAACCTAGGTCCCGCCTCTCGGGGAGGTGGATTTAGTAGCGACAGGAGGGGTCAATGTTGACACTGAAGCACTACAGCGGTGCCGTGCCACTGGAGTGTTTCTAGTGTAGACACGCCCTAAGTGTTCATGCAGACAAGCCCGAAGTCTCCTGAGCCTAATTCAATGTCCCACGGGACCACGGACCTGAAGCGATTAGGGTTTTCTTACGTCCATTGCTGCTCTTTCTGCAGCACAGAGATGGCCTCAACAGTTTTCTTTCACATACACACTTTTCTGCTCCCCACCCCCCAGCTTATGAACTCTCATCCTGCAGTCAGAGGATGCTCTGAAGGGCTGCAGCTAATCTCAGCCCCCCCCTCTCTAACCATTAGACAAGGCTCCCTGCTGCAGCTGTCAATGGTGCACCCTACCACAACCCTCATGTGGACTGGGGTCACCTTCTCCAGGAAGGAGAATCCTGCACTGACATTTCCGCTGCATCGCATGGGGCTGGCTGATGTGGCCTGTGGCCTCCAGCCATTCCCCTGAGCCACGAACCCAGATTGTCAAATTTACTTCACTCGGGAGGGTCTGTTTGGGCTGGAATCCTGGACCAAGAGACTCAGAGGCAACAGAAAGGCTCTTAGGTGGCTTTATCCCCTCAGCACAGCTTGTTTTGTAGCCAGGGCAAACACAATCTGCAACAAAGATCCTTCCCAACGACACCTTTATTTATTATTTGTCCTGTGGTAGCGCCAAGAAGCCCAATCAGGGATCGGACCCTGTTGTGCTAGGTGCAGTACAAACATATGACAGAAAGACGGCCCCGCCCCAACCATTGACAATGTGTCAGAGAAGAGACAGAAGGTGGGTACAGACAGATGGGGACAGCGCAAACTGGGAGGATTGAGAGCAGCATGACAAACAGCGTTCGCAGCACACTAGTTGGCTAGCTTGGCTGGGGTTTTTTTAAAAGCTTGTCGCATCAGAAAAGAGAGGCCCAGCAGTTAGGTCATTAGCCGGAGACCTGGGTTCAATTCCTAGCTTTGCCACAAGCTCCCTGCAAGTCCCTCTAAGCCTCAGTTTCCCCATCTATTAGGTCATAAGGGAGAACAGCACTTCCCTCCCTCACAGGGCACGGTGAAGTGCTCAGACACCATAAGGCCGGACCTTTCACCAGCGCTAAGGTCCCTACATGATAACCGAGACGTGCATTTAAAAAGCGTGCCCCGATCCCACTCTCCGCCCCAACCCGATACAAAGAGTGCGTCCCTCGGAGAAGTTACTGGACCCTGACTGGGCCTGAACCCCTCCTGCCCTGCACCTGTCACAGCTTACAAAGCGAGCGTTAAATGGCACTAAATCTGCATTCTCTGCTCATTCCCCTGGGGCTGGGGGGGGCAGTATTTAACACCCCCAATCACACTGCTGCAGGGGAGTCCTGCCCTGACCGCACTCCGCTGCAGCCCCTAGGCGCCAACTCTGTGGGCATACAGGGAACACAATGCCTGTGGATTGCCTGGAGGCATAAAGCCAGCGACCAGCCCCACACTACTCCCCCTTGGAGGCCTGTCCATGTGGCTGGAGGGGTGTCAGGGGAGGGAGGAGAGGTGGCCAGTCCGCACTGCACTCTGGCTGTACTGGGCAGCTCCTTAGAGAGACACTGCAGGTGAGGTAAGTCGGAGCAGCCCCTGGGCCTGGTCTATGTTATGCCAGGGACTGCGCAAGTCCCTGGCAGCCTCCAGAATCCAGGAAGTGCCAAGCTGGCACAGAGCCCACCCTGTGCTGTGCTGAGCAAATGGACTTTAAGCGAAGAAGAAACAGCCCCTGTGTGTCAATGGTTAAGCTGGGTGGAAAGCAAGTACCTCACTCCCAGTCACACTTGGATGCTGCAGCTGACAGCAGCCTTCCTGGCGGGTGTAAAGTACAGCACAAAAGAAAACCCGCAGTCCTCTTTCTTTCCCTGGTGTTCTCAGGCGCTTTCCAAAGCCCGAGAAAGCACAACTCAGCTCTCCTGGCCAGGTTTGGACGGACTTCCCTGTCACCTCTCCCAAGTGCCGATCAGACCGCAGCCACCTGAACCCAGCCTGCAGGGGACTTCAGTGAAAGCTGGAGAAGGGGGCCGTGGCGGGCGAGATCACTCATGGCGTGAGAACTGGGTCACGGACTGCAGGCCACAGCCGGGGAAAGGCCGCTGGAGGATAAAAGAAGATCAAACCAGACACCAGGGCAAAATGAACTCAGCACTGAGCAAATCAACCTGCTTCCCCGCCTCTGGGGCCAAGTGATGCGAAAGGGAGGCCCGGCTGTGTCAGCCCAGCGCTGAAGGGCAAACTATTTCTCTGGGTTGCTACAGATCCTCCAGGGTAGGTCAGGACAAGGAGTAAGAGGCCAGGTCAGGCAGTTAAACCACAGCTAAGGAAGCCGGAGAAGTGGCAGAGAGGAATGGGGCTCCCCTCCCCCTGCCATTCCCAGTGCCCTGGTGAAGGATTGGGACGGGAGGCTGGGTTTGCCAGGATAGGCGCCTGGATGTGCTGGGCACAACCTCCCTTCGCCCCTGTACAGCTGGGCCCGCTGGCTATGAGCGGTTAGCTCGGACACTCTTGGCTTCCTTCCCCAGCTCTGAAGAGCTCGGTAGCCTCAAAGCTTGACGTTGCTCCAGTAAAACCCTTCACCCACCCCGTCTCCCTCCTATCCCAGAACCAACACGGCTACACCACCGCTGCCAACGTGCTGGGCAACACGTGTCAAACGCTACCCTAGCCAATCGGCAGCCAGTAGATCCCAGCCACCCTCCTGCCCCAGGGCCACCTGCCGGGTGTGTCCCCACTTAGAATGGGTGAGGTACCCCAGTCTGGCCAGCCCCAGAGCTAGACTCTGGGAAACGGACCCTCCCTATATACACTGGGCATCCCAGGTAACAGGCCAGCCTCCGGCACAACCAGGCGTGGGCCCGGGGATCTCCGGCTAACATGGCGGGGAACATGCACCGTGCCTGGCGCTGCGCAGAGCTGGAGACAGATGAAATGCTTTCCTGGCTATTACATTTTCACCATCCCGGAGCCCGCTTGAAAGACGACGGTCCCAGCCCAACCGGGTTTCTATTCTTCAAACCCCAGAACAAAGCCGCCGGCCCGGCCCCGCGAGAGGCGCAGCCCGGGGCTGGGGGCGAGGGGAGGGGGCCGCAGGCCGAGTTGCTTGGGGGGGTCCCGCAGGAGTTTGCAAACTGAGCCCGGCTGGCTGGGAGCCCGCGCGAGAAGCGGCCGAGACATCCCCCGGCCCGCCCCCCCAGGACAGGGGTACCAGCCGCCTTTGGAAAGCGCGTTCTCTGTGCCACGGACCGGGCGTTTCCACGGACCGGGCGTTACACAACCGCCCACCGGCGCATCTCCGCGGCCGCTCCAGGGAGACCAGACGGGTCCCTTCCCCACCCCCCGAGCTGTGCCGACGGGCGGCTCCGAGAGCGATGCGATTGGTTTGCAGCTGGAGTCGCCGGGCTGTCCCCTCTCTCCTCTGCCCAGATGTTGCGCGGCAGAGCCCCGGCGTCTGCATGGCCAGGCGGGAGCCCAGCGCCCGGCACCGTGTGTGTGTGTGTAGGGCGGAGGGGGGTCTGCTTCCCTGCTACCAGGATAGCCTTCACCCTGGGGGCTCGCTGGCCGTGCCCCCCACTCTCCCGAGGCAGGATTGCGCTGGGTGTCGCACGGGGGAGGTTGCAATGCGATCGCGGGGAAATTGGCAAACACCCCGGCCCCAGCGTAGGGCTGGTTTGTTTAAAAACCACCCCGGCCGAGCAGGGGGGCGAGGAAAGGGGCATTGAGCAAATCAGCCACCTGAACACCCCCCACCCGCTCTTCCCAGCCGGAGAGGAGGAGGAGGAAGCCCCGCAGCGGGGCAGGGCAGCTGAGCCCCAGGAAAGGGCGGGTTGAGATTTAAGAGCCTCTTGCCCTGGGCTGACGCCGTGCCCGGGCAGTGCGGAAAGGAAAAGGGGTGTGTGTGTGTGTGAAGGGTCGGAGGTCAGCGAATTGCAGGGGAGGGGGACACTGCTGCCAACCCCCCCCCAGTCTCAGACCACCAGCTCCGGCGCGCTTGCCCGCCCCCAGGCCAAGCCTTTGTGCGCCCGTCCCTTTAAACCGAACTCAGTCCGGATAGGCGTGTAAACCTCCCCCCACCTGCAGCTCCGGAGTGGGGACTCTTGCAGGAGTAGAAAGCCAGCAGCTCTCCTGCCGGGGGGTCCGTTCTCTGACCCGGGCTCTGCCCCCCCCCCGCACACGTTTGTAAATCACTCGGGCGGGTTTCATTTCCACGCACGCAGAGTTGGCGCCGGTTGTGTTTGCCCGGGACTAACCCCGGCCCCCGGCTCATCAGCCGCAATCGGCGGGTTATTATTCGTAACTAGCGCCGCACAATGCGCCCTGATTGTCGCTCCTCTCCGCGCCGGGGAGCGACTGGCAGCGCCAGAGACCTGCCTCCTGCAGCCACCAGCCGAAGGGGAAGGATGGGGCTGGCATGAAACAACCCCCCCCCACAAAACACCCCCCCTTGCAGCCCCCAAACCCCAACGAAACAACCCTCCCAAACAACCCCCCTTGCAGCCCCCAAA
>NW_020665065.1:15860983-15861552 GCF_002925995.2 Terrapene triunguis
CTCCTGCCGGGGGGTCCGTTCTCTGACCCGGGCTCTGCCCCCCCCCCGCACACGTTTGTAAATCACTCGGGCGGGTTTCATTTCCACGCACGCAGAGTTGGCGCCGGTTGTGTTTGCCCGGGACTAACCCCGGCCCCCGGCTCATCAGCCGCAATCGGCGGGTTATTATTCGTAACTAGCGCCGCACAATGCGCCCTGATTGGCGCCCCTCTCCGCGCCGGGGAGCGACTGGCAGCGCCAGAGACCTGCCTCCTGCAGCCACCAGCCGAAGGGGAAGGATGGGGCTGGCATGAAACAACCCCCCCCCACAAAACACCCCCCCTTGCAGCCCCCAAACCCCAACGAAACAACCCTCCCAAACACCCCCCCTTGCAGCCCCCAAACCCCAACGAAACAACCCTCCCAAACACCCCCCCTTGCAGCCCCCAAACCCCAACGAAACAACCCTCCCAAACACCCCCCCTTGCAGCCCCCAAACCCCAACGAAACAACCCTCCCAAACACCCCCCCTTGCAGCCCCCAAACCCCAACGAAACAACCCTCCCAAACACCCCCCCTTGCAGCCCCCA
>NW_020665065.1:15861652-15885807 GCF_002925995.2 Terrapene triunguis
ACAACGCCCCCAAACACCCCCCCTTGCAGCCGCCAACCCCAACGAAACAACGTCCCCAAACACCCCCCCTTGCAGCCTCCAACCCCCTCCGCCCCAACCCCCCAACGAAACCCAAACCCGGCTAGCCCCAAGGGAAGGGCTGCACAGAGACTGTCCAGGAAAGTATCCAAGCGCGTTACAAAATCCAACCCGGGGCCAGATCCTCCACCGGAGCTAAACACTTCGCGCGGATTTACCCCCTAGGTTTGATTTACACCAGCTGGGGATCCCGCCCCGGATCCTTTTCATTCCTTCGGGGGATGGAATCAAAGCCCCCAAAGCGGGGGTGTGGGGGGGGTCACTCACCCAGCACCGCATCCAGGAGGTCCCAAAGTAGAAAGCAAAGGCGCAGGTAGTTCATCTTTCGCATGTTGGCCCCCGGAATAAAAACTCCATCTGGTTCAGAAGCGCCCCAGCCTTCCGCAGGGCGATCCGGAGCGGGGCATGGGAGGGTCGGGGACGGCGGGACAGCGGCGTGGGTCAAACATCGCTGCCCGCTGGCGTCCGGGGGGGAGGAAGAGGAAGGAGGAGGGGATCGGGGGGGAGAGGCAGAGCCCGAACCGAGCAGGAGACGCTGCACCTGGGCGGCGCGCCTCTCTCTCTGGCTGCTTGCGCGCAGGCTGCCCAAGGAATTCAGATCAGCTGCCCGAGTTTTGGATGAAATCTCCACTCATTGCTCGCCTGCCCTGCCCCGCCTTCCCTTATTCCGCTCCCTCTCCGGCGGCTGTGTATTAGACAGACTTTTCTTTAATCCTTCCTGGCTTCTGCGCTCCCGTCCTTTAAGCCGATTTATTGCAGCAAGAGAGACACGGCAGAGATCACTCCCCCCCACGTCCCCCACCCTCGGCTGCTTGTTTTAGCGTCTTAACCCTTTCCCGGCTGGCAAAAATATAGACCCCCCCCCTCAGCCTCCCCGGTTAGCGCCTGTGGCTGGCACGGGCAAGGCGCGCCGCTGGAGAGCCAGGCGCCGTTGGGGTATGTCTACACTACGGGATTAATCCGAATTTAGATAATTCGAATTTGGGAAACAGGTTGTATAAATTCGATTGTGCGCGGCCACACTAAGCACATTAATTCGGTTTTTAACCACATTAATTCGGTGGTGTGCGGCCACACTACCCCATTAATTTAACCACATTAATTCGGTGGTGTGCGGCCACACTACCCCTAATTCGAATTAACAAAATCGATTTTGGCGCTACTCCGCTCGTCGAGGTGGAGTACAGAAATCGATTTTAAGTGCCCTTTAATTCGAATTAACTGGCTCTGTAGTGTGGACGGGTGAAGGGTTAATTCGGATTAACGCAGCTAAATCCGAATTAAAGTCGTAGTGTAGACCTTGGTAAATAACCCCCCGTCCTAGGACTCACGCCGCTAAGAGCCCCGAACTCCTCAATGCAGCGGTTCAGCTGTCCCTTTGATCTGAAGTTACAACCTGGGCCAGGGCGCCGCAATCCACTGGGGTTTCTTAAAGGGGGCCCTTGCCCTGCGCTCCCCTGCCTTACGCTATCACCCCAGGCCTTTGTTCTTTATTTTAGAAAAAGACTGTTCTTTAGGGGAGGGAATGGCGCCTAGTGGTTAGAGCAGGGGGGGCCTGGGAGACAGAACTCCTGGGTTCCATGCCCAGCTGTGGAAGAGACTGGGGTCAAGAAAACGGAGGCAGGGCTCCTGAGTTTTAGTTCGATGTCTTGCACTAGGGCCTAGTGGTTAGAGCAGAGGGGGGGTGGGAAGCAGGACGGCTGGCTCCTATTTCTAGCTCTTCAGAGAATGGGGTCTACACTGGGGGCTAGAAGCCAGATGCCCCAGGTTCCATTGGTGCAGCTGGGAGGGAATTGAGCTCTAGTGCCCCAGAGATGGGGAAAGCCAGAAGCAGGAATCCTGGGGTCTCTCCCCTGCTCTTGAGGCAGTGTGGCCTAGTAGTGGGAGCTGCAGGGCTGGGTGGCACAACTCCTGGAGTCTGTTATTTCTGTGCATAGAGCAGAGCTGGTCAGGAAATGACTTTTTCTTTCCCCGTGAAAAACTCTGAAGAGAACATACTTTTTTTTTTGTTTTGGCAAAATTTCCACAAAACAGATTTTTTTTTAAAATGTAAAACTGTGGCCGAAAACAAACCCTGCTTGGTTTTCTAGCATCCTGTTTTTTCAACACCAACCTGGACATTTTTGTTGTAAACATTTTTTTCAGTGTGAAAACCTTTTTTTCGTGGAAACATTTGTCATTAGAAAGTGTTTTGAACTGTTCTACCCTAGGGGGGCATAAATGTCCCCCCACCCCACTTTAAATATATAAAACAGATAAAAGCAGATGTCCCCCCTCAATAGACTTTCTATCCCCTTACCAGACTTTGTCACTGGTATTGTAACAAATCCACAGCATCTTGGACTTCAGGCTTCTCAGTAGGTCACACTGTTTTTCTATTCAGAATGCCCCAGCACCATGTCCTCTTGCTCAAAACCACCACTTGAGCTGTAGGTGAAACCCTCTGGGCTGTTAGCAGTATAGGGCCTAAGACACACAGCTGAGCAGTTCCTTATTCCAGCCAGTGGAGGGCAGTGGTGCACACAGACAGTTGGCCATTTCATTACAGCATTGAGCTGAAATCTGTTCTCTGGAAGATGTCCCAATTAAGAGGATTTCCCAATTAAGTGGAGTGGATTGTGCAAATATGTTTGCTTAAAGAATGAGAGCCAGGCAATTCCGCATTCAAGCTGATGGCGTCCTTAGCTGGCCCTGCCGCACCTTCTCATCTCTGCCTCATGAAAGGCTGAGTAAAGATGCAAATACTAACCCTCAATGACAATTTAATGGCTCTGCTCTGCCTGTCGCTATTTTAGCATTAAAACTGGTGAATGGTGGGGATGTTTTTAATTTAACGGCTATAATCTACACTTACTGTGCACGTCCTCTGTTCATGCTCCTTTCTGACGTTTCTGCCAAACACGTCCCGTGACTAGGACGCTGGGTTAGGAGGGAGGAGACATTTGCTGTGTCCTTGGCTGGGTCCCTGACATGTTGTCTCACCCCACCTCTCTGGGGCGAGGCAGCCCCCTTCTCATCTATATACAGGGACATCAGGCTGGATCAGACCTGGCCATGTGGCCCAGGGGCCTGGCTGACAATAGCCAGCACTAGATGCATCCAAGGAAGGTGTAAGTATCTGCAGTGGGAAGGTGTGGGATAATCTACCCCCCACTTTAGGTCTCATCCCAATCTCTAATAATCAGAAATTGGATTAAGCCACAAGGTTTTGTTTTGTTTTTAATATAGGTAACGCTAACAAAAAACCTCTGGCTGTTTGTGTGACCCATATAAACGTCCAATCCCCCTTTGAATCTTGCTGGGTGCTTGGCCTCAACTACTTCCTGGAGCAATGAGGTCCACAGTCTAATTATGCATCGTGTGGCAAAGCCCCTCCTTTGATCAGATGTTAATTTCTCTGCCTGTCCCCTTGCTCCTGTTACGAGGCAGGGAGAGCAGATGCTCCTCCTCTACCTTCCCTAGGCCATGGGTTATTTTATAGGCTCATCAAAGTTGCTTTGTTTAGCTTCAACTCCGTTTGAAATCCTGTGCAAAACAATGTATATAGACACTCAGCTCCAGCGAAGCCAAATCAATATAGCCAGGTTTAAATCAAATTAAAAGTCTCTCCCACACATTTAAAAAAAAAATCACACTTTTAGGTATGGCCTCACTTTCCCCATCCGGAAAATACGTATAATGACACTTACACACCTTTGCACCATTCTATTCTACACCGATTCTTCCACTGCCTTCATAGTAGTGCATGAATGTCTTGAGACGTGCTTTGAGAGTCATGGTGGGAAACCACCATAAGTGCTATCATGATTTTTAAATCTTCTAGGTTAAGATTTATATTTTAAATAAGCCAACCCCCTGAACACCAGCCCCAGCATATATCGATGTCTACAGGGGAAAAGAGAAATCAATTCATTCTTAAAATTCCTTAGAGTGAAATGTGTTCTCTGCCCTTTTTCATCCTCCAGTGAAAGCCTTGGTTACATATTGCAAAGGAATGAGGCAAAGGTTGTATGTTAATAAGGTCTAATTTTATTTGATCATGGATTTGACAGTTCGGCAGGTCCCCTGCCAGTGAGATGCTGCTGTAGCTTTTGGGTCTTGCATGTCTGTATTGACACGAGTATAAAGAAACAGCGAGGCGAGAAACTAATGAAGTCTGAGGCTCTGTCTTCAGAATGAGCCACTTAGAACAGACTGTTGTAAGGCAGGATCGCCCAGTGGTTAGGGCACCCGCCTGTGACTTGGGAAACCTTGGGTGAAAATTCCTGCTCTGGCACAGGGTTCCTGTGTGTTTTTGGGCCAGGCCCTAACCTGTCTATGGCGCAGATCCCCATCTATACCCTGGAGATAATAGCACTGCCCTATCTCACAGGGCTGTTGTGAAGATAAATCCAGTAAAGATTGGGAGGTGCTTGGGTGGCATCATAATGGGAGTCAAATATCTAAACTAGGCAGAAAGCTGCAGTCAGTTGGGCTTCCAAGTGCAATGAAAATGGGGTCTTGCAGGGAAACATCTGACACCAAATGAGCAACTTTGGACACCGCCAAACGTGATAAGAGATGCTTCACAAATGCATACCTGTGCACCCTTCCAACAGGCCACGTGGCTCGGCTGCCCTGAAGGTACCACCCAGCAGAGGGTATTGCAGTGGGTGAAATGCCAGTTGGACTGGCTGCTGCTGGGGGGGGGGGGTGCTCCTCCTGAGCTGTGAAGTTAAGATGTGGATCCAAACTTCCCTCTGCTGCAGGGTGGTTCAGCTCTGAGCTGTGAACCAGGGCCTGTCTCTGAAATAGAAATACAGGGGTTGCCGTACTGGAGGAGTCCAATGCTCCGTCTAGTCCTGTAGCCTGTATTGGCCACTGCAGCTGATCCGTAATGCATCTTGTCAATTCTGAAGTCTGGTACCATAGGAGGGAAAATCCCTTCCTGACCTCCACACGAGACCAGCTCCTACCCTGAAGTTTGAGGTTTGATGTCCCTTATCACAGCCTCAGCTTGCAGAGCTGCAGATATTATTAACAGTTATAGCATCATCAAGCTCAGCCTACACTTCAGCCAGTGTTTGTCTGAAGGCCTTCCTAAGCCCCAGATTTCACAGGTTGGGTACCATAATCAGCAGGTGTTTAACGCCACATACTCCAGCTTTGCCATCTCTGCAGTGTACTAGGCTTTTCTTGTACCCGGAGGCATGCTATAATACAGAAGCATGGAGCACAATTGGAACACCAGTTCTGAACCTTCCCCCTAACTTAAGGAAATCCTGATTCAAACCACGGCTTGGGCCTGTCTCTGTAATATAAACAAACCAGAACACCCAATCCAAGCAGCCTTGAAATCTGAGAGACCAGATCCAAAATTTGGGTCTCCCTCTATAACAGGGCATCTAATCCAATACACCCACAAACTTCAGAGCTGGATCCAATTCCAGATCCTTACTTCAGGCCTCAGGTCCTTCTCTCGTTACAAAAGGGAAACTGACGACAGGCGTGGATGGAGCTGGAATTCAGAAGCTGGAAGTCATACAGAGTGCAGGATGGTTGGGTTCCTTAGTGACCATCTCACCTTTCATCTTGTTCCTCCTGCTTGCAGCTGGTCTGTTTGGGAAAGGCCTGGGATCCTCTGGTATACGCCATCCCCACTCTCCTCCTTACCCATATACCTGTGCTCAGTTTCTCCACCATTACACATGCATTCTCTCCAGGCAGCTAGCTGGGTTTTTAATGTCTCTCAGAGAGATACAATTTGTATTGATCAGTTAGAGCTGTGGGAGTCTCTCTCTAATACACCTCAGTGGATAAATGGGCACTTTGAACAGACCAGTCTACCCCATCCTTTCCTGGCTTGCTTGTTTTTCCTCTGATCAGTTCTCTCTTGTTCACTCATTCCTTTATAAAAGAGGCCTCATGAGAAGCAGACGGCAAAGTCAACAGCAGGTAAAAAAAAAAAAAAAAATCTCTGGAACTGGCTCAGAATTAGAGATGCAAAAAGGAAGGTTTTCACCCTGGGAAAGTCACACTGTCCTTTAAGGGAAGGCAAATGTGCCGGCTTGCTAGGGAACATGCAGACGTTATTAATGCTCTTATGATTTTGGTGGAATCTGCCTGATGTAATGATGTAAAAGAGGACTTGTTTAAGCGCTCTCTCTCTCACGCACACACACACACACAAAACCAAACACTGCCTGCACATACAGGAAGGCAAGCAAGTGGAGTGTCTCCTCTTTCCACGGAGGGAGATCTGGGGATGGATTAGCAGACGAGGACTGGAAAGATTCCTGAACAGTTTGGGCCCCCTGTTCTTCTTGCCCAGAAGGGCCTTTTCTATGTAGCTGACGTTTATTTTGTAGAACACGAGCCAAATTCTTTCCTCGTGTAATTCGATTGACTCCAGCGGAGTTGCAGCAGCAAAGAATTTGGCTCCATCTTTTGTGCTGGGAGGTAAATAGCAAAGAATACGCTTGAAGCCTGGTCTGGTTTTCATGACAGCTGGACAGATCTTGACTCCCTGCCTTTGTGGCCCCCTGGTGGCCCGACTCAAGAGGGAACTTAACCAATTAGCAGAGTCTCCTGCCGGGTGGGGACAGGTTTGACTATGGCCTGTCCGTCACTGCAGCCCAGAGAAACAGAGACCCTCTTGGTCCACAAGGGAGCAAGAAGGGAACCTCCCCACTGACAGAGCCAGGCGGCGACAGGCTGAATTCATCCAAGCTGATGTCATTCTTCGCCCATTCATGTACTGAGCTGAATCAGGTCTCAGCTAACTCCCCAGTAAACGGCCCTGGGGACAAAGTGTCTGCACTTCCTGGCACGAGCCGCTTGTGGTGCTGCTGGTACGCAGCATATTCCATTCCAGAGGCGGGTAAGGTCCAGCCACAGATGAAGTGCTTCTTGCACAGGGTAGGAGATGGTCTCCCCCAGAGCAATGGGACAGGCTGTAGCATCCAGGGGACTCCACTGATGCAGCTTGCCACCTTGGTTAGCTCCCAGGAGACACATTCCAGAAGTGCATCTGGTTGAGCCAGGTAACATCTGGGAGACATGCTCCCAGGCCGGGTTACATCCGGATGTGGCTCTCCTGGTGCCGCTGAGGGAACGCCCAAGAGACGTGCTCCCCACACGGCCTCCAGGTGGGCTGGGTGTTGCCCGTGAAATACACGCTCCACCTGGGCAGCCAGGTATGATCTCACACGCCATTCCTGGTGTGGACAAGCAGCCAGGCCCACTGGCAGAGAAGGGGTTAATGAGAAGGCAGCTTCCATCTGTGAGAGGCTCATCAGCAGACAAAGACGACCTCCTTTCGCCTCTCCTTGCCTTTACCAGGCAATCCTTTCAGGAGCTTCCCTCCTGGAAACAGAAGATGCAGAGAGTGCGGCTTTCATCTCTCTGCTTCCCCAGCTCCGGTAGCACCTGCTAAAGTGGGCTCCCACCTCCCCACTTCGCCAGCCTTCTGAGTGCAGAGCCCAGCGCTATGGTATCAAAGCAGCGCTGTCACCGGGGGTGGCTCTTCTGGTTCAGAGGGGGTGACCACAGCTTTCCCTGCCCTGGAATGGCAGCGGATTCCCCTCCGAAAGGAAGTGGAGAGTACAGAGGCGCCTGTCTAGTTGGCATTGCCTGCAGCCCAGTTCACACTTCCTCTACACCCTCCGCCCAGGGCCGTGAGGGAAGCTACAGCTGGGGGGGCTGGGAGGGGGAGGGCGCAGTGGATTGAAACAGGAGAGGGAGCACCCACGAGGCCAGCCTAGGAGGAGAGGGTGCTGTGGGGGAGCATGGCTTACTCCAGCCAGTGTGAAAACGGAGAGCGCTGGCTCTGCTTTAGCCGAAAGGGGCCACCCTGGGCTTCATTTGTAATGAAAGAGCTGCCGGAGCTCAAGCAATTTTTTTACATTCATAACTGACACGGCAAGTCCAGAGGCGCCGGGGCTCTGAACTGCCAGGCCCGGAGGCGCCGGCCGGGCTCTAAACTGCCAGGCCTGGAGGTGTCGGGGCTTAGCCCTGGCACAAATTAAGCACTGGGGCCACCCCATTCTCATTCTTTAACTCCTGATTACAGCAATCCACACCGGGGAGCACTGTGTCTGGGGCTGCACGTTTCTTCGCCATTGGCTCCCAAGAGCCTAGGGAGCCAAAATGCATATATGACTCGCAGAGGCAGGGTTTGGGGCCACTGCCCACTCGAACTGCGCTGGGCTGCTCCTTCCATCTCGGATGTTTTCTCTCACACTCTGTTTCCGGTAGAGGCTGGGAGCAGCTTTCCAGGAGGCCTGGAGTCCGGGAACGCACTGGGCTCGGGAAGGGAGGCGGGGGTCAACAATTTGTTCAAAAATATGAACAAAAATTCAAACAGCTGTCCAATGAAAAAAAGGCTGGTTTTCAAAATGAACATTTTTTTTCCTGGAAAATTGTTTCATCTGAAATCACCTAGTTAGTTTTTTGTTTTTTTGATGAAACTGGATTTAATTTAACAAAAGGAATATTTCCATGGAAAATGTAGGGGGCAAATTAGAATTTTTTCCTGAGGAAAAACTTCCTCCCCTCCCAACCTGTGTGGTCTGGAATATCTGTCGCTTTGAAATACAGATGGGGCCATAGAAACTATTTTCTGGCTGCTTCTCCACACTTGCAAACCCAAGGCAGATTAATTCTTAATGACTGCATTAATCTCTGAAATAAAAAAAATAAACAGCCCCTCAGCTGAAGAGGGAATGCTCCAGAGAGCCATTCCTGAAACAAACGGATCTCTCACGCTTTGTGATGCTGAGGTATTAACCACAGAATAGCCTTGGGGCTGGCGAGGGGGCTGACAATGATGGATCCTTCCATGTAAACCCAAGTCCGTTGTGTGTACCAAGTTCTTCACACTTTACAGGGAAGGTGCTGGTAAATTCACTACAAATATGGCCTCGTGGAAGAACCTACATTTGCCTGTGTCCAAGGAACTGGCTCTGATGTAAGGCTGAGTTGAGCAAATAGGAGAATGATGGTAAATCCATTGTGTCCAGATAACCAAGCATGCCTGACCCACATGGCTCCGTTAGCCTTTGTAGAAGGCATTCCAAGATGTCTCCTTAGGGGGCATATTTCCACATTCACGTCATACTTCACCCCCTGTTAAATAGAAATAATGCTGCCTTATTCTTAGCCTGCACCTCTTGCCCAGAAGTCATCTATGGGCTGGAGTTGATTTACCAGCCAGCCTATTGGGGCGCTGAGATGTTTAGGGCAGGAAATGAAGAACACATGTCCAGTGCTAGGGTATTTAAATACGCCTGCTGCTTGTAGTCGTCTGAAGTGGGGATTTGGCCAGGATGCGAGGGCTCTCATGCCTTCTCTTGCAGAAAGTACTGTGGGCTCCTTAACCAAAACGAGTCAGATCTAGAATGGGTTGGAATTTTTTTATTTTTAGGTCAGAAAATGGCAATTCATTGAATCCGATACTTGTCCTACAAAAGGGGAGGTTTTGATTAAACTTTTGTCAGGAAGGTTTCTCAGGTCCAGGGTGGAATTTCTGTGGTTCGTTGTCACAATTGCTCTCAAATGTGCCAGCAGAGACCTTCCTGGGTGATCCCAACAATGAAACACATTGAGAACCAACCAGTGGGACCTCTGGGTGCTGGATCCCACAGGTTCTCCGTCTGTAGAATAGAAACCCTTGCTCTTTTGCTGGTTCTTGGCTACTCCAGGAGGCTCTGGCCTAGCTGCTCTTTGTGTCTTTACTAACAAGTCAAGTGATTTCCCCAGTCCAGTGCATTAACCACAAAACCACAAACCTCTGAGCACGTAGCAAGAAACCCAGATCCTAGTGACCTTGACACAACTTGGGGTCTCCTTGCAGATGCATGGCGTAGCTCTCGTATGCTGCCCTCTCTCTGGGAGAGCTCCCGCACGACCTAATCCTCGGACACAACAGTGACCTGCAGTGCAGAGGAGACGTTTGAGATGTAGATTTTTGTCCCAAAACATTTTAAAGGAATTAGTTGTTTTCCTGCAGAAAAATACCTTTGACAGCCTCCAGATTTACTATTGTAGCACAAGAACATGCCCAGAGAAACGTGCAGGGCATCAACCAAATTCCAGGACATTAAGGCAGACAGTAAGTGATGTAAATTGCTGGATAAAAATATTGCCGTTTGTATTAGGTGTCTGGCTTTGTTGTTTTCTGCTTGGTTTTTAATTTTGTGTGAATTCCGTAGCTGGTGAAAGGGGCTGAATTGACAGCCTGAGAGACTGGAATCCACAGAACAGGCACAGGCTATAGCAATGACCATAAAAACGGCCATACTGCGTCAGACCAAAGGTCCATCTAGCCCAGTGTCCTGTCTTCCGACAGTGGCCAATGCCAGGTGCCCCAGAGGGAATGAACAGAACAGGGAATCATCCAGTGATCCATCCCTTATTGCCCATTCCCAGCCTCTGGGAAACAGAGGCTAGGGACGCCCTCCCTGCCCATCCTGGCTAATAGCCATTGATGGACCTGTCCTCCAGGAACTTATCTAGTTTTTTTTCTTAACCCTGTTATAGTCTTGGCCTTCACACCATCCTCTGGCAAGGAGTTCCACAGGTGCATTGTGTGAACAAATAATTCCTTTTGTTTGTTTTAAACCTGCTGCCTGTTAAAAATGCAAGCTCCTGCCATGCTGCCGCTCACCAGTGTGCAATCAATCAAATCAATCAATGACCTGGAGTGACCCCTGCTAGGGCTGAGCAAAGCTTTTGGGTCAAGATTTTCAGGTCAGTGGGAGCTGCTGGGTGTGCAGCCCTGTTGAAAATCCAGCTACCTAACCAGGGGCCTACATATAAATTTAGGAGCCCAATGTTAGGCTCCTAGATGGAAACTGACAAAGCTGCCTAAGGGATTTAGATGCCTGGTTTCCTTACATTGGGGGCCCAAATCCCAATGTGTCCCACTCAGTCTCTCTCTGCTAAGGGTGCTGGTACTGAAGTTTGGAAGTGTGGATACTTGTCTACCAGCAACTAGACCGAGACCACCAAGCGTGTCTGTTTTCTGCTAGTCCCTGAATGTGCTGGGAAATTAACCTCCGCTCCTGTTCCAAGATGGTTATCATCAGCTCCAGGGTTCTGGGGACAGGAGCTTGTTAATAACCCTGTTTGGTCTCCACATGTGGGCTCTTTCTTGATCTACTTTTAACCATGCTCACATCAGCGGATTCCTTGGTTCCAGGTGGAAGGGACTCAGATGTTGGACCAGTCCAAATGGGGGATGTGGCTAAGGGGTTTTCACTCTCGTCTCATCCTGCCAGCTGTTACACACACAGGCGCCAGGCAAGCGGCGCCAGGGTTTTTGCCGCCTTAGGCGGCAGCGCTCCTCCTCTGAGCATTCGGCGGCAGGGGTCCTTCCGCTCCGCGTTTTCGGGGCATTTCGGCGGTGGGTCCCGGTTCGAGTGAAGGACCCGCCGCCGAATTTCCGCCGAAGATCCGGAGCGGAAGTACCCCCCGCTGCCGAATTTCTGCCGAGGGCAGCAAAATGCCGCCCCCCAAATCTGCCTCCCTAGGCGACTGCCTAGGGTCGCCTAGTGGAAGCGCCAGCCCTGTGCAAAGCCACCCCACCAGCTGCCTCGGGCAAGCCGCCATACTCCTCCTTGAAGGAGGAGATCTGTTAACTTACCTCCTGCCTTAGTCCCATGGCTCCAGGCAATCCCACGTAGCGTCCATCCAAAGTGAAGAACAAGGGCAGTTCCAAAGCTCATTGTAGTTAAAAAGGGTCTTTTCCATCGACTTCAGTGGGCTTTGGATCAGGCCCAGTGAGTCAAGGCCCTGTGAGGAAAGGCAGGTGCACCCCACATCCTAACAGGGCACTAGCGTGAGGTGGAGTTTACGACTCAGCAGCCGTGTGGTGTGTCGTCTGCAGAGACGAGCGGCACGAGGCAGTGTGTGCTGTGGTTTCTCCCCGATCGCGGATGGAAGCAAGCCCATAAAGGAGACTAACCACAACCACACTCAGGCAGATGCTAAACCCTGGAAGTTACCAACACAACCATGGTCCTACCGCCACCATGCGCGCCCCTTCCCCTGCTGCCTCCAGACTCAGCATTGGATTGGCTGGGTAATCGACAGGTGTAGTGGCATCTCTGTGCTGATCAGGGCAGGCTGCAAAACACCAATTCCCTTGTGAAGAAGTGTGAGGTCTGGAAATGTATTTTCATCCTGTCTCTGAATGGAAATGAGACCTTTTGGCAAATGTCATGAACCAACACGAGAAAGAAGCACTCCACCCCTGGATAGCCAATAGCCGGGTGGTCAGGACACCTGGCTGAGACCCTGGTTCAAATCCCCAGTCTGCCTGGGTCAGTGCCAGACATGGGGTTCACTCACTCTAGTTCTGACCCAAAATTCCCTTCAGCCTGGGAAACCTTCCCAATGAAAATGTCATTGAACAGACATGTTTTGCTGAAACATATTGATTTCAAAGTGGCATTTCTCAACGGGAAATAGTTTAGCTGGAAATTTTTCGACCAGTTCTCCCGTCACATTACTCAAGTGCTTAATCAAGTACTTTTTTTTTAGGACCCATTTTTCCTCTCCTTAGAGTGAATTGTGTGTGTCCTTGCCATTTGCTCGAGGAGGAGAGCAGGGCTCAGGAACCAGTTCAAGAATGTCCCGGGCCCCTACCCTGGGATGAAGGTGTCACCCATTTGGGGGCATGGTTGTCTTTCTCCACCTCCTACCTACCACTGGTACAGCTGTAACAGTAGCTGTATATTAGCTGCTGTAGATTTCAGGAGCTGTCCCAGCTAGCGATGAGCCTAAACCAAAGCCTGAAAATCAAACATGCTTTGGGGATGTTCCAAATCCAGATCAGAATTTGGCATCTTCGTCCCCCATCTTTGTAGGGACCTGAGCGTCTCCAACCTTCCTCTTGCTACATCTGACACAAAAGAGGATGTCGTCCTACTGAAAAATCTGAAGTCTCCTGCCTTCTCTCTTCTGACCTTTTCGGAAGAAGCCGGTATACTAATTAGCAGAGTAATAATGTGGCAAGGATACGATCCCTCATTAGCTTTTGAGAGATTCCCAGCTACATGACTGATATGCATCTACAAGAAAATTAACTTCAGCATGAGGGTTCCATAATCAAGATTAATGAGGAAGCAGAGAGAGAGAGAGCAGCAAACAGCTCCACTTTGCTCTTTTGTCTCCCTCACGCCCTTTGTGGAGCAGGAAGCAACTCCCAAAATGGGGCCTTCTCAGGGCTGCCCCTTCACAAGAAATTGCTCGTTATAGCTTCTTCTCCTGCAGGGGATAGGTCTAGGTCGCTGGTTCCAAGCCCCCTCAGATCTGTAGAGGACAAAAACGTGTTCCCATCTAGAGGCCCTATGTGAAATGAGGTTACGGGCCCAGGCTGGTTCCTAGGGAATGGCTATCTGCACCATACTTGGCACCTTTGCCGGCAATCTCAGCTGAGGAACAGGCAGTGATAGTGAGACATCCTCTCCTGGGGGTCCCTCTAGATCAAGGTGGAGAAGAATTGGTTTGGGAGGTTCTGCAGATCCTTGCATTGAGGTTGCACTGGTCTTCGAGCTGCAGTATTCTGGTGCTGTCTCTCCAGCACCCTCCCACTTCCTCCCCAGTCTTCCATCCATCGCCACATTAGAGTTGCAAGAAACTCATCAGCTTTGGCTCTCTGAGTCCATGGGGAAAATTCTCTCTGTTTCCCTTCACTTGGGCTCTTGCTACCTGGACGCAGAGCAGAGCTGGGCCCAAACCAGCCAACTGCTAGAATTTGCAGCGCGTGCTGGTGTAAGTCTCGCCACCTAGTTAGCCGTGGCCTGAATCACTTTGCAACTAGTGTAAATACAGCTGTTTGCCACCGGAGGGCGATACACGCCTCCTTAAACTAATAGTTGTGAGAGCAATTAAAGCCTTAGTTAATCTGGGAGAAGTCAGTGGTGGGATTAGAACCCAGGTCCCTGATATTTCAGGGGTGAGATGGCTGCTTTGCATGGTAAGAGAGAGGAGCAGGCTAGCAAAGTTCAAGGCAGCATGGGCTAATAGTTCAAGCCCCAGATTGGGAGTCAGGACACCTGGGTTCTCTTCCTGGCTCTGGCACTCACTTAATGTGAGCTCTTGAAAAGGCCTTTGCCTCACCTATTTATGCAATAAGCTTTTGGGGGCAGATAGTGAAACATTATGTGCACGTACAGCACCCAGCACCCTGACTCCTTGATCTCAGTTGGGGGTGCTAGTCCCCACTGGAATACAGACAATGGTGCAGACATGTTCCCCACAATTCCTCGCAGCTGACTCCTCCCCACTGTTTGCAAGGTGTGGGGTTTACATTTTGGGGCAGGCAGTTGAACCCACACAGAATAAAGGGGGGAAAACAAGCTCCTTTCCCCTGCACAGACTTTGATGAAGTCACTTTCCATTACTGAAGATGCAGCACAAAGGGGTAATTAGCCACAGATAATTCCCATTAGCATTAATGGGGATTTATCCTTGCCTAATTACCCCATGCGCCATGCCGCAAAACACACGTTGTAATGTCTGCGCATGCCAGCCCACAACCTGACGGAGCCCTCAAAGCCATCGCTAGAGCTGCGATACGTACGGCCCCTTTGCCCGTCTCTAGCACCCTCCGCCGCAGGACTTTGCAAACATCAGGGAGCCGAGCCTCACCACGTCCTCGTGGGGGGCTTACCCCCCATTTACAGGTGGGGAAATTGACAGATCCAAGGTCGCACTGGGAGTGAGCAGCAGAGCCAGGGAAAGGACTCTCATGACTGCTGGGTACTCAGTGACAAGCCCAGCCTTGATTTCTGTCCCGCGTGGCTAAGATTCACGGGCCTTTCATGGGAACCTGGGCCAACCTCTGGCTTAGAGCTGAAGCCACGCAAGGTGCTGCCCCACACGGAGCCACACTGGGAAGCCAGGTGGAGCATGGCTGAGTCAGCTAGACGTTCCCTTTGAGATAATGGGGTCCTTTTAGGACCTGCGGCTCAGAAGTTTTGGAGATATACCTTTCTCATAGAGCTGGAAGGGACTCCAAAAGGTCATTGAGTCCAGCCCCCTGCCTCCAAGTACTGATTTTGTCCCAGATCCCTAAGTGGCCCCCTCAAGGATTGAACTCACCACCCTGGGTTTAGCAGGCCAATGCTCAAACCACTGAGGTATCCCTCCCCCTTGTGTAGATCTAAAAGGAAGAGGATGCTCCTTGCGAGCTCAAACCCCTGAGCGGTGCCTGGTGCCCTAGCCGACTACGTCATGGTCACTTCCGTGGCAACGGACCATTGCCTCACCCATGAAATAGAGCCAGTCTCAGCAGATGGGTGGAGAAGGCGGGGTCCTAGAGGCCCATTGCACAAACCCAACTGCAAGGGGAACGTACTTGTTAGGAAAGGCTGTACTCCTGCCCCTGGAGGGACCCTTGGGAATCTTTTTAGGCCTGAACACACCCGAATGGGAGATGCTGTTACCTGGTGGCAGACTTTGAATGGAACGGAACAGATCATCTAACGTGGCAGGGCGCCAGGATTCTGCAGAAATGTACCTGGTAGAAAAGCGCAGAGAGATGGAATGTTCCCCTGATTCGAACGATCTGCCTTCAAAATAGTCCAACCCTCCCGTAGAGAAATAAGAAAAGCCCGGCCAAGAGGACCCACATGGTTTCTGTGCTGTGCTGCCGAGGACCCAGCAGAGCGAGGAGTAAGAAGGGGTGAATGCTAAGAAATATGGTGCTGGGGAATCCATAAAACCCAGGACTCCCAGACCCTTGTCTTAACCATCCCCGCGCCGACACGACGCTTTCCCCTTCCCCGCAGCATGGCTGCTCCGCTAACATAGAACAATTGTCAAAAAGCAGAGCATGCTGGGAAAATGGACAGAGAGCAAGAAGAGGCAAAGGCAGCAAGAGGAGAGGCAGCCACCTAGGGTCCCCTCCGCTGGTCTCTCCCGTGAATGCCCCATGGGCATTCAGACCTGTCTGTCATACTGGCTCAGGCCATTAAAACAGTGATGTCTCTCCACCTCTCCCACGTCACTTCCCAAAGCGCTGCCTACACGCAACCACGAGGGGCTTTGTCTTGTGCCAGCGTATCACTAGCTCTCTGCACAGCTGCCCAAAGGAAGAACAGCCTGGCGGAAGCCTGCCATTGTGGGGCTCGGTGGCTCTGACTGCCGAGGGGTGGTGTGAATGGGCATGGCTGCATTGCAGGCCAGTAGGAGGCTTGGACATACACGGTACGTCTACACGGCGATAAAAACCCACAGCTGGCCCAAGCCAGTTGGCGCGGGCTAAGGGGCTGTTTAATTGCAGTGTAGACGTTCAGGTTCAGACTGGAGCGTGGGCTCTAGGACCCTGCGAGGTGGGAGGGTCCCAGCGCTCGGGCTGCAGTCCGAACCAAAAGTCTCCACCACAATTCAAAAGCCTCTTAGCCCAAGCCCAAGTCAGCCGGGTCGGGCAGCGATGGGTGTCTCATTGCAGTGTTGACAAACTGACAGATGGAACTTGGCCTGTTTCCTCAGTCCTCTCCCAGGATCTCTGGCCAAGTCTGCCTGTCTTCTCCCTAACCCCATCCCACGTGGGAGCCGGGCTTTGGCAAGCTCGCCTGGGCCCAGAAATAGGACGGGAGGAATCTCAGAGGCCCTGTTTCTCACCACATTAAAGTGTCCAACCCTTAACTGAACCTCAACCTCAACGACCTCTTGTGGCAGTAACTGGTTAGTAACGACCCGAGATTTCTGAAGTTCAAGGCCATATTCTCCCTTATTCAGGAAAAACCCACATAAAGGCCAGGAAACGCCATGAGAATGAGCAGAGCTCCCTAGAGACTGTTCTGTAAGAGGGTCGAGATCTGCTCCCTCCACCCACCACGAAGATCAAAATTCAGGCTTCCCCGGGCGGACCCGTCACTGGTGTAAATAAATGACGCATCAGTGAAGTCAACGGCTGCATTGATTTACAGCTGCTGGGGGTCTGTCCCCCTAGGGCCTAGACTGTCAGAGCTGGAGCCTCCCTCTGAACGGGAACATTGCTTCATTCAAAAGGTCGTTGCACCCAAATGCATTATAGAGCTGCGAACCTGCGTGCACGTGAGCGTGTTCAAACGTGCGAGTGGGACGGTGCTGTGTGTGCAGGTGTGGAAGGGGCGTGTGAGTGTGCCACATGCCACATACGGACTGGGGGCTGCGCGCACAGGTGCTCAGAGCACACCAGTGTTTCTATGCACCGAGGAGTCGCACGTGAACTCTGAAACGCTCCAGTAGAGGCCCATTAAACTGGGGGCGTATTAACCATACACAACACGTGAGCTATAAAAAAGCCCTTTGTTAAAAATAAGCCGGAGTAGCCCTCTTGCTTCGAGTGCCTTTTCACTGCTCTGCTTGTCAAGTCATTAAAATGGCATCAAGGAAATTTCTTTAATTTCCTTCTTAGGCTCAGCTGGTGCATGGGCCTGTCTCGGGCACTTAGCATTACCTAGCCAGGTTTTCGCCCTCTGCTCATGTGCCTCCAGAATCCTTTTCAAGACCATTCCAGCCAGAGCTGGGCCTGATTAGGGTTATGTCCTTGTTTCCTGTCTCCTCCCTTTCCCCACTCCCCCATCTTTTGTTAGACAGTTCTGGCTTTCTCTCCCCAAAGATAGAGAGGGGAGGGAACTATTGAATCATCCAGTCGGCATATTTATAGATCTATCCCTCTCCCTCCCCTACCTCTGATTTTCTAATCTCATGAGGCACCCCCCCGGATGGAATATGCCTGTGGTCTAGAGAGCCGTATCTTGCCCTTACTCAGGATGATAAAAGCACGTTACAAACACAAGTAAAGACCTGCCACAGCCCTGTGAGTAAGCGAAGTATTAACGGATTCGAAATGTGCACGAATCCGAACCTAGATTGTCAGCTCTTTGGGTCAAGGGCATTGCCTTTTCGTACTGTGTTTGTACCTAAGCCAGTGGGCCGTGGGCACTACCACTATACAATAACACACTGCCAGCTGGAAGGTGACAGCTTGCATTGTGATGCACTCCACGGCCACTGGAAACTTCACAGCAACAGCTGGAATAGAACTCAGATCCCATCAGTCTACAAGTGCAGGCGTCTCCTACTTATCATACTATAGAAATGTAGGGCTGGACGGGATCTCGAGAGCTCATCTAGTCCAGCCCCCCGTGCTGAGTCAAGACCAAGTAAACCTAGACCCTCCCTGGCAGGAGTTTGTCCAACCTGTTCTTAAAAACCTCCAGTGATGGGGATCCCACAACCTCCCTTTAAAGCCTATTCCAGAACGTAACTCCCCTTAGAGTTAGAAAGTTTGTCCTAATATTTAAATCCCTACCTTCAGTGGGCAATTCATCACCATCCTCTTTATAACAGCCCTTAACATATGTAAAGACTGATCCGGTCCCCCGCAGTTTTCTTTTCCCAGACTAAACATGCCCAGTTAAACCTTTCCACATAAAAGGTTTTGAGAACCTGATCTATCATTTTTCTTCCTCTCCTTGGACTCCCCACAGTTTCCCCCACATCTTTCCTAAAGCGTGGCCCCCTTAACTGGACACGCTACCCCAGCTGAGGACTCATGAGTACTGCGGAGAGCGGGACAATGACTTCCCGTGTCTTACATACGACACTCCCGTTAACACACCCCAGAATGAGATTAGCCGCTTTTGCAACAGCCCCACGTCGTTGACTCTCATTCAATTTGTGACCCACTGTAATTTCAGCAGTACTGCCGCCTAGCCACTCCTTCCCCGTTTTGTAGTTATGTGTTTGATTTTTGTCTTCCGAAATGTAGTATTTTGCACTAGACTTCACTGAATTTCATCTTGTGGATTTCATTTTGTCAAGGTCGTTTAGAGTTTGAATCCAGTCCTCCAAAGCGTTAGCAGCCCCTTCAATTTAGTCTCATCCACAAATTTTATAATCACTCTCCACTTCATTATCCAAGTCATTCATTAAAATATTGACCCAGGACAGACCCCTAGGGTACCCCACTAGATCCATCCCCCCAGTTTGACTTCAAACCATTGATAGAATCTATGAATCGATGTCAGACATGAGGTCTGAAAAGAGAAGCGGGTTTGACTCCTCTCAGAAATTCCCTTTGCCTCCTGTGTACGGCAAAAAAGAGTGACTCAAGGCTCTGCAACCCCTCGCAAGGCCTACAGAGTGGCTGGGCCATGGTGTAGTCTGGGCAGATTCTCCACTCTTGGGTTACGTGGGTTGGCATTTAACTAGCCAGGGTATCCCCACCACAGTACCAGGCAAGGGGGAGGATATTAGGCAGGCAACTATGGGGCAGAAAACCATAGAAACAGCCAAGAGTTTCTAAAGCATCATGGTAACCATGGCAATGAACTTCCACTTACCTGTGACATCAAAACCGTCTGATGTCTACACCGCTTTGCAGTGTCACTAGAGGAGTCTATAACTGGGTTAGGCATCCCTATGGCTGTTTCTTCATGTATTATAACATCATAACATGTCAGCTTAACAAGTTCCCCTGCTAGGATGGGCACGGGGGTCGCTCTTCTGAATTCTCCCCTGTGAAGAAGCAAATCTGTTCAGTGGAAACAACCCGAGAGCTGGCATCCCGTATGGGAAAACCCTCTGGAATGGAATAGCGCGTGATAGCCATTCTGTAGCGTTTGCTTCAAACTGGAGCAGTCTAGCGAATTTCCGAGAGAATTCTAACCTTAGAACAAAATTCTAGTGAGTGGTTAGGGTTTTTAATGTGCCCTTGGAAAGCTATTAATCTCGATTCAATTCTACAGCTACTTAGAATAATTTCTAGAGAATCCTGTTTGATTGCTAGAGAACCTCATTGGTTTTATTCCTATTAAATTCTACAGGGCTGATCCAGAGGGGTGCTAATGTTAAGTTGATAGCACTGAACTGCTACTCGGTTAAACTGATTCTATCCCTCCCCCCATCACCATAACATCTGAGCAACTCACAATCTTGAATGTATTTATCCTCACAACATCCCCATGAGGGCAGGCCTACCATCCCTCATTGTACAGAGGGGAAATAAAGGCACAGAGAGACTAAGTGACTTGCCCAAGGTCACAGAGGAAGTCTGTGGCAGAGTGGAGAATTGAACCTGGGTCTCTTATGGTATAAGCTAGCACGCTGACTGCTGGACCATCCTTCCCCTGGGTTCCATGCCTTTGCCTGATATGGACCTGCAGGGTGGTCATGGGCAAGTCAGCGTGCTGCTCTGTATCTCATTTCCCGCTCTGTACAATGCGGATGATGATCCTCTCACACCATTGTAAAGCCCTTGGAGATTTATGCCTGAAGAGAACAAAACATTATTATAAACACTGTGGTTTGCCTCTAATCTAAGATGTCCACTAGCTAAGTGTGTAAAGAGCTGGCATTTTCAGTCCTGATTATTCATGTGACTCTGTTCTAGTGTCTAAAGCTTTTTAAAAGTCCCTATTTCACAGCTCTGATGTAATCTGGAGTCGAGATATTTGCTTTAGTTAAATTATTGCTCCCTGGTGACATTGTGAAATATGACTCTCTCCCCACAAGCTGGCAGTGGGTTTTTGTCCATATACATTATGCATATATCTGTATAAATAAAAAGACATTAGGGCAGCATTTGAGCTGTGATTTTAATCTCGCAGCACTCAGCAAATTCAGATCCAGGGATTGGATTCTGCTCCCAGTTACACCAGTATACATCCGGCGGCACCGCTAACATCAGGAAAGTCACTCCCAATTTACACCAGTGTAACATTGCAGAATTGGGCCTTCAGGGACCCCAGCTCTGTCCCCGGTCACATCTGAAGAAGTGGGTTTTTTACCCACGAAAGCTGATGCCCAAATAAATCTTTTAGTCTTTAAGGTGCCACCGGACTCCTTGTTGTTTTTGTGGATACAGACTAACACGGCTACCCCCTGATACTTGATCCCTGTCACAACAGGATCTTATAGTTAATGTGACTACAGCAATATATGGTGCGTAGAGGAGGAATGCAGGTACTTCTGACTAGTATTGGCAAAAATAGTCCCTTTTTTGATCGGTAATTTAAATCCATGGATTTCCCCCCCAGCATGATTCAAGAAGGATTAAATGACTTGCCCAAGATCACACAGAAAGGCTGTGGAAGTGAACCCAAGTCTTGCTATTCTATCATGGTAGCTTCCTCAACCTAGATCATAGAATCATAGAAGATCAGGGTTGGAAGAGACCTCAGGAGGTCATCTAGTCCAACCCCCTGCTCAAAGCAGGACCAATCCCCAACTAAATCATCCCAGCCAGTGCTTTGTCAAGCCAGGCCTTAAAAACCTCTAAGGATGGAGATTCTCTGGGTGCCAGATGCTGTATGTACACAGAGAAAGAGACAGTCCTTGGCCGAAAGAGCTTAGCTTGCCGAGACGAACAAAGGGTGGGAGGGGAAAGAGAGGCAGGGAGAGATGAAAGGGCTTGCCCAAGGTCACGGAATGGAGCCAGCAATGGAGAACTCCAGACCTGCTCACTTTCAGCTCAGCACCCTACTCACCAGACCTGAAGAGCACCTTAACCACATGACCACCCTTCTTCCCCAAAGTAACCTTTCCTTCTAGTTTCCCAGCCGCAGGGCGCCCCAGGCTGGGCAGCAGAAGCGAGGCTGGCACAAACGGGTCCCCGTACAGAGCGAGCCCACTGTGCGCTTTTCCATTCCCTCTCTGATCCCCTTTGTCGCAGTCGCTCTGCATTTGTTCTTCACTCCGCTGCTCCCTGCTCTCCTTTCACTGGATTTCTTCCTCTCGCTGCTCCTTTGCCCTGGCAGTCTCTCCTAAGCAGGATGTAGGCCCAGTACCGCTCCTGTTCCAGGGTGCAACTTCAGCCTGTCTTCCTGCCCCCTCCTCACAAACACCCCCTCCTCCCCCAGCTCTGTCTTTGCTCCTTTAATCCTGTTCCTGGACAGGACAGGCGGCACCTTTCACACAGCTTCTCTCCTCCACCCAGCACCCCCCCCGAGTTCCCCTTTACTTCCCCTTCCTCCCAGTTATATCTCCTCCCATTACTACGCCAATTACCTCATTAGCCCAGCAATTGCCACCCAGTGCCAACAATCCCCCCCAGGGACAGGTTGGCTGATTCCAGTGAAGCCTGCAGCCTCCTCTGGGGTGCAACCCCGCTGGGCAGGCTGCTGTCACTAGCACTCGGCCACAGTTTGAGTCAGAGGCAGGGCTGTTCACGGTGCTCCCTGCGCAGTTCTCAGGCTGGACAGAAAGGTGCAGCTACCCCTCTGCAGCGTGTCCTGTGCTGAGGTGTACTTCACGAGGCCCATTGATCCGGGCTCATGTATCTTAAGCCAACTGTTCTGCAACCGCAGGGAAAATCGGACTCCGAGTGGAAAAACTATCAGCAGAAACGTTCCGCTCCTCTAATAGGAAGTGCCTCTCCACAGACCCGACACCAAATCACCACGCACAAGGGCACAGGGAAGATCTCCTGAACAATCTTAATAAAAACATGTTGTGGGGAGAAGTCACGGCTCTGAAGTCACATCTGTGGGTCCCGATAACATCTCAGCCCTGAAAGAGGAGCATCTGCACTCCCTGGCAATGAGGCTTTCGCTGAATCTGTTCAATGCTCAGACAGTACTGCTTCCCGGCTAACACATTCAAAGCCCTGTGCAAACCTTACCCTTTGCACCCCTGCCCTGGGAGGGAGGTGAGTATCATTGCCCCCATTTTACAAGTGGGGAAACCGAGTCACAGAAGAGCCCTGCGGAGATGAGTTCAAACCCCCTTAGACTTCAAGGAAGTCTGGATACAGATTTAAACTTGACAAATGGCCCTTTCTCTGTCCTGGTGCAGAACCAACCCCACCCCCATCCAAATGCCCCAAAGCTTGAGGATCCTGATCTGAACTTGTGGCTTGAGCCCCATCTTTAGTTATCAGAGGACTTGCTCAAGGCCTCAGAGCAAGCCAGTGGAAGAGCATTCAGTGTCCCTGGCTGCTTAGCCCACTTGACCACACGCTACCATCAGCAGCCAGGAGACCGTCCATTCATGTTCCACATGGTTCTGACTTCGGCTCTTTCCACTCTCCACGCGGTGCAAACCAAAGGCCCCCGTGTCTTCCACCACATGCAAATTCAAGATGACCTGGAACTTTTCACAGAAAGTTGATGGTCACCCCAACATCCTGGTCATGGTCATTAGCGAGTGCCCCCTTGCTAATCACATGGATTTGCCTGGCCGAGGCCGTCTGCTATTGCAGAGCGCGTGTTGGCTGCTGCATCTGTGAGGGGCATCTGCCAAGGGGAAGGAAACTATGAATGGAAAAAGAGACCTCATACTCATTAGCTTGGGCCGCTCTCTGCCGCTCCACTAGTCTAGGACTTTCCTAAGCAAACTAATCCCCTTCCCACTTCCAGGACGACCGATTCGCAGCACTGTCCTGCTCAGCGATGTAGGGCCTCGGTAGCTTGGAAGGTTCCCTTCACGTAAGTCCCTCTCCAGAGTGGACGTTTGTCCAAAACTTCTACAGCGTCCTCGCCAGCTAACCAAAACCAACCGGAACCTACTCGCCTCTCCTCTCCTGTCCCCAGCTGGCCCCTCTACTATAGGTCACAATCCTCTTGGGGACAGGTGGGGCAAGGCTCCTGAAGGCCTGGCGCTTGCTCCCTCGCTCTGCTGAGCTCTGGCTGTAGGATCTGCACCTCCAGGCCACGGCACAGGCAACAGGACTTGGCAAAGCCCAGGGCATACACAGTTGCGATTAACCTGACCAGCCACCAGGCTCTAGGAAATAAGGCCTAAGAACTGTTGTGTGCTGGACAGCAATGAGTGAATGCCAAGGAGTTGCGGGGGGGCGGAGCTGCTCCTGGTGGTATACGAAGGGGCTAAGTGCCCCCTGCTCCCAGCCAACCCCCCATCAGTCATGGGGTTTGTTATCTTACACGTGGCGGTCACCCTTGCCGCAGCGGCAAGTCCTTGGCGTGCTATTTCTGTCCCCAATCAGATACGGTGCCATGATTTATTGATTGCAATAAAGGTTGCTTAAATGCAGGTTTTATCCACCCAGCCAGCGCTGTCTTGAGCTAAAGGAAGCCCTGACCCCGGGGGGGCGGGGGGGGGAAGTGCCACTGTAACAAGGAGTGCCGGAAACAGCAAGG